>NW_027478429.1:0-336678 GCF_051014685.1 Ptiloglossa arizonensis
GACCTAACCCAAAAATTCCTATTGCATCTGAAAGTAGAAACTCGCCCGATTACAGCGGTATGTGTATTTTTTCCCTAGGCCATTCTGGTTATGCGTTTGGGGCAGCAGAAGTGCGAAAAATTTGTTGTCTTCTCAACCATTTCTTAGCTT
The DNA here is from genome assembly GCF_051014685.1 of Ptiloglossa arizonensis. NCBI lineage: Eukaryota > Metazoa > Arthropoda > Insecta > Hymenoptera > Colletidae > Ptiloglossa > Ptiloglossa arizonensis. The sequence continues at coordinate 151 of NW_027478429.1, forward strand.
CAAGGTCCCATATCTCGCGAACGGATTGACCAAACCCAAAAATTGCTGCTGCGTCTGAAAGTAGAAACTAGCCCGATTACCACTGTATGCGTATTTTTTCCCTAGGCCATTCTGGTTAAGCGCTGGAGCAGCAGAAGTGCGACAAATTTGTTGTCTTCTCAACCATTTCTTAGCTTCAAACTCCCATATCTCGCGAGCGGATTGAACTAACCCAAAAATTCCTATTACATCTGAAAGTAGAAACTCGTCCGATTACAACGGTATTTGTATTTTATCCCTTGGCCATTCTGGTTAAGCGTTTGGAGCAGCAGAAGTGCGAAAAATTTATTGTCTCCTCAACCATTTCTTAGCTTCAAACTCCCATATCTCGCGAACGGATTGAACTAACCCAAAAATTCCTATTACATCTGAAAGTAGAAACTCGCCCGATTACAACGGTATTTGTATTTTATCCCTTGGCCATTCTGGTTAAGCGTTTGGAGCAGCAGAAGTGCGAAAAATTTATTGTCTTCTCAACCATTTCTTAGCTTCAAAGTCCCATATCTCGCGAACGGATTGACCTAACCCAAAAGTTCCTATTACATCTGAAAGTACAAACTCGCCCGATTACAACGGTATGTGTATTTGTTCCCTAGCCCATTCTGGTTAAGCGATTGGAGCAGCAGAAGTGCGAAAAATTTGTTGTCTCGTCAACCATTTCTTAGCTTCAAAGTCCCATATCTCGCGAACGGATTGACCTAACCCAAAAGTTCCTATTGTAACTGAAAGCAGAAACTCGTCCGATTACAACGGTATGGGTATTTTATCCCTAGGCCATTCTGGTTAAGCTTTTGGAGCAGCAGAAGTGCGAAAAGTTTGTTGTCTTCTCAACCATTTCTTAGCTTCAAGGTCCCATATCTCGCGAACGGATTGTCCTAACCCAAAAGTTCCTATTACATCTGAAAGTAGAATCTCGCCCGATTACAACGGTATGTGTATTTTTTCCCCAGGCCATTCTGGTTAAGCGTTTGGAGCAGCAGAATTGCGAAAAATTTTTTGCTTTCTCAACCATTTCTTGGCTTCAAACTCCCATATCTCGCGAACGGATTGACCTAACCCAAAAATTCCTGTTGCGTCTGAAATTAGAAACTCTCCCGATTACAACGGTATGTGTATTTTTTCGCTAGGCCATTCTGGTTAAGCGTTTGGAGCAGCAGAATTGCGAAAAATTTTTTGCCTTCTCAACCATTTCTTGGCTTCAAACTCTCATATCTCGCGAATGGATTGACCTAACCCAAAAATTCCTGTTGCGTCTGAAATTAGAAACTCTCCCGATTACAACGGTATGTGTATTTTTTCGCTAGGCCATTCTGGTTAAGCGTTTGGAGCAGCAGAATTGCGAAAAATTTTTTGCCTTCTCAACCATTTCTTGGCTTCAAACTCTCATATCTCGCGAACGGATTGACCTAACCCAAAAATTCCTGCTGCGTCTGAAAGTAGAAACTCGCCCGATTACAACTGTATGCGTATTTTTTCCCTAGGCCATTCTGGTTAAGCGTTTGGAGCAGCAGAAGTGCGAAAAATTTGTTGTCTTCTCAACCATTTCTTAGCTTCAAACTCCCATATCTCGCGAACGGATTGAACGAACCCAAAAATTCCTATTGCATCTGAAAGTAGAAACTCGCCCGATTACAACGGTATGTGTATTTTTTCCCTAGGCCATTCTGGTTAAGCGTTTGGAGCAGCAGAATTGCGAAAAATTTTATGCCTTCTCAACCATTTCTTGGCTTCAAACTCCCATATCTCGCGAACGGATTGACCTAACCCAAAAATTCCTATTGCGTCTGAAAGTACAAACTCGCACGATTACAACGGTATGTGTATTTTTTCCCTAGCCCATTCTGGTTAAGCGATTGGAGCAGCAGAAGTGCGAAAAGTTTGTTGTCTCGTCAACCATTTCTTAGCTTCAAAGTCCCATATCTCGCGAACGGATTGACCTAACCCAAAAGTTCCTATTGTAACTGAAAGCAGAAACTCGTCCGATTACAACGGTATGGGTATTTTATCCCTAGGCCATTCTGGTTAAGCTTTTGGAGCAGCAGAAGTGCGAAAAATTTGTTGTCTTCTCAACCATTTCTTAGCTTCAAAGTCCCATATCTCGCGAACGGATTGTCCAAACCCAAAGATTCCTGCTGCGTCTGAAAGTAGAAACTCGCCCGATTACAACTGTATGCGTATTTTTTCACTAGGCCATTCTGGTTAAGCGATTGGAGCAGCAGAAGTGCGAAAAATTGGTTGTCTTGTCAACCATTTCTTAGCTTCAAAGTCCCATATCTCGCGAACGGATTGACCTAACCCAAAAATTCCTATTGCATCTGAAAGAAGAAACTCGCCCGATTACAGCGGTATGTGTATTTTTTCCCTAGGCCATTCTGGTTATGCGCTTGGAGCAGCAGAAGTGCGAATAATTTGTTGTCTTCTCAACCATTTCTTAGCTTCAAAGTCCCATATCTCGCGAACGGATTGACCTAACCCAAAAATTCCTATTGCATCTGAAAGTAGAAGCTCGCCCGATTACAGCGGTATGTGTATTTTTTCCCTAGGCCATTCTGGTTATGCGTTTGGGGCAGCAGAAGTGCGAAAAATTTGTTGTCTTCTCAACCATTTCTTAGCTTCAAAGTCCCATATCTCGCGAACGGATTGACCTAACCAAAAAATTCCTATTGCATCTGAATGTAGAAACTCGCCCGATTACATCGGTATGTGTATTTTTTCCCAAGGCTATTCTGGTTAAGCGATTGGAGCAGCAGAAGTGCGAAAAATTTGTTGTCTTGTCAACCATTTCTTAGCTTCAAAGTCCCATACCTCGAGAACGGATTGACCTAACCCAAAAATTGCTGTTGTACCTGAAAGTAGAAACTCGTCCGATTACAACGGTATGGGTATTTTTTCCGTCGGCCATTCTGTTTAAGCGTTTGGAGCAGCAGAAGTGCGAAAAATTTGTTTTCTTCTCAACCATTTCTTAGCTTCAAAGTCCCATATCTCGCGAACGGATTGACCTAACCCAAAAATTCTTATTGTAACTGAAAGTAGAAACTCGCCCGATTACAACGGTATGTGTATTTTTTCCCAAGGCCATTCTGGTTATGCGATTGAAGCAGCAGAAGTGCGAAAAATTTGTTGTCTTGTCAACCATTTCTTAGCTTCAAAGTCCCATACCTCGAGAACGGATTGACCTAACCCAAAAATTGCTATTGTACCTGAAAGTAGAAACTCGTCCGATTACAACGGTATGGGTATTTTTTCCGTCGGCCATTCTGGATAAGCGTTTGGAGCAGCAGAAGTGCGAAAAATTTGTTGTCTTCTCAACCATTTCTTAGCTTCAAAGTCCCATATCTCGCGAACGGATTGACCTAACCCAAAAATTCCTATTGTAACTGAAAGTAGAAACTCGCCCGATTAGAACGGTATGTGTTTTTTTTCCCAAGGCCATTCTGGTTATGCGATTGAAGCAGCAGAAGTGCGAAAAATTTGTTGTCTTGTCAACCATTTCTTAGCTTCAAAGTCCCATATCTCGCGAACGGATTGACCTAACCCAAAAATTCCTATTGTAACTGAAAGTAGAAACTCGCCCGATTACAGCGGTATGTGTATTTTTTCCCTAGGCCATTCTGGTTAAGCGTTTGGAGCAGCAGAAGTGCGAAAAATTTGTTGTCTTCTCAACCATTTCGTAGCTTCAAACTCCCATATCTCGCGAACGGATTAACCTAACCCAAAAATTCCTATTGCATCTGAAAGTAGAAACTCGCCCGATTACAACGGTAAGTGTATTTTTTCCCTGGGCCATTCTGGTTAAGCGTTTGGAGCCGCAGAATTGCGAAAAATTTTTTGCCTTCTCATTCATTTCTTGGCTTCAAACTCTCATATCTCGCGAACGGATTGACCTAACCCAAAAATTCCTATTGCATCTGAAAGTAGAAACTCGCCCGATTACAGCGGTATGTTTATTTTTTCCCTAGGCCATTCTGGTTAAGCGTTTGGGGCAGCAGAAGTGCGAAAAATTTGTTGTTTTCTCAACCATTTCTTAGCTTCAAAGTCCCATATCTCGCGAACGGATTGACCTAACCCAAAAATTGCTATTGTACCTGAAATTAGAAACTCTCCCGATTACAACGGTATGTGTATTTTTTCGCTAGGCCATTCTGGTTAAGCGTTTGGAGCAGCAGAATTGCGAAAAATTTTTTGCCTTCTCAACCATTTCTTGGCTTCAAACTCTCATATCTCGCGAACGTATTGACCTAACCCAAAAATTCCTGCTGCGTCTGAAAGTAGAAACTCGCCCGATTACAACTGTATGCGTATTTTTTCCCTAGGCCATTCTGGTTAAGCGTTTGGAGCAGCAGAAGTGCGAAAAATTAGTTGTCTTCTCAACCATTTCTTAGCTTCAAACTCCCATATCTCGCGAACGGATTGAACGAACCCAAAAATTCCTATTGCATCTGAAAGTAGAAACTCGCCCGATTACAACGGTATGTGTATTTTGTCGCTAGGCCATTCTGGTTAAGCGTTTGGAGCAGCAGAATTGCGAAAAATTTTTTGCCTTCTCAACCATTTCTTGGCTTCAAACTCTCATATCTCGCGAACGGATTGACCTAACCCAAAAATTCCTATTGCATCTGAAAGTAGAAACTCGCCCGATTACAGCGGTATGTGTATTTTTTCCCTAGGCCATTCTGGTTATGCGTTTGGGGCAGCAGAAGTGCGAAAAATTTGTTGTCTTCTCAACCATTTCTTAGCTTCAAAGTCCCATATCTCGCGAACGGATTGACCTAACCAAAAAATTCCTATTGTAACTGAAAGTAGAAACTCGTCCGATTACAACGGTATTTGTATTTTATCCCTTGGCCATTCTGGTTAAGCGTTTGGAGCAGCAGAAGTGCGAAAAATTTATTGTCTTCTCAACCATTTCTTAGCTTCAAAGTCCCATATCTCGCGAACGGATTGACCTAACCCAAAAGTTCCTATTACATCTGAAAGTACAAACTCGCCCGATTACAACGGTATGTGTATTTGTTCCCTAGCCCATTCTGGTTAAGCGATTGGAGCAGCAGAAGTGCGAAAAATTTGTTGTCTCGTCAACCATTTCTTAGCTTCAAAGTCCCATATCTCGCGAACGGATTGACCTAACCCAAAAGTTCCTATTGTAACTGAAAGCAGAAACTCGTCCGATTACAACGGTATGGGTATTTTATCCCTAGGCCATTCTGGTTAAGCTTTTGGAGCAGCAGAAGTGCGAAAAGTTTGTTGTCTTCTCAACCATTTCTTAGTTTCAAGGTCCCATATCTCGCGAACGGATTGTCCTAACCCAAAAGTTCCTATTACATCTGAAAGTAGAATCTCGCCCGATTACAACGGTATGTGTATTTTTTCCCCAGGCCATTCTGGTTAAGCGCTGGAGCAGCAGAAGTGCGACAAATTTGTTGTCTTCTCAACCATTTCTTAGCTTCAAACTCCCATATCTCGCGAGCGGATTGAACTAACCCAAAAATTCCTATTACATCTGAAAGTAGAAACTCGCCCGATTACAACGGTATGTGTATTTTTTCCCCAGGCCATTCTGGTTTAGCGTTTGGAGCAGCAGAATTGCGAAAAATTTTTTGCTTTCTCAACGATTTCTTGGCTTCAAACTCCCATATCTCGCGAACGGATTGACCTAACCCAAAAATTCCTGTTGCGTCTGAAATTAGAAACTCTCCCGATTACAACGGTATGTGTATTTTTTCCCTAGGCCATTCTAGTTAAGCGTTTGGAGCAGCAGAATTGCGAAAAATTTTATGCCTTCTCAACCATTTCTTGGCTTCAAACTCCCATATCTCGCGAACGGATTGACCTAACCCAAAAATTCCTATTGCGTCTGAAAGTACAAACTCGCACGATTACAACGGTATGTGTATTTTTTCCCTAGCCCATTCTGGTTAAGCGATTGGAGCAGCAGAAGTGCGAAAAGTTTGTTGTCTCGTCAACCATTTCTTAGCTTCAAAGTCCCATATCTCGCGAACGGATTGACCTAACCCAAAAGTTCCTATTGTAACTGAAAGCAGAAACTCGTCCGATTACAACGGTATGGGTATTTTATCCCTAGGCCATTCTGGTTAAGCTTTTGGAGCAGCAGAAGTGCGAAAAATTTGTTGTCTTCTCAACCATTTCTTAGCTTCAAAGTCCCATATCTCGCGAACGGATTGTCCAAACCCAAAAATTCCTGCTGCGTCTGAAAGCAGAAACTCGCCCGATTACAACTGTATGCGTATTTTTTCACTAGGCCATTCTGGTTAAGCGATTGGAGCAGCAGAAGTGCGAAAAATTGGTTGTCTTGTCAACCATTTCTTAGCTTCAAAGTCCCATATCTCGCGAACGGATTGACCTAACCCAAAAATTCTTATTGCATCTGAAAGAAGAAACTCGCCCGATTACAGCGGTATGTGTATTTTTTCCCTAGGCCATTCTGGTTATGCGCTTGGAGCAGCAGAAGTGCGAATAATTTGTTGTCTTCTCAACCATTTCTTAGCTTCAAAGTCCCATATCTCGCGAACGGATTGACCTAACCCAAAAATTCCTATTGCATCTGAAAGTAGAAGCTCGCCCGATTACAGCGGTATGTGTATTTTTTCCCTAGGCCATTCTGGTTATGCGTTTGGGGCAGCAGAAGTGCGAAAAATTTGTTGTCTTCTCAACCATTTCTTAGCTTCAAAGTCCCATATCTCGCGAACGGATTGAACTAACCAAAAAATTCCTATTGCATCTGAATGTAGAAACTCGCCCGATTACATCGGTATGTGTATTTTTTCCCAAGGCCATTCTGGTTAAGCGATTGGAGCAGCAGAAGTGCGAAAAATTTGTTGTCTTGTCAACCATTTCTTAGCTTCAAAGTCCCATACCTCGAGAACGGATTGACCTAACCCAAAAATTGCTGTTGTACCTGAAAGTAGAAACTCGTCCGATTACAACGGTATGGGTATTTTTTCCGTCGGCCATTCTGTTTAAGCGTTTGGAGCAGCAGAAGTGCGAAAAATTTGTTTTCTTCTCAACCATTTCTTAGCTTCAAAGTCCCATATCTCGCGAACGGATTGACCTAACCCAAAAATTCCTATTGTAACTGAAAGTAGAAACTCGCCCGATTACAACGGTATGTGTATTTTTTCCCAAGGCCATTCTGGTTATGCGATTGAAGCAGCAGAAGTGCGAAAAATTTGTTGTCTTGTCAACCATTTCTTAGCTTCAAAGTCCCATACCTCGAGAACGGATTGACCTAACCCAAAAATTGCTATTGTACCTGAAAGTAGAAACTCGTCCGATTACAACGGTATGGGTATTTTTTCCGTCGGCCATTCTGGATAAGCGTTTGGAGCAGCAGAAGTGCGAAAAATTTGTTGTCTTCTCAACCATTTCTTAGCTTCAAAGTCCCATATCTCGCGAACGGATTGACCTAACCCAAAAATTCCTATTGTAACTGAAAGTAGAAACTCGCCCGATTAGAACGGTATGTGTATTTTTTCCCAAGGCCATTCTGGTTATGCGATTGAAGCAGCAGAAGTGCGAAAAATTTGTTGTCTTGTCAACCATTTCTTAGCTTCAAAGTCCCATATCTCGCGAACGGATTGACCTAACCCAAAAATTCCTATTGTAACTGAAAGTAGAAACTCGCCCGATTACAGCGGTATGCGTATTTTTTCCCTAGGCCATTCTGGTTAAGCGTTTGGAGCAGCAGAAGTGCGAAAAATTTGTTGTCTTCTCAACCATTTCGTAGCTTCAAACTCCCATATCTCGCGAACGGATTAACCTAACCCAAAAATTCCTATTGCATCTGAAAGTAGAAACTCGCCCGATTACAACGGTAAGTGTATTTTTTCCCTGGGCCATTCTGGTTAAGCGTTTGGAGCCGCAGAATTGCGAAAAATTTTTTGCCTTCTCATTCATTTCTTGGCTTCAAACTCTCATATCTCGCGAACGGATTGACCTAACCCAAAAATTCCTATTGCATCTGAAAGTAGAAACTCGCCCGATTACAGCGGTATGTTTATTTTTTCCCTAGGCCATTCTGGTTAAGCGTTTGGGGCAGCAGAAGTGCGAAAAATTTGTTGTTTTCTCAACCATTTCTTAGCTTCAAAGTCCCATATCTCGCGAACGGATTGACCTAACCCAAAAATTGCTATTGTACCTGAAATTAGAAACTCTCCCGATTACAACGGTATGTGTATTTTTTCGCTAGGCCATTCTGGTTAAGCGTTTGGAGCAGCAGAATTGCGAAAAATTTTTTGCCTTCTCAACCATTTCTTGGCTTCAAACTCTCATATCTCGCGAACGTATTGACCTAACCCTAAAATTCCTGCTGCGTCTGAAAGTAGAAACTCGCCCGATTACAACTGTATGCGTATTTTTTCCCTAGGCCATTCTGGTTAAGCGTTTGGAGCAGCAGAAGTGCGAAAAATTAGTTGTCTTCTCAACCATTTCTTAGCTTCAAACTCCCATATCTCGCGAACGGATTGAACGAACCCAAAAATTACTATTGCATCTGAAAGTAGAAACTCGCCCGATTACAACGGTATGTGTATTTTTTCGCTAGGCCATTCTGGTTAAGCGATTGGAGCAGCAGAATTGCGAAAAATTTGTTGTCTTGTCAACCATTTCTTAGCTTCAATGTCCCATACCTCGAGAACGGATTGACCTAACCCAAAAATTGCTGTTGTACCTGAAAGTAGAAACTCGTCCGATTACAACGGTATGGGTATTTTTTCCGTCGGCCATTCTGTTTAAGCGTTTGGAGCAGCAGAAGTGCGAAAAATTTGTTGTCTTCTCAACCATTTCTTAGCTTCAAAGTCCCATATCTGGCGAACGGATTGACCTAACCCAAAAATTCCTATTGTAACTGAAAGTAGAAACTCGCCCGATTACAACGGTATGTGTATTTTTTCCCAAGGCCATTCTGGTTATGCGATTGAAGCAGCAGAAGTGCGAAAAATTTGTTGTCTTGTCAACCATTTCTTAGCTTCAAAGTCCCATACCTCGAGAACGGATAGACCTAACCCAAACATTGCTATTGTACCTGAAAGTAGAAACTCGTCCGATTACAACGGTATGGGTATTTTTTCCGTCGGCCATTCTGGTTAAGCGTTTGGAGCAGCAGAAGTGCGAAAAATGTGTTGTCTTCTCAACCATTTCTTAGCTTCAAAGTCCCATATCTCGCGAACGGATTGACCTAACCCAAAAATTCCTATTGTAACTGAAAGTAGAAACTCGCCCGATTACAACGGTATGTGTATTTTTTCCCAAGGCCATTCTGGTTATGCGATTGAAGCAGCAGAAGTGCGAAAAATTTGTTGTCTTGTCAACCATTTCTTAGCTTCAAAGTCCCATATCTCGCGAACGGATTGACCTAACCCAAAAATTCCTATTGCATCTGAAAGTAGAAACTCGCCCGATTACAACGGTATGTGTATTTTGTCCCTAGGCCATTCTGGTTAAGCGTTTGGTGCAGCGGAATTGCGAAAAATTTTTTGACTTCTCAACCATTTCTTGGCTTCAATCTCCCATATCTTGCGAAGGGATTGACCTAACCAAAAAATTCCTATTGCATCTGAATGTAGAAACTCGCCCGATTACATCGGTGTGTGTATTTTTTCCCAAGGCCATTCTGGTTAAGCGATTGGAGCAGCAGAAGTGCGAAAAATTTGTTGTCTTGTCAACCATTTCTGAGCTTCAAAGTCCCATACCTCGAGAAGGGAATGACCTAACCCAAAAATTCCTATTGTAACTGAAAGTAGAAACTCGTCCGATTACAACGGTATGTGTATTTTTTCGCTAGGCCATTCTGGTTAAGCGTTTGGGGCAGCAGAAGTGCGAAAAATTTGTTGTCTTCTCAACCATTTCTTAGCTTCAAAGTAACATATCTCGCGAACGGATTGACCTAACCAAAAAATTCCTATTGCATCTGAATGTAGAAACTCGCCCGATTACATCGGTATGTGTATTTTTTCCCAAGGCCATTCTGGTTAAGCGATTGGAGCAGCAGAAGTGCGAAAAATTTGTTGTCTTGTCAACCATTTCTTAGCTTCAAAGTCCCATACCTCGAGAACGGATTGACCTAACCCAAAAATTGCTGTTGTACCTGAAAGTAGAAACTCGTCCGATTACAACGGTAGGGGTATTTTTTCCGTCGGCAATTCTGTTTAAGCGTTTGGAGCAGCAGAAGTGCGAAAAATTTGTTATCTTCTCAACCATTTCTTAGCTTCAAAGTCCCATATCTCGCGAACGGATTGACCTAACCCAAAAATTCCTATTGTAACTGAAAGTAGAAACTCGCCCGATTACAACGGTACGTGTATTTTTTCCCAAGGCCATTCTGGTTAAGCGATTGGAGCAGCAGAAGTGCGAAAAATTTGTTGTCTTGTCAACCATTTCTTAGCTTCAACGTCCCATATCTCGCGAACGGATTGACCTAACCCAAAAATTCCTATTGCATCTGAAAGTAGAAACTCGCCCGATTACAACGGTATGTGAATTTTTTCCCTAGGCCATTCTGGTTAAGCGATTGGAGCAGCAGAAGTGCGAAAAATTTGTTGTCTTGTCAACCATTTCTTAGCTTCAAAGTCCCATATCTCGCGAACGGAATGACGTAACCCAAAAATTCCTATTGTAACTGAAAGTAGAAACTCCTCCGATTACAACGGTATGTGTATTTTTTCGCTAGGCCATTCTGGTTAAGCGTTTGGAGCAGCAGAATTGCGAAAAATTTTTTGCCTTCTCAACCATTTCTTGGCTTCAAACTCTCATATCTCGCGAACGGATTGACCTAACCCAAAAATTCCTATTGCATCTGAAAGTAGAAACTCGCCCGATTACAGCGGTATGTGTATTTTTTCCCTAGGCCATTCTGGTTATGCGTTTGGGGCAGCAGAAGTGCGAAAAATTTGTTGTCTTCTCAACCATTTCTTAGCTTCAAAGTCGCATATCTCGCGAACGGATTGACCTAACCAAAAAATTCCTATTGCATCTGAATGTAGAAACTCGCCCGATTACATCGGTATGTGTATTTTTTCCCAAGGCCATTCTGGTTAAGCGATTGGAGCAGCAGAAGTGCGAAAAATTTGTTGTCTTGTCAACCATTTCTTAGCTTCAAAGTCCCATACCTCGAGAACGGATTGACCTAACCCAAAAATTGCTGTTGTACCTGAAAGTAGAAACTCGTCCGATTACAACGGTATGGGTATTTTTTCCGTCGGCCATTCTGGTTAAGCGTTTGGAGCAGCAGAAGTGCGAAAAATTTTTTGACTTCTCAACCATTTCTTGGCTTCAATCTCCCATATCTTGCGAAGGGATTGACCTAACCAAAAAATTCCTATTGCATCTGAATGTAGAAACTCGCCCGATTACATCGGTGTGTGTATTTTTTCCCAAGGCCATTCTGGTTAAGCGATTGGAGCAGCAGAAGTGCGAAAAATTTGTTGTCTCGTCAATCATTTCTTAGCTTCAAAGTCCCATACCTCGAGAAGGGATTGACCTAACCCAAAAATTGCTATTGTACCTGAAAGTAGAAACTCGTCCGATTACAACGGTATGGGTATTTTTTCCGTCGGCCATTCTGGATAAGCGTTTGGAGCAGCAGAAGTGCGAAAAATTTGTTGTCTTCTCAACCATTTCTTAGCTTCAAAGTCCCATATTTCGCGAACGGATTGACCTAACCCAAAAATTCCTATTGTAACTGAAAGTAGAAACTCGCCCGATTACAACGGTATGTGTATTTTTTCCCAAGGCCATTCTGGTTATGCGATTGAAGCAGCAGAAGTGCGAAAAATTTGTTGTCTTGTCAACCATTTCTTAGCTTCAAAGTCCCATATCTCGCGAACGGATTGACCTAACCCAAAAATTCCTATTGTAACTGAAAGTAGAAACTCGCCCGATTACAGCGGTATGTGTATTTTTTCCCTGGGCCATTCTGGTTAAGCGTTTGGAGCCGCAGAATTGCGAAAAATTTTTTGCCTTCTCATTCATTTCTTGGCTTCAAACTCTCATATCTCGCGAACGGATTGACCTAACCCAAAAATTCCAATTGCATCTGAAAGTAGAAACTCGCCCGATTACAGCGGTATGTTTATTTTTTCCCTAGGCCATTCTGGTTAAGCGTTTGGGGCAGCAGAAGTGCGAAAAATTTGTTGTTTTCTCAACAATTTCTTAGCTTCAAAGTCCCATATCTCGCGAGCGGATTGACCTAACCCAAAAATTCCTATTGCATCTGAATGTAGAAACTCGCCCGATTACAACGGTATGTGTATTTTTTCCCTAGGCCATTCTGGTTAAGCGTTTGGTGCAGCGGAATTGCGAAAAATTTTTTGACTTGTCAACCATTTCTTGGCTTCAATCTCCCATATCTTGCGAACGGATTGACCTAACCAAAAATTCCTATTGCATCTGAATGTAGAAACTCGCCCGATTACATCGGTATGTGTATTTTTTCCCAAGGCCATTCTGGTTAAGCGATTGGAGCAGCAGAAGTGCGAAAAATTTGTTGTCTTGTCAACCATTTCTTAGCTTCAAAGTCCCATACCTCGAGAAGGGATTGACCTAACCCAAAAATTGCTATTGTACCTGAAAGTAGAAACTCGTCCGATTACAACGGTATGGGTATTTTTTCCGTAGGCCATTCTGGTTAAGCGTTTGGAGCAGCAGAAGTGCGAAAAATTTGTTGTCTTCTCAACCATTTCTTAGCTTCAAAGTCCCATATCTCGCGAACGGATTGACCTAACCCAAAAATTGCTATTGTACCTGAAATTAGAAACTCTCCCGATTACAACGGTATGTGTATTTTTTCCCTAGGCCATTCTGGTTAAGCGTTTGGAGCAGCAGAATTGCGAAAAATTTTTTGCCTTCTCAACCATTTCTTGGCTTCAAACTCTCATATCTCGCGAACGTATTGACCTAACCCAAAAATTCCTGCTGCGTCTGAAAGTAGAAACTCGCCCGATTACAACTGTATGCGTATTTTTTCCCTAGGCCATTCTGGTTAAGCGTTTGGAGCAGCAGAAGTGCGAAAAATTAGTTGTCTTCTCAACCATTTCTTAGCTTCAAACTCCCATATCTCGCGAACGGATTGAACGAACCCAAAAACTCCTATTGCATCTGAAAGTAGAAACTCGCCCGATTACAACGGTATGTGTATTTTTTCGCTAGGCCATTCTGGTTAAGCGTTTGGAGCAGCAGAATTGCGAAAAATTGTTTGCCTTCTCAACCATTTCTTGGCTTCAAACTCTCATATCTCGCGAACGGATTGACCTAACCCAAAAATTCCTATTGCATCTGAAAGTAGAAACTCGCCCGATTACAGCGGTATGTGTATTTTTTCCCTAGGCCATTCTGGTTATGCGTTTGGGGCAGCAGAAGTGCGAAAAATTTGTTGTCTTCTCAACCATTTCTTAGCTTCAAAGTCCCATATCTCGCGAACGGATTGACCTAACCAAAAAATTCCTATTGCATCTGAATGTAGAAACTCGCCCGATTACATCGGTATGTGTATTTTTCCCCAAGGCCATTCTGGTTAAGCGATTGGAGCAGCAGAATTGCGAAAAATTTGTTGTCTTTTCAACCATTTCTTAGCTTCAAAGTCCCATACCTCGAGAACGGATTGACCTAACCCAAAAATTGCTGTTGTACCTGAAAGTAGAAACTCGTCCGATTACAACGGTATGGGTATTTTTTCCGTCGGCCATTCTGTTTAAGCGTTTGGAGCAGCAGAAGTGCGAAAAATTTGTTGTCTTCTCAACCATTTCTTAGCTTCAAAGTCCCATATCTGGCGAACGGATTGACCTAACCCAAAAATTCCTATTGTAACTGAAAGTAGAAACTCGCCCGATTACAACGGTATGTGTATTTTTTCCCAAGGCCATTCTGGTTATGCGATTGAAGCAGCAGAAGTGCGAAAAATTTGTTGTCTTGTCAACCATTTCTTAGCTTCAAAGTCCCATACCTCGAGAACGGATAGACCTAACCCAAAAATTGCTATTGTACCTGAAAGTAGAAACTCGTCCGATTACAACGGTATGGGTATTTTTTCCGTCGGCCATTCTGGTTAAGCGTTTGGAGCAGCAGAAGTGCGAAAAATTTGTTGTCTTCTCAACCATTTCTTAGCTTCAAAGTCCCATATCTCGCGAACGGATTGACCTAACCCAAAAATTCCTATTGTAACTGAAAGTAGAAACTCGCCCGATTACAACGGTATGTGTATTTTTTCCCAAGGCCATTCTTGTTATGCGATTGAAGCAGCAGAAGTGCGAAAAATTTGTTGTCTTGTCAACCATTTCTTAGCTTCAAAGTCCCATATCTCGCGAACGGATTGACCTAACCCAAAAATTCCTATTGTAACTGAAAGTAGAAACTCGTCCGATTACAACCGTATGGGTATTTTTTCGCTAGGCCATTCTGGTTAAGCGTTTGGAGCAGCAGAATTGCGAAAAATTTTTTGCCTTCTCAACCATTTCTTGGCTTCAAACTCTCATATCTCGCGAACGTATTGACCTAACCCAAAAATTCCTGCTGCGTCTGAAAGTAGAAACTCGCCCGATTACAACTGTATGCGTATTTTTTCCCTAGGCCATTCTGGTTAAGCGTTTGGAGCAGCAGAAGTGCGAAAAATTAGTTGTCTTCTCAACCATTTCTTAGCTTCAAACTCCCATATCTCGCGAACGGATTGAACGAACCCAAAAATTCCTATTGCATCTGAAAGTAGAAACTCGCCCGATTACAACGGTATGTGTATTTTTTCGCTAGGCCATTCTGGTTAAGCGCTTGGAGCAGCAGAATTGCGAAAAATTGTTTGCCTTCTCAACCATTTCTTGGCTTCAAACTCTCATATCTCGCGAACGGATTGACCTAACCCAAAAATTCCTATTGCATCTGAAAGTAGAAACTCGCCCGATTACAGCGGTATGTGTATTTTTTCCCTAGGCCATTCTGGTTATGCGTTTGGGGCAGCAGAAGTGCGAAAAATTTGTTGTCTTCTCAACCATTTCTTAGCTTCAAAGTCCCATATCTCGCGAACGGATTGACCTAACCAAAAAATTCCTATTGCATCTGAATGTAGAAACTCGCCCGATTACATCGGTATGTGTATTTTTCCCCAAGGCCATTCTGGTTAAGCGATTGGAGCAGCAGAATTGCGAAAAATTTGTTGTCTTGTCAACCATTTCTTAGCTTCAAAGTCCCATACCTCGAGAACGGATTGACCTAACCCAAAAATTGCTGTTGTACCTGAAAGTAGAAACTCGCCCGATTACAACGGTATGTGTATTTTTTCCCAAGGCCATTCTGGTTATGCGATTGAAGCAGCAGAAGTGCGAAAAATTTGTTGTCTTGTCAACCATTTCTTAGCTTCAAAGTCCCATACCTCGAGAACGGATAGACCTAACCCAAAAATTGCTATTGTACCTGAAAGTAGAAACTCGTCCGATTACAACGGTATGGGTATTTTTTCCGTCGGCCATTCTGGTTAAGCGTTTGGAGCAGCAGAAGTGCGAAAAATTTGTTGTCTTCTCAACCATTTCTTAGCTTCAAAGTCCCATATCTCGCGAACGGATTGACCTAACCCAAAAATTCCTATTGCATCTGAAAGTAGAAACTCGCCCGATTACAGCGGTATGTGTATTTTTTCCCTAGGCCATTCTGGTTATGCGTTTGGGGCAGCAGAAGTGCGAAAAATTTGTTGTCTTCTCAACCATTTCTTAGCTTCAAAGTCCCATATCTCGCGAACGGATTGACCTAACCAAAAAATTCCTATTGCATCTGAATGTAGAAACTCGCCCGATTACATCGGTATGTGTATTTTTCCCCAAGGCCATTCTGGTTAAGCGATTGGAGCAGCAGAATTGCGAAAAATTTGTTGTCTTGTCAACCATTTCTTAGCTTCAAAGTCCCATACCTCGAGAACGGATTGACCTAACCCAAAAATTGCTGTTGTACCTGAAAGTAGAAACTCGCCCGATTACAACGGTATGTGTATTTTTTCCCAAGGCCATTCTGGTTATGCGATTGAAGCAGCAGAAGTGCGAAAAATTTGTTGTCTTGTCAACCATTTCTTAGCTTCAAAGTCCCATACCTCGAGAACGGATAGACCTAACCCAAAAATTCCTATTGTAACTGAAAGTAGAAACTCGCCCGATTACAACGGTATGTGTATTTTTTCCCAAGGCCATTCTGGTTATGCGATTGAAGCAGCAGAAGTGCGAAAAATTTGTTGTCTTGTCAACCATTTCTTAGCTTCAAAGTCCCATATCTCGCGAACGGATTGACCTAACCCAAAAATTCCTATTGTAACTGAAAGTAGAAACTCGTCCGATTACAACCGTATGGGTATTTTTTCCCTAGGCCATTCTGGTTAAGCGTTTGGAGCAGCAGAAGTGCGAAAAATTTGTTGTCTTCTCAACCATTTCGTAGCTTCAAACTCCCATATCTAGCGAACGGATTAACCTAACCCAAAAATTCCTATTGCATCTGAAAGTAGAAACTCGCCCGATTACAACGGTAAGTGTATTTTTTCCCTGGGCCATTCTGGTTAAGCGTTTGGAGCCGCAGAATTGCGAAAAATTTTTTGCCTTCCATTCATTTCTTGGCTTCAAACTCTCATATCTCGCGAACGGATTGACCTAACCCAAAAATTCCTATTGCATCTGAAAGTAGAAACTCGCCCGATTACAGCGGTATGTTTATTTTTTCCCTAGGCCATTCTGGTTAAGCGTTTGGGGCAGCAGAAGTGCGAAAAATTTGTTGTTTTCTCAACCATTTCTTAGCTTCAAATTCCCATATCTCGCGAGCGGATTGACCTAACCCAAAAATTCCTATTGCATCTGAAAGTAGAAACTCGCCCGATTACAACGGTATGTGTATTTTGTCCCTAGGCCATTCTGGTTAAGCGTTTGGTGCAGCGGAATTGCGAAAAATTTTTTGACTTCTCAACCATTTCTTGGCTTCAATCTCCCATATCTTGCGAAGGGACTGACCTAACCAAAAAATTCCTATTGCATCTGAATGTAGAAACTCGCCCGATTACATCGGTATGTGTATTTTTTCCCAAGGCCATTCTGGTTAAGCGATTGGAGCAGCAGAAGTGCGAAAAATTTGTTGTCTCGTCAATCATTTCTTAGCTTCAAAGTCCCATACCTCGAGAAGGGATTGACCTAACCCAAAAATTGCTATTGTACCTGAAAGTAGAAACTCGTCCGATTACAACGGTATGGGTATTTTTTCCGTCGGCCATTCTGGATAAGCGTTTGGAGCAGCAGAAGTGCGAAAAATTTGTTGTCTTCTCAACCATTTCTTAGCTTCAAAGTCCCATATTTCGCGAACGGATTGACCTAACCCAAAAATTCCTATTGTAACTGAAAGTAGAAACTCGCCCGATTACAACGGTATGTGTATTTTTTCCCAAGGCCATTCTGGTTATGCGATTGAAGCAGCAGAAGTGCGAAAAATTTGTTGTCTTGTCAACCATTTCTTAGCTTCAAAGTCCCATATCTCGCGAACGGATTGACCTAACCCAAAAATTCCTATTGTAACTGAAAGTAGAAACTCGCCCGATTACAGCGGTATGTGTATTTTTTCCCTGGGCCATTCTGGTTAAGCGTTTGGAGCCGCAGAATTGCGAAAAATTTTTTGCCTTCTCATTCATTTCTTGGCTTCAAACTCTCATATCTCGCGAACGGATTGACCTAACCCAAAAATTCCTATTGCATCTGAAAGTAGAAACTCGCCCGATTACAGCGGTACGTTTATTTTTTCCCTAGGCCATTCTGGTTAAGCGTTTGGGGCAGCAGAAGTGCGAAAAATTTGTTGTTTTCTCAACAATTTCTTAGCTTCAAAGTCCCATATCTCGCGAGCGGATTGACCTAACCCAAAAATTCCTATTGCATCTGAATGTAGAAACTCGCCCGATTACAACGGTATGTGTATTTTTTCCCTAGGCCATTCTGGTTAAGCGTTTGGTGCAGCGGAATTGCGAAAAATTTTTTGACTTGTCAACCATTTCTTGGCTTCAATCTCCCATATCTTGCGAACGGATTGACCTAACCAAAAATTCCTATTGCATCTGAATGTAGAAACTCGCCCGATTACAGCGGTATGTGTATTTTTTCCCTAGGCCATTCTGGTTATGCGTTTGGGGCAGCAGAAGTGCGAAAAATTTGTTGTCTTCTCAACCATTTCTTAGCTTCAAAGTCCCATATCTCGCGAACGGATTGACCTAACCAAAAAATTCCTATTGCATCTGAATGTAGAAACTCGCCCGATTACATCGGTATGTGTATTTTTCCCCAAGGCCATTCTGGTTAAGCGATTGGAGCAGCAGAAGTGCGAAAAATTTGTTGTCTTCTCAACCATTTCTTAGCTTCAAAGTCCCATATCTCGCGAACGGATTGACCTAACCCAAAAATTGCTATTGTACCTGAAATTAGAAACTCTCCCGATTACAACGGTATGTGTATTTTTTCGCTAGGCCATTCTGGTTAAGCGTTTGGAGCAGCAGAATTGCGAAAAATTTTTTGCCTTCTCAACCATTTCTTGGCTTCAAACTCTCATATCGCGCGAACGTATTGACCTAACCCAAAAATTCCTGCTGCGTCTGAAAGTAGAAACTCGCCCGATTACAACTGTATGCGTATTTTTTCCCTAGGCCATTCTGGTTAAGCGTTTGGAGCAGCAGAAGTGCGAAAAATTAGTTGTCTTCTCAACCATTTCTTAGCTTCAAACTCCCATATCTCGCGAACGGATTGAACGAACCCAAAAACTCCTATTGCATCTGAAAGTAGAAACTCGCCCGATTACAACGGTATGTGTATTTTTTCGCTAGGCCATTCTGGTTAAGCGTTTGGAGCAGCAGAATTGCGAAAAATTGTTTGCCTTCTCAACCATTTCTTGGCTTCAAACTCTCATATCTCGCGAACGGATTGACCTAACCCAAAAATTCCTATTGCATCTGAAAGTAGAAACTCGCCCGATTACAGCGGTATGTGTATTTTTTCCCTAGGCCATTCTGGTTATGCGTTTGGGGCAGCAGAAGTGCGAAAAATTTGTTGTCTTCTCAACCATTTCTTAGCTTCAAAGTCCCATATCTCGCGAACGGATTGACCTAACCAAAAAATTCCTATTGCATCTGAATGTAGAAACTCGCCCGATTACATCGGTATGTGTATTTTTCCCCAAGGCCATTCTGGTTAAGCGATTGGAGCAGCAGAATTGCGAAAAATTTGTTGTCTTGTCAACCATTTCTTAGCTTCAAAGTCCCATACCTCGAGAACGGATTGACCTAACCCAAAAATTGCTGTTGTACCTGAAAGTAGAAACTCGTCCGATTACAACGGTATGGGTATTTTTTCCGTCGGCCATTCTGTTTAAGCGTTTGGAGCAGCAGAAGTGCGAAAAATTTGTTGTCTTGTCAACCATTTCTTAGCTTCAAAGTCCCATATCTCGCGAACGGATTGACCTAACCCAAAAATTCCTATTGTAACTGAAAGTAGAAACTCGCCCGATTACAACGGTATGTGTATTTTTTCCCAAGGCCATTCTGGTTATGCGATTGAAGCAGCAGAAGTGCGAAAAATTTGTTGTCTTGTCAACCTTTTCTTAGCTTCAAAGTCCCATATCTCGCGAACGGATTGACCTAACCCAAAAATTCCTATTGTAACTGAAAGTAGAAACTCGCCCGATTACAACGGTATGTGTATTTTTTCCCAAGGCCATTCTGGTTATGCGATTGAAGCAGCAGAAGTGCGAAAAATTTGTTGTCTTGTCAACCATTTCTTAGCTTCAAAGTCCCATATCTCGCGAACGGATTGACCTAACCCAAAAATTCCTATTGTAACTGAAAGTAGAAACTCGTCCGATTACAACCGTATGGGTATTTTTTCGCTAGGCCATTCTGGTTAAGCGTTTGGAGCAGCAGAATTGCGAAAAATTTTTTGCCTTCTCAACCATTTCTTGGCTTCAAACTCTCATATCTCGCGAACGTATTGACCTAACCCAAAAATTCCTGCTGCGTCTGAAAGTAGAAACTCGCCCGATTACAACTGTATGCGTATTTTTTCCCTAGGCCATTCTGGTTAAGCGTTTGGAGCAGCAGAAGTGCGAAAAATTTGTTGTCTTCTCAACCATTTCTTAGCTTCAAAGTCCCATATCTGGCGAACGGATTGACCTAACCCAAAAATTCCTATTGTAACTGAAAGTAGAAACTCGCCCGATTACAGCGGTATGTGTATTTTTTCCCTAGGCCATTCTGGTTATGCGTTTGGGGCAGCAGAATTGCGAAAAATTTGTTGTCTTCTCAACCATTTCTTAGCTTCAAAGTCCCATATCTCGCGAACGGATTGACCTAACCAAAAAATTCCTATTGCATCTGAATGTAGAAACTCGCCCGATTACATCGGTATGTGTATTTTTCCCCAAGGCCATTCTGGTTAAGCGATTGGAGCAGCAGAATTGCGAAAAATTTGTTGTCTTGTCAACCATTTCTTAGCTTCAAAGTCCCATACCTCGAGAACGGATTGACCTAACCCAAAAATTGCTGTTGTACCTGAAAGTAGAAACTCGTCCGATTACAACGGTATGGGTATTTTTTCCGTCGGCCATTCTGGTTAAGCGTTTGGAGCAGCAGAAGTGCGAAAAATTTGTTGTCTTCTCAACCATTTCTTAGCTTCAAAGTCCCATATCTCGCGAACGGATTGACCTAACCCAAAAATTCCTATTGTAACTGAAAGTAGAAACTCGCCCGATTACAACGGTATGTGTATTTTTTCCCAAGGCCATTCTGGTTATGCGATTGATGCAGCAGAAGTGCGAAAAATTTGTTGTCTTGTCAACCATTTCTTAGCTTCAAAGTCCCATATCTCGCGAACGGATTGACCTAACCCAAAAATTCCTATTGTAACTGAAAGTAGAAACTCGTCCGATTACAACCGTATGGGTATTTTTTCCCTAGGCCATTCTGGTTAAGCGTTTGGAGCAGCAGAATTGCGAAAAATTTGTTGTCTTCTCAACCATTTCGTAGCTTCAAACTCCCATATCTAGCGAACGGATTAACCTAACCCAAAAATTCCTATTGCATCTGAAAGTAGAAACTCGCCCGATTACAACGGTAAGTGTATTTTTTCCCTGGGCCATTCTGGTTAAGCGTTTGGAGCCGCAGAATTGCGAAAAATTTTTTGCCTTCCATTCATTTCTTGGCTTCAAACTCTCATATCTCGCGAACGGATTGACCTAACCCAAAAATTCCTATTGCATCTGAAAGTAGAAACTCGCCCGATTACAGCGGTCTGTTTATTTTTTCCCTAGGCCATTCTGGTTAAGCGTTTGGGGCAGCAGAAGTGCGAAAAATTTGTTGTTTTCTCAACCATTTCTTAGCTTCAAATTCCCATATCTCGCGAGCGGATTGACCTAACCCAAAAATTCCTATTGCATCTGAAAGTAGAAACTCGCCCGATTACAACGGTATGTGTATTTTGTCCCTAGGCCATTCTGGTTAAGCGTTTGGTGCAGCGGAATTGCGAAAAATTTTTTGACTTCTCAACCATTTCTTGGCTTCAATCTCCCATATCTTGCGAAGGGACTGACCTAACCAAAAAATTCCTATTGCATCTGAATGTAGAAACTCGCCCGATTACATCGGTATGTGTATTTTTTCCCAAGGCCATTCTGGTTAAGCGATTGGAGCAGCAGAAGTGCGAAAAATTTGTTGTCTTGTCAACCATTTCTGAGCTTCAAAGTCCCATACCTCGAGAAGGGATTGACCTAACCCAAAAATTGCTATTGTACCTGAAAGTAGAAACTCGTCCGATTACAACGGTATGGGTATTTTTTCCGTAGGCCATTCTGGTTAAGCGTTTGGAGCAGCAGAAGTGCGAAAAATTTGTTGTCTTCTCAACCATTTCTTAGCTTCAAAGTCCCATATCTCGCGAACGGATTGACCTAACCCAAAAATTGCTATTGTACCTGAAATTAGAAACTCTCCCGATTACAACGGTATGTGTATTTTTTCGCTAGGCCATTCTGGATAAGCGTTTGGAGCAGCAGAATTGCGAAAAATTTTTTGCCTTCTCAACCATTTCTTGGCTTCAAACTCTCATATCTCGCGAACGGATTGACCTAACCCAAAAATTCCTGCTGCGTCTGAAAGTAGAAACTCGCCCGATTACAACTGTATGCGTATTTTTTCCCTAGGCAATTCTGGTTAAGCGTTTGGAGCAGCAGAAGTGCGAAAAATTAGTTGTCTTCTCAACCATATCTTAGCATCAAAGTCCCATATCTCGCGAACGGATTGAACGAACCCAAAAATTCCTATTGCATCTGAAAGTAGAAACTCGCCCGATTACAACGGTATGTGTATTTTTTCCCTAGGCCATTCTGGTTAAGCGTTTGGAGCAGCAGAATTGCGAAAAATTTTTTGCCTTCTCATCCATTTCTTGGCTTCAAACTCCCATATCTCGCGAACGGATTGACCTAACCCAAAAATTCCTATTGCGTCTGAAAGTAGAAACTCGCCCGATTACAGCGGTATGTGTATTTTTTCCCTAGGCCATTCTGGTTAAGCGTTTGGAGCAGCAGAATTGCGAAAAATTTTATACCTTCTCAACCATTTCTTGGCTTCAAACTCCCATATCTCGCGAACGGATTGACCTAACCCAAAAATTCCTATTGCATCTGAAAGTAGAAACTCGCCCGATTACAACGGTATGTGAATTTTTTCCCTAGGCCATTCTGGTTAAGCGATTGGAGCAGCAGAAGTGCGAAAAATTTGTTGTCTTGTCAACCATTTCTTAGCTTCAAAGTCCCATATCTCGCGAACGGAATGACCTAACCCAAAAATTCCTATTGTAACTGAAAGTAGAAACTCGTCAGATTACAACGGTATGGGCATTTTATCCCTAGGCCATTCTGGTTAAGCTTTTGGAGCAGCAGAAGTGCGAAAAATTTGTTGTCTTCTCAACCATTTCTTAGCTTCAAAGTCCCATATCTCGCGAACGGATTGTCCAAACCCAAAAATTCCTGCTGCGTCTGAAAGTAGAAACTCGCCCGATTACAACTGTATGCGTATTTTTTCCCTAGGCCATTCTGGTTAAGCGATTGGAGCAGCAGAAGAGCGAAAAATTTGTTGTCTTGTCAACCATTTCTTAGCTTCAAAGTCCCATATCTCGCGAACGGATTGACCTAACCCAAAAATTCCTATTGCATCTGAAAGTAGAAACTCGCCCGATTACAGCGGTATGTGTATTTTTTCCCTAGGCCATTCTGGTTATGCGTTTGGAGCAGCAGAACTGCGAAAAATTTGTTGTCTTCTCAACCATTTCTTAGCTTCAAAGTCCCATATCTCGCGAACGGATTGACCTAACCCAAAAATTCCTATTGCATCTGAAAGTAGAAACTCGCCCGATTACAACGGTATGTGTATTTTTTCGCTAGGCCATTCTGGTTAAGCGTTTGGGGCAGCAGAAGTGCGAAAAATTTGTTGTCTTCTCAACCATTTCTTAGCTTCAAAGTCCCATATCTCGCGAACGGATTGACCTAACCAAAAAATTCCTATTGCATCTGAATGTAGAAACTCGCCCGATTACATCGGTATGTGTATTTTTTCCCAAGGCCATTCTGGTTAAGAGATTGGAGCAGCAGAATTGCGAAAAATTTGTTGTCTTGTCAACCATTTCTTAGCTTCAAAGTCCCATACCTCGAGAACGGATTGACCTAACCCAAAAATTGCTGTTGTACCTGATGTAGAAACTCGTCCGATTACAACGGTAGGGGTATTTTTTCCGTCGGCCATTCTGTTTAAGCGTTTGGAGCAGCAGAAGTGCGAAAAATTTGTTATCTTCTCAACCATTTCTTAGCTTCAAAGTCCCATATCTCGCGAACGGATTGACCTAACCCAAAAATTCCTTTTGTAACTGAAAGTAGAAACTCGCCCGATTACAACGGTACGTGTATTTTTTCCCAAGGCCATTCTGGTCAAGCGATTGGAGCAGCAGAAGTGCGAAAAATTTGTTGTCTTGTCAACCATTTCTTAGCTTCAAAGTCCCATATCTCGCGAACGGATTGACCTAACCCAAAAATTCCTATTGTAACTGAAAGTAGAAACTCGTCCGATTACAACGGTATGTGTATTTTTTCGCTAGGCCATTCTGGTTAAGCGTTTGGAGCAGCAGAATTGCGAAAAATTTTTTGCCTTCTCAACCATTTCTTGGCTTCAAACTCTCATATCTCGCGAACGGATTGACCTAACCCAAAAATTCCTATTGCATCTGAAAGTAGAAACTCGCCCGATTACAGCGGTATGTGTATTTTTTCCCAAGGCCATTCTGGTTATGCGTTTGGGGCAGCAGAAGTGCGAAAAATTTGTTGTCTTCTCAACCATTTCTTAGCTTCAAAGTCGCATATCTCGCGAACGGATTGACCTAACCAAAAAATTCCTATTGCATCTGAATGTAGAAACTCGCCCGATTACAACGGTATGTGTATTTTTTCCCAAGGCCATTCTGGTTAAGCGATTGGAGCAGCAGAAGTGCGAAAAATTTGTTGTATTGTCAACCATTTCTTAGCTTCAAAGTCCCATACCTCGAGAACGGATTGACCTAACATAAAAATTGCTGTTGTACCTGAAAGTAGAAACTCGTCCGATTACAACGGTATGTGTATTTTTTCGCTAGGCCATTCTGGTTAAGCGTTTGGAGCAGCAGAATTGCGAAAAATTTTTTGCCTTCTCAACCATTTCTTGGCTTCAAACTCTCATATCTCGCGAACGGATTGACCTAACCCAAAAATTCCTATTGCATCTGAAAGTAGAAACTCGCCCGATTACAGCGGTATGTGTATTTTTTCCCAAGGCCATTCTGGTTATGCGTTTGGGGCAGCAGAAGTGCGAAAAATTTGTTGTCTTCTCAACCATTTCTTAGCTTCAAAGTCGCATATCTCGCGAACGGATTGACCTAACCAAAAAATTCCTATTGCATCTGAATGTAGAAACTCGCCCGATTACAACGGTATGGGTATTTTTTCCGTCGGCCATTCTGTTTAAGCGTTTGGAGCAGCAGAAGTGCGAAAAATTTGTTGTCTTCTCAACCATTTCTTAGCTTCAAAGTCCCATATCTCGCGAACGAATTGACCTAACCCAAAAATTGCTATTGTACCTGATATTAGAAACTCTCCCGATTACAACGGTATGTGTATTTTTTCGCTAGGCCATTCTGGATAAGCGTTTGGAGCAGCAGAAATGCGAAAAATTTTTTGCCTTCTCATCCATTTCTTGGCTTCAAACTCCCATATCTCGCGAACGGATTGAGCTAACCCAAAAATTCCTATTGCGTCTGAAAGTAGAAACTCGCCCGATTACAGCGGTATGTGTATTTTTTCCCTAGGCCATTCTGGTTAAGCGTTTGGAGCAGCAGAATTGCGAAAAATTTTATGCCTTCTCAACCATTTCTTGGATTCAAACTCCCAAATCTCGCGAACGGATTGCCCTAACCCAAAAATTCCTATTGCGTCTGAAAGTACAAACTCGCACGATTACAACGGTATGTGTATTTTTTCCCTAGCCCATTCTGGTTAAGCGATTGGAGCAGCAGAAGTGCGAAAAATTTGTTGTCTCGTCAACCATTTCTTAGCTTCAAAGTCCCATATCTCGCGAACGGATTGACCTAACCCAAAAGTTCCTATTGTAACTGAAAGCAGAAACTCGTCCGATTACAACGGTATGGGCATTTTATCCCTGGGCCATTCTGGTTAAGCTTTTGGAGCAGCAGAAGTGCGAAAAATTTGTTGTCTTCTCAACCATTTCTTAGCTTCAAAGTCCCATATCTCGCGAACGGATTGTCCAAACCCAAAAATTCCTGCTGCGTCTGAAAGTAGAAACTCGACCGATTACAACTGTATGCGTATTTTTTCCCTAGGCCATTCTGGTTAAGCGATTGGAGCAGCAGAATTGCGAAAAATTTGTTGTCTTGTCAACCATTTCTTAGCTTCAAAGTCCCATATCTCGCGAACGGATTGACCTAACCCAAAAATTGCTATTGTACCTGAAAGTAGAAACTCGTCCGATTACAACGGTATGTGTATTTTTACGCTAGGCCATTCTGGTTAAGCGTTTGGGGCAGCAGAAGTGCGAAAAATTTGTTGTCTTCTCAACCATTTCTTAGCTTCAAAGTCCCATATCTCGCGAACGGATTGACCTAACCAAAAAATTCCTATTGCATCTGAATGTAGAAACTCGCCCGATTACATCGGTATGTGTATTTTTTCCCAAGGCCATTCTGGTTAAGCGATTGGAGCAGCAGAAGTGCGAAAAATTTGTTGTCTTGTCAACCATTTCTTAGCTTCAAAGTCCCATACCTCGAGAACGGATTGACCTAACCCAAAAATTGCTGTTGTACCTGAAAGTAGAAACTCGTCCGATTACAACGGTATGGGTATTTTTTCCGTCGGCCATTCTGTTTAAGCGTTTGGAGCAGCAGAAGTGCGAAAAATTTGTTGTCTTGTCAACCATTTCTTAGCTTCAAAGTCCCATACCTCGAGAACGGATTGACCTAACCCAAAAATTGCTATTGTACCTGAAAGTAGAAACTCGTCCGATTACAACGGTATGGGTATTTTTTCCGTCGGCCATTCTGGTTAAGCGTTTGGAGCCGCAGAAGTGCGAAAAATTTGTTGTCTTCTCAACCATTTCTTAGCTTCAAAGTCCCATATCTCGCGAACGGATTGACCTAACCCAAAAATTCCTATTGCATCTGAATGTAGAAACTCGCCCGATTACATCGGTATGTGTATTTTTTCCCAAGGCCATCCTGGTTAAGCGATTGGAGCAGCAGAAGTGCGAAAAATTTGTTGTCTTGTCAACCATTTCTTAGCTTCAAAGTCCCATACCTCGAGAACGGATTGACCTAACCCAAAAATTGCTGTTGTACCTGAAAGTAGAAACTCGTCCGATTACAACGGTATGGGTATTTTTTCCGTCGGCCATTCTGTTTAAGCGTTTGGAGCAGCAGAAGTGCGAAAAATTTGTTGTCTTGTCAACCATTTCTTAGCTTCAAAGTCCCATACCTCGAGAACGGATTGACCTAACCCAAAAATTGCTATTGTACCTGAAAGTAGAAACTCGTCCGATTACAACGGTATGGGTATTTTTTCCGTCGGCCATTCTGGTTAAGCGTTTGGAGCCGCAGAAGTGCGAAAAATTTGTTGTCTTCTCAACCATTTCTTAGCTTCAAAGTCCCATATCTCGCGAACGGATTGACCTAACCCAAAAATTCCTATTGTAACTGAAAGTAGAAACTCGCCCGATTACAACGGTATGTGTATTTTTTCCCAAGGCCATTCTGGTTATGCGATTGAAGCAGCAGAAGTGCGAAAAATTTGTTGTCTTGTCAACCATTTCTTAGCTTCAAAGTCCCATATCTCGCGAACGGATTGACCTAACCCAAAAATTCCTATTGTAACTGAAAGTAGAAACTCGCCCGATTACAGCGGTATGTGTATTTTTTCCCTAGGCCATTCTGGTTAAGCGTTTGGAGCAGCAGAAGTGCGAAAAATTTGTTGTCTTCTCAACCATTTCGTAGCTTCAAACTCCCATATCTCGCGAACGGATTAACCTAACCCAAAAATTCCTATTGCATCTGAAAGTAGAAACTCGCCCGATTACAACGGTAAGTGTATTTTTTCCCTGGGCCATTCTGGTTCAGCGTTTGGAGCCGCAGAATTGCGGAAAATTTTTTGCCTTCTCATTCATTTCTTGGCTTCAAACTCTCATATCTCGCGAACGGATTGACCTAACCCAAAAATTCCTATTGCATCTGAAAGTAGAAACTCGCCCGATTACAACGGTATGTGTATTTTTTCCCTAGGCCATTCTGGTTAAGCGTTTGGTGCAGCGGAATTGCGAAAAATTTTTTGACTTGTCAACCATTTCTTGGCTTCAAACTCCCATATCTTGCGAACGGATTGACCTAACCAAAAAATTCCTATTGCATCTGAATGTAGAAACTCGCCCGATTACATCGGTATGTGTATTTTTTCCCAAGGCCATTCTGGTTAAGCGATTGGAGCAGCAAAAGTGCGAAAAATTTGTTGTCTTGTCAACCATTTCTTAGCTTCAAAGTCCCATACCTCGAGAAGGGATTGACCTAACCCAAAAATTGCTATTGAACCTGAAAGTAGAAACTCGTCCGATTACAACGGTATGGGTATTTTTTCCGTTGGCCATTCTGGTTAAGCGTTTGGAGCAGCAGAAGTGCGAAAAATTTGTTGTCTTCTCAACCATTTCTTAGCTTCAAAGTCCCATATCTCGCGAACGGATTGACCTAACCCAAAAATTGCTATTGTACCTGAAATTAGAAACTCTCCCGATTACACCGGTATGTGTATTTTTTCGCTAGGCCATTCTGGTTAATCGTTTGGAGCAGCAGAATTGCGAACAATTTTTTGCCTTCTCAACCATTTCTTGGCTTCAAACTCTCATATCTCGCGAACGTATTGACCTAACCCAAAAATTCCTGCTGCGTCTGAAAGTAGAAACTCGCCCGATTACAACTGTATGCGTATTTTTTCCCTAGGCCATTCTGGTTAAGCGTTTGGAGCAGCAGAAGTGCGAAAAATTAGTTGTCTTCTCAACCATTTCTTAGCTTCAAACTCCCATATCTCGCGAACGGATTGAACGAACCCAAAAATTCCTATTGCATCTGAAAGTAGAAACTCGCCCGATTACAACGGTATGTGTATTTTTTCGCTAGGATATTCTGGTTAAGCGTTCGGAGCCGCAGAATTGCGAAAAATTTTTTGCCTTCTCAACCATTTCTTGGCTTCAAACTCTCATATCTCGCGAACGGATTGACCTAACCCAAAAATTCCTATTGCATCTGAAAGTAGAAACTCGCCCGATTACAGCGGTATGTGTATTTTTTCCCTAGGCCATTCTGGTTATGCGTTTGGGGCAGCAGAAGTGCGAAAAATTTGTTGTCTTCTCAACCATTTCTTAGCTTCAAAGTCCCATATCTCGCGAACGGATTGACCTAACCAAAAAATTCCTATTGCATCTGAATGTAGAAACTCGCCCGATTACATCGGTATGTGTATTTTTTCCCAAGGCCATTCTGGTTAAGCGATTGGAGCAGCAGAATTGCGAAAAAT
Organism: Ptiloglossa arizonensis; assembly: GCF_051014685.1. Classification (NCBI taxonomy): domain Eukaryota; kingdom Metazoa; phylum Arthropoda; class Insecta; order Hymenoptera; family Colletidae; genus Ptiloglossa; species Ptiloglossa arizonensis. The sequence continues at coordinate 29,320 of NW_027478429.1, forward strand.
TTGTTGTCTTGTCAACCATTTCTTAGCTTCAAAGTCCCATACCTCGAGAACGGATTGACCTAACCCAAAAATTGCTGTTGTACCTGAAAGTAGAAACTCGTCCGATTACAACGGTATGGGTATTTTTTCCGTCGGCCATTCTGTTTAAGCGTTTGGAGCAGCAGAAGTGCGAAAAATTTGTTGTCTTCTCAACCATTTCTTAGCTTCAAAGTCCCATATCTGGCGAACGGATTGACCTAACCCAAAAATTCCTATTGTAACTGAAAGTAGAAACTCGCCCGATTACAACGGTATGTGTATTTTTTCCCTAGGCCATTCTGGTTAAGCGTTTGGTGCAGCGGAATTGCGAAAAATTTTTTGACTTGTCAACCATTTCTTGGCTTCAAACTCCCATATCTTGCGAACGGATTGACCTAACCAAAAAATTCCTATTGCATCTGAATGTAGAAACTCGCCCGATTACATCGGTATGTGTATTTTTTCCCAAGGCCATTCTGGTTAAGCGATTGGAGCAGCAGAATTGCGAAAAATTTGTTGTCTTGTCAACCATTTCTTAGCTTCAAAGTCCCATACCTCGAGAACGGATTGACCTAACCCAAAAATTGCTGTTGTACCTGAAAGTAGAAACTCGTCCGATTACAACGGTATGGGTATTTTTTCCGTCGGCCATTCTGTTTAAGCGTTTGGAGCAGCAGAAGTGCGAAAAATTTGTTGTCTTCTCAACCATTTCTTAGCTTCAAAGTCCCATATCTGGCGAACGGATTGACCTAACCCAAAAATTCCTATTGTAACTGAAAGTAGAAACTCGCCCGATTACAACGGTATGTGTATTTTATCCCAAGGCCATTCTGGTTATGCGGTTGAAGCAGCAGAAGTGCGAAAAATTTGTTGTCTTGTCAACCATTTCTTAGCTTCAAAGTCCCATACCTCGAGAACGGATTGACCTAACCCAAAAATTGCTATTGTACCTGAAAGTAGAAACTCGTCCGATTACAACGGTATGGGTATTTTTTCCGTCGGCCATTCTGGTTAAGCGTTTGGAGCAGAAGAAGTGCGAAAAATTTGTTGTCTTCTCAACCATTTCTTAGTTTCAAAGTCCCATATCTCGCGAACGGATTGACCTAACCCAAAAATTCCTATTGTAACTGAAAGTAGAAACTCGCCCGATTACAACGGTATGTGTATTTTTTCCCAAGGCCATTCTGGTTATGCGATTGAAGCAGCAGAAGTGCGAAAAATTTGTTGTCTTGTCAACCATTTCTTAGCTTCAAAGTCCCATATCTCGCGAACGGATTGACCTAACCCAAAAATTCCTATTGTAACTGAAAGTAGAAACTCGTCCGATTACAACCGTATGGGTATTTTTTCCCTAGGCCATTCTGGTTAAGCGTTTGGAGCAGCAGAAGTGCGAAAAATTTGTTGTCTTCTCAACCATTTCGTAGCTTCAAACTCCCATATCTCGCGAAAGGATTAACCTAACCCAAAAATTCCTATTGCATCTGAAAGTAGAAACTCGCCCGATTACAACGGTAAGTGTATTTTTTCCCTGGGCCATTCTGGTTAAGCGTTTGGAGCCGCAGAATTGCGAAAAATTTTTTGCCTTCTCATTCATTTCTTGGCTTCAAACTCTCATATCTCGCGAACGGATTGACCTAACCCAAAAATTCCTGTTGCATCTGAAAGTAGAAACTCGCCCGATTACAACGGTATGTGTATTTTGTCCCTAGGCCATTCTGGTTAAGCGTTTGGTGCAGCGGAATTGCGAAAAATTTTTTGACTTCTCAACCATTTCTTGGCTTCAATCTCCCATATCTTGCGAAGGGATTCACCTAACCAAAAAATTCCTATTGCATCTGAATGTAGAAACTCGCCCGATTACATCGGTATGTGTATTTTTTCCCAAGGCCATTCTGGTTAAGCGATTGGAGCAGCAGAAGTGCGAAAAATTTGTTGTCTTGTCAACCATTTCTTAGCTTCAAAGTCCCATACCTCGAGAAGGGATTGACCTAACCCAAAAATTGCTATTGTACCTGAAAGTAGAAACTCGTCCGATTACAACGGTATGGGTATTTTTTCCGTAGGCCATTCTGGTTAAGCGTTTCGAGCAGCAGAAGTGCGAAAAATTTGTTGTCTTCTCAACCATTTCTTAGCTTCAAAGTCCCATATCTCGCGAACGAATTGACCTAACCCAAAAATTGCTATTGTACCTGATATTAGAAACTCTCCCGATTACAACGGTATGTGTATTTTTTCGCTAGGCCATTCTGGATAAGCGTTTGGAGCAGCAGAAATGCGAAAAATTTTATGCCTTCTCAACCATTTCTTGGATTCAAACTCCCAAATCTCGCGAACGGATTGCCCTAACCCAAAAATTCCTATTGCGTCTGAAAGTACAAACTCGCACGATTACAACGGTATGTGTATTTTTTCCCTAGCCCATTCTGGTTAAGCGATTGGAGCAGCAGAAGTGCGAAAAATTTGTTGTCTCGTCAACCATTTCTTAGCTTCAAAGTCCCATATCTCGCGAACGGATTGACCTAACCCAAAAGTTCCTATTGTAACTGAAAGCAGAAACTCGTCCGATTACAACGGTATGGGCATTTTATCCCTGGGCCATTCTGGTTAAGCTTTTGGAGCAGCAGAATTGCGAAAAATTTGTTGTCTTCTCAACCATTTCTTAGCTTCAAAGTCCCATATCTCGCGAACGGATTGTCCAAACCCAAAAATTCCTGCTGCGTCTGAAAGTAGAAACTCGCCCGATTACAACTGTATGCGTATTTTTTCCCTAGGCCATTCTGGTTAAGCGATTGGAGCAGCAGAAGTGCGAAAAATTTGTTGTCTTGTCAACCATTTCTTAGCTTCAAAGTCCCATATCTCGCGAACGGATTGACCTAACCCAAAAATTGCTATTGTACCTGAAAGTAGAAACTCGTCCGATTACAACGGTATGTGTATTTTTACGCTAGGCCATTCTGGTTAAGCGTTTGGGGCAGCAGAAGTGCGAAAAATTTGTTGTCTTCTCAACCATTTCTTAGCTTCAAAGTCCCATATCTCGCGAACGGATTGACCTAACCAAAAAATTCCTATTGCATCTGAATGTAGAAACTCGCCCGATTACATCGGTATGTGTATTTTTTCCCAAGGCCATTCTGGTTAAGCGATTGGAGCAGCAGAAGTGCGAAAAATTTGTTGTCTTGTCAACCATTTCTTAGCTTCAAAGTCCCATACCTCGAGAACGGATTGACCTAACCCAAAAATTGCTGTTGTACCTGAAAGTAGAAACTCGTCCGATTACAACGGTATGGGTATTTTTTCCGTCGGCCATTCTGTTTAAGCGTTTGGAGCAGCAGAAGTGCGAAAAATTTGTTGTCTTGTCAACCATTTCTTAGCTTCAAAGTCCCATACCTCGAGAACGGATTGACCTAACCCAAAAATTGCTATTGTACCTGAAAGTAGAAACTCGTCCGATTACAACGGTATGGGTATTTTTTCCGTCGGCCATTCTGGTTAAGCGTTTGGAGCAGCAGAAGTGCGAAAAATTTGTTGTCTTCTCAACCTTTTCTTAGCTTCAAAGTCCCATATCTCGCGAACGGATTGACCTAACCCAAAAATTCCTATTGTAACTGAAAGTAGAAACTCGCCCGATTACAACGGTATGTGTATTTTTTCCCAAGGCCATTCTGGTTATGCGATTGAAGCAGCAGAAGTGCGAAAAATTTGTTGTCTTGTCAACCATTTCTTAGCTTCAAAGTCCCACATCTCGCGAACGGATTGACCTAACCCAAAAATTCCTATTGTAACTGAAAGTAGAAACTCGCCCGATTACAGCGGTATGTGTATTTTTTCCCTAGGCCATTCTGGTTAAGCGTTTGGAGCAGCAGAAGTTCGAAAAATTTGTTGTCTTCTCAACCATTTCGTAGCTTCAAACTCCCATATCTCGCGAACGGATTAACCTAACCCAAAAATTCCTATTGCATCTGAAAGTAGAAACTCGCCCGATTACAACGGTAAGTGTATTTTTTCCCTGGGCCATTCTGGTTAAGCGTTTGGAGCCGCAGAATTGCGAAAAATTTTTTGCCTTCTCATTCATTTCTTGGCTTCAAACTCTCATATCTCGCGAACGGATTGACCTAACCCAAAAATTCCTATTGCATCTGAAAGTAGAAACTCGCCCGATTACGGCGGTATGTTTATTTTTTCCCTAGGCCATACTGGTTAAGCGTTTGGGGCAGCAGAATTGCGAAAAATTTGTTGTTTTCTCAACCATTTCTTAGCTTCAAAGTCCCATATCTCGCGAGCGGATTGACCTAACCCAAAAATTCCTATTGCATCTGAAAGTAGAAACTCGCCCGATTACAACGGTGTGTGTATTTTTCCCTAGGCCATTCTGGTTAAGCGTTTGGGGCAGCAGAAGTGCGAAAAATTTTTTGCCTTCTCAACCATTTCTTGGCTTCAAGCTCCCATATCTCGCGAACGGATTGACCTAACCCAAAAATTCCTATTGCATCTGAAAGTCGAAACTCGCCCGATTACAACGGTATGTGTATTTTTTCCCTAGGCCATTCTGGTTAAGCGTTTGGTGCAGCGGAATTGCGAAAAATTTTTTGACTTCTCAACCATTTCTTGGCTTCAATCTCCCATATCTTGCGAACGGATTGACCTAACCAAAAAATTCCTATTGCATCTGAATGTAGAAACTCGCCCGATTACATCGGTATGTGTATTTTTTCCCAAGGCCATTCTGGTTAAGCGATTGGAGCAGCAGAGGTGCGAAAAATTTGTTGTCTTGTCAACCATTTCTTAGCTTCAAAGTCCCATACCTCGAGAACGGATTGACCTAACCCAAAAATTGCTATTGTACCTGAAAGTAGAAACTCGTCCTATTACAACGGTATGGGTATTTTTTCCGTAGGCCATTCTGGTTAAGCGTTTGGAGCAGCAGAAGTGCGAAAAATTTGTTGTCTTCTCAACCATTTCTTAGCTTCAAAGTCCCATATCCCGCGAACGGATTGACCTAACCCAAAAATTCCTATTGTAACTGAAAGTAGAAACTCGTCCGATTAGAAAGGTATGTGTATTTTTTCCCTAGCCCCTTCTGGTTAAGCGATTGGAGCAGCAGAAGTGCGAAAAATTTGTTGTCTTGTCAACCATTTCTTAGCTTCAAAGTCCCATATCTCGCGAACGGATTGACCTAACCCAAAAATTCCTATTGTAACTTAAAAGTAGAAACTCGTCGGATTACAACGGTATGGGTATTTTTTCCCTAGGCCATTCTGGTTAAGCGTTTGGAGCAGCAGAAGTGCGAAAAATTTGTTGTCTTCTCAACCATTTCTTAGCTTCAAATTCCCATATCTCGCGAACGGATTGACCTAACCCAAAGATTCCTATAGCATCTGAAAGTAGAAGCTCGCCCGATTACAACGGTATGTGAATTTTTTCCCTAGGCCATTCTGGTTAACCGTTTGGTGCAGCGGAATTGCGAAAAATTTTTTGCCTTCTCAACCATTTCTTGGCTTCAATATCCCATATCTTGCGAACGGATTGACCTAACCAAAAAATTCCTATTGCATCTGAAAGTAGAAACTCGCCCGATTACAGCGGTATGTGTATTTTTTCCCTAGGCCATTCTGGTTGAGCGTTTGGAGCAGCAGAATTGCGAAGAATTTGTTGCCTTCTCAACTATTTCGTGGCTTCAAACTCCCATATCTCGCGAACGGATTGACCTAACCCAAAAATTCCTATTGCACCTGAAAGTAGAAACTCGCCCGATTACAACGGTATGTGTATTTTTTCCCTAGGCCATTCTGGTTAAGCGATTGGAGCATCAGAAGTGCGAAAAATTTTTTGCCTTCTCAACCATTTCTTGGCTTCAAACTCCCATATCTCGCGAACGGATTGACCTAACCCAAAAATTCCTATTGCATCTGAAAGTGGAAACTCGCCCGATTACAGCGGTATGTGTATTTTTTCCCTAGGCCATTCTGGTTAAGCGTTTGGAGCAGCAGAATTGCGAAAAATTTGTTGTTTTCTCAACCATTTCTTAGCTTCAAAGTCCCATATCTCGCGAGCGGATTGACCTAACCCAAAAATTCCTATTGCATCTGAAAGTAGAAACTCGCCCGATTACAACGGTGTGTGTATTTTTTCCCTAGGCCATTCTGGTTAAGCGTTTGGAGCAGCAGAAGTGCGAAAAATTTGTTGTCTTCTCAACCATTTCTTAGCTTCAAAGTCCCATATCTCGCGAACGGATTGACCTAACCCAAAAATTCCTATTGTAGCTGAAAGTAGAAACTCGCCCGATTAGAAAGGTATGTGTATTTTTTCCCTAGCCCATTCTGGTTAAGCGATTGGAGCAGCAGAAGTGCGAAAAATTTGTTGTCTTGTCAACCATTTCTTAGCTTCAAAGTCCCATACCTCGAGAACGGATTGACCTAACCCAAAAATTGCTATTGTACCTGAAAGTAGAAACTCGTCCGATTACAACGGTATGGGTATTTTTTCCGTCGGCCATTCTGGATAAGCGTTTGGAGCAGCAGAAGTGCGAAAAATTTTTTGTCTTCTCAACCATTTCTTAGCTTCAAAGTCCCATATCTCGCGAACGGATTGACCTAACCCAAAAATTCCTATTGTAACTGAAAGTAGAAACTCGCCCGATTAGAACGGTATGTGTTTTTTTTCCCAAGGCCATTCTGGTTATGCGATTGAAGCAGCAGAAGTGCGAAAAATTTGTTGTCTTGTCAACCATTTCTTAGCTTCAAAGTCCCATATCTCGCGAACGGATTGACCTAACCCAAAAATTCCTATTGTAACTGAAAGTAGAAACTCGCCCGATTACAGCGGTATGTGTATTTTTTCCCTAGGCCATTCTGGTTAAGCGTTTGGAGCAGCAGAAGTGCGAAAAATTTGTTGTCTTCTCAACCATTTCGTAGCTTCAAACTCCCATATCTCGCGAACGGATTAACCTAACCCAAAAATTCCTATTGCATCTGAAAGTAGAAACTCGCCCGATTACAACGGTAAGTGTATTTTTTCCCTGGGCCATTCTGGTTAAGCGTTTGGAGCCGCAGAATTGCGAAAAATTTTTTGCCTTCCCAACCATTTCTTGGCTTCAAACTCTCATATCTCGCGAACGGATTGACCTAACCCAAAAATTCCTATTGCATCTGAAAGTAGAAACTCGCCTGATTACAGCGGTATGTGTATTTTTTCCCTAGGCCATTCTGGTTATGCGTTTGGGGCAGCAGAAGTGCGAAAAATTTGTTGTCTTCTCAACCATTTCTTAACTTCAAAGTCGCATATCTCGCGAACGGATTGACCTAACCAAAAAATTCCTATTGCATCTGAATGTAGAAACTCGCCCGATTACATCGGTATGTGTATTTTTTCCCAAGGCCATTCTGGTTAAGCGATTGGAGCAGCAGAAGTGCGAAAAATTTGTTGTCTTGTCAACAATTTCTTAGCTTCAAAGTCCCATACCTCGAGAACGGATTGACCTAACCCAAAAATTGCTGTTGTACCTGAAAGTAGAAACTCGTCCGATTACAACGGTATGGGTATTTTTTCCGTCGGCCATTCTGTTTAAGCGTTTGGAGCAGCAGAAGTGCGAAAAATTTGTTGTCTTCTCAACCATTTCTTAGCTTCAAAGTCCCATATCTCGCGAACGGATTGACCTAACCCAAAAATTCCTATTGTAACTGAAAGTAGAAACTCGCCCGATTACAACGGTATGTGTATTTTTTCCCAAGGCCATCCTGGTTATGCGATTGAAGCAGCAGAAGTGCGAAAAATTTGTTGTCTTGTCAACCATTTCTTAGCTTCAAAGTCCCATACCTCGAGAACGGATTGACCTAACCCAAAAATTGCTATTGTACCTGAAAGTAGAAACTCGTCCGATTACAACGGTATGGGTATTTTTTCCGTCGGCCATTCTGGTTAAGCGTTTGGAGCAGCAGAAGTGCGAAAAATTTGTTGTCTTCTCAAACATTCCTTAGCTTCAAAGTTCCATATCTCGCGAACGGATTGACCTAACCCAAAAATTCCTACTGTAACTGAAAGTAGAAACTCGCCCGATTACAACGGTATGTGTATTTTTTCCCAAGGCCATTCTGGTTATGCGATTGAAGCAGCAGAAGTGCGAAAAATTTGTTGTCTTGTCAACCATTTCTTAGCTTCAAAGTCCCATATCTCGCGAACGGATTGACCTAACCCAAAAATTCCTATTGTAACTGAAAGTAGAAACTCGCCCGATTCCAGCGGTATGTGTATTTTTTCCCTAGGCCATTCTGGTTAAGCGTTTGGAGCAGCAGAAGTGCGAAAAATTTGTTGTCTTCTCAACCATTTCGTAGCTTCAAACTCCCATATCTCGCGAACGGATTAACCTAACCCAAAAATTCCTATTGCATCTGAAAGTAGAAACTCGCCCGATTACAACGGTAGGTGTATTTTTTCCCTGGGCCATTCTGGTTAAGCGTTTGGAGCCGCAGAATTGCGAAAAATTTTTTGCCTTCTCATTCATTTCTTGGCTTCAAACTCTCATATCTCGCGAACGGATTGACCTAACCCAAAAATTCCTATTGCATCTGAAAGTAGAAACTCGCCCGATTACATCGGTATGTGTATTTTTTCCCAAGGCCATTCTGGTTAAGCGATTGGAGCAGCAGAAGTGCGAAAAATTTGTTGTCTTGTCAACCATTTCTTAGCTTCAAAGTCCCATACCTAGAGAAGGGATTGACCTAACCCAAAAATTGCTATTGTACCTGAAAGTAGAAACTCGTCCGATTACAACGGTATGGGTATTTTTTCCGTAGGCCATTCTGGTTAAGCGTTTGGAGCAGCAGAAGTGCGAAAAATTTTTTGCCTTCTCAACCATTTCTTGGCTTCAAACTCTCATATCTCGCGAACTTATTGACCTAACCCAAAAATTCCTGCTGCGTCTGAAAGTAGAAACTCGCCCGATTACAACTGTATGCGTATTTTTTCCCTAGGCCATTCTGGTTAAGCGTTTGGAGCAGCAGAATTGCGAAAAATTTGTTGTCTTCTCAACCATTTCTTAGCTTCAAAGTCCCATATCTCGCGAACGGATTGACCTAACCCAAAAATTCCTATTGTAACTGAAAGTAGAAACTCGCCCGATTAGAAAGGTATGTGTATTTTTTCCCTAGCCCATTCTGGTTAAGCGTTTGGAGCAGCAGAAGTGCGAAAAATTAGTTGTCTTCTCAACCATTTCTTAGCTTCAAACTCCCATATCTCTCGAACGGATTGAACGAACCCAAAAATTCCTATTGCATCTGAAAGTAGAAACTCGCCCGATTACAACGGTATGTGTATTTTTTCGCTAGGCCATTCTGGTTAAGCGTTTGGTGCAGCGGAATTGCGAAAAATTTTTTGACTTCTCAACCATTTCTTGGCTTCAATCTCCCATATCTTGCGAACGGATTGACCTAACCAAAAAATTCCTATTGCATCTGAATGTAGAAACTCGCCCGATTACATCGGTATGTGTATTTTTTCCCAAGGCCATTCTGGTTAAGCGATTGGAGCAGCAGAAGTGCGAAAAATTTGTTGTCTTGTCAACCATTTCTTAGCTTCAAAGTCCCATACCTCGAGAACGGATTGACCTAACCCAAAAATTGCTATTGTACCTGAAAGTAGAAACTCGTCCGATTACAACGGTATGGGTATTTTTTCCGTAGGCCATTCTGGTTAAGCGTTTGGAGCAGCAGAATTGCGAAAAATTTGTTGTCTTCTCAACCATTTCTTAGCTTCAAAGTCCCATATCTCGCGAACGGATTGACCTAACCCAAAAATTCCTATTGTAACTGAAAGTAGAAACTCGCCCGATTAGAAAGGTATGTGTATTTTTTCCCTAGCCCATTCTGGTTAAGCGTTTGGAGCAGCAGAAGTGCGAAAAATTTGTTGTCTTCTCAACCATTTCTTAGCTTCAAAGTCCCATATCTCGCGAACGGATTGATCTAACCCAAAAATTCCTATTGTAACTGAAAGTAGAAACTCGCCCGATTAGAAAGGTATGTGTATTTTTTCCCTAGCCCATTCTGGTTAAGCGATTGGAGCAGCAGAAGTGCGAAAAATTTGTTGTCTTGTCAACCATTTCTTAGCTTCAAAGTCCCATACCTCGAGAACGGATTGACCTAACCCAAAAATTCCTACTGTAACTGAAAGTAGAAACTCGCCCGATTACAACGGTATGTGTATTTTTTCCCAAGGCCATTCTGGTTATGCGATTGAAGCAGCAGAAGTGCGAAAAATTTGTTGTCTTGTCAACCATTTCTTAGCTTCAAAGTCCCATATCTCGCGAACGGATTGACCTAACCCAAAAATTCCTATTGTAACTGAAAGTAGAAACTCGCCCGATTACAGCGGTATGTGTATTTTTTCCCTAGGCCATTCTGGTTAAGCGTTTGGAGCAGCAGAAGTGCGAAAAATTTGTTGTCTTCTCAACCATTTCGTAGCTTCAAACTCCCATATCTCGCGAACGGATTAACCTAACCCAAAAATTCCTATGGCATCTGAAAGTAGAAACTAGCCCGATTACAACGGTAAGTGTATTTTTTCCCTGGGCCATTCTGGTTAAGCGTTTGGAGCCGCAGAATTGCGAAAAATTTTTTGCCTTCTCATTCATTTCTTGGCTTCAAACTCTCATATCTCGCGAACGGATTGACGTAACCCAATAATTCCTATTGCATCTGAAAGTAGAAACTCGCCCGATTACAGCGGTATGTTTATTTTTTCCCTAGGCCATACTGGTTAAGCGTTTGGGGCAGCAGAATTGCGAAAAATTTGTTGTTTTCTCAACCATTTCTTAGCTTCAAAGTCCCATATCTCGCGAGCGGATTGACCTAACCCAAAAATTCCTATTGCATCTGAAAGTAGAAACTCGCCCGATTACAACGGTGTGTGTATTTTTTCCCTAGGCCATTCTGGTTAAGCGTTTGGAGCAGCAGAAGTGCGAAAAATTTTTTGCCTTCTCAACCATTTCTTGGCTTCAAGCTCCCATATCTCGCGAACGGATTGACCTAACCCAAAAATTCCTATTGCATCTGATAGTCGAAACTCGCCCGATTACAACGGTATGTGTATTTTTTCCCTAGGCCATTCTGGTTAAGCGTTTGGTGCAGCGGAATTGCGAAAAATTTTTTGACTTCTCAACCATTTCTTGGCTTCAATCTCCCATATCTTGCGAACGGATTGACCTAACCAAAAAATTCCTATTGCATCTGAATGTAGAAACTCGCCCGATTACATCGGTATGTGTATTTTTTCCCAAGGCCATTCTGGTTAAGCGATTGGAGCAGCAGAAGTGTGAAAAATTTGTTGTCTTGTCAACCATTTCTTAGCTTCAAAGTCCCATACCTCGAGAACGGATTGACCTAACCCAAAAATTGCTATTGTACCTGAAAGTAGAAACTCGTCCGATTACAACGGTATGGGTATTTTTTCCGTAGGCCATTCTGGTTAAGCGTTTGGAGCAGCAGAAGTGCGAAAAATTTGTTGTCTTCTCAACCATTTCTTAGCTTCAAAGTCCCATATCTCGCGAACGGATTGACCTAACCCAAAAATTCCTATTGTAACTGAAAGTAGAAACTCGCCCGATTAGAAAGGTATGTGTATTTTTTCCCTAGCCCATTCTGGTTAAGCGATTGGGGCAGCAGAATTGCGAAAAATTTGTTGTTTTCCCAACCATTTCTTAGCTTCAAAGTCCCATATCTCGCGAGCGGATTGACCTAACCCAAAAATTCCTATTGCATCTGAAAGTAGAAACTCGCCCGATTACAACGGTGTTTGTATTTTTTCCCTAGGCCATTCTGGTTAAGCGTTTGGAGCAGCAGAAGTGCGAAAAATTTTTTGCCTTCTCAACCATTTCTTGGCTTCAAGCTCCCATATCTCGCGAACGGATTGACCTAACCCAAAAATTCCTATTGCATCTGAAAGTCGAAACTCGCCCGATTACAACGGTATGTGTATTTTTTCCCTAGGCCATTCTGGTTAAGCGTTTGGTGCAGCGGAATTGCGAAAAATTTTTTGACTTCTCAACCATTTCTTGGCTTCAATCTCCCATATCTTGCGAACGGATTGACCTAACCAAAAAATTCCTATTGCATCTGAATGTAGAAACTCGCCCGATTACATCGGTATGTGTATTTTTTCCCAAGGCCATTCTGGTTAAGCGATTGGAGCAGCAGAAGTGCGAAAAATTTGTTGTCTTGTCAACCATTTCTTAGCTTCAAAGTCCCATAGCTCGAGAACGGATTGACCTAACCCAAAAATTGCTATTGTACCTGAAAGTAGAAACTCGTCCGATTACAACGGTATGGGTATTTTTTCCGTAGGCCATTCTGGTTAAGCGTTTGGAGCAGCAGAAGTGCGAAAAATTTGTTGTCTTCTCAACCATTTCTTAGCTTCAAAGTCCCATATCTCGCGAACGGATTGACCTAACCCAAAAATTCCTATTGTAACTGAAAGTAGAAACTCGCCCGATTAGAAAGTTATGTGTATTTTTTCCCTAGCCCATTCTGGTTAAGCGATTGGAGCAGCAGAAGTGCGAAAAATTTGTTGTCTTGTCAACCATTTCTTAGCTTCAAAGTCCCATATCTCGCGAACGGATTGACCTAACCCAAAAATTCCTATTGTAACTTAAAAGTAGAAACTCGTCCGATTACAACGGTATGGGTATTTTTTCCCTAGGCCATTCTGGTTAAGCGTTTGGAGCAGCAGAAGTGCGAAAAATTTGTTGCCTTCTCAACTATTTCGTGGCTTCAAACTCCCATGTCTCGCGAACGGATTGACCTAACCCAAAAATTCCTATTGCACCTGAAAGTAGAAACTCGCCCGATTACAACGGTATGTGTATTTTTCCCCTAGGCCATTCTGGTTGAGCGTTTGGAGCAGCAGAATTGCGAAAAATTTGTTGCCTTCTCAACTATTTCGTGGCTTCAAACTCCCATGTCTCGCGAACGGATTGACCTAACCCAAAAATTCCTATTGAACCTGAAAGTAGAAACTCGCCCGATTACAACGGTATGTGTATTTTTTCCCTAGGCCGTTCTGGTTAAGCGATTGGAGCAGCAGAAGTGCGAAAAATTTTTTGCCTTCTCAACCATTTCTTGGCTTCAAACTCCCATATCTCGCGAACGGATTGACCTAACCCAAAAATTCCTATTGCATCTGAAAGTAGAAACTCGCCCGATTACAGCGGTATGTTTCTTTTTTCCCTAGGCCATACTGGTTAAGCGTTTGGGGCAGCAGAATTGCGAAAAATTTGTTGTTTTCTCAACCATTTCTTAGCTTCAAAGTCCCATATCTCGCGAGCGGATTGACCTAACCCAAAAATTCCTATTGCATCTGAAAGTAGAAACTCGCCCGATTACAACGGTGTGTGTATTTTTTCCCTAGGCCATTCTGGTTAAGCGTTTGGAGCAGCAGAAGTGCGAAAAATTTTTTGCCTTCTCAACCATTTCTTGGCTTCAAGCTCCCATATCTCGCGAACGGATTGACCTAACCCAAAAATTCCTATTGCATCTGATAGTCGAAACTCGCCCGATTACAACGGTATGTGTATTTTTTCCCTAGGCCATTCTGGTTAAGCGTTTGGTGCAGCGGAATTGCGAAAAATTTTTTGACTTCTCAACCATTTCTTGGCTTCAATCTCCCATATCTTGCGAACGGATTGACCTAACCAAAAAATTCCTATTGCATCTGAATGTAGAAACTCGCCCGATTACATCGGTATGTGTATTTTTTCCCAAGGCCATTCTGGTTAAGCGATTGGAGCAGCAGAAGTGTGAAAAATTTGTTGTCTTGTCAACCATTTCTTAGCTTCAAAGTCCCATACCTCGAGAACGGATTGACCTAACCCAAAAATTCCTATTGTACCTGAAAGTAGAAACTCGTCCGATTACAACGGTATGGGTATTTTTTCCGTAGGCCATTCTGGTTAAGCGTTTGGAGCAGCAGAAGTGCGAAAAATTTGTTGTCTTCTCAACCATTTCTTAGCTTCAAAGTCCCATATCTCGCGAACGGATTGACCTAACCCAAAAATTCCTATTGTAACTGAAAGTAGAAACTCGCCCGATTAGAAAGGTATGTGTATTTTTTCCCTAGCCCATTCTGGTTAAGCGATTGGGGCAGCAGAATTGCGAAAAATTTGTTGTTTTCCCAACCATTTCTTAGCTTCAATGTCCCATATCTCGCGAGCGGATTGACCTAACCCAAAAATTCCTATTGCATCTGAAAGTAGAAACTCGCCCGATTACAACGGTGTTTGTATTTTTTCCCTAGGCCATTCTGGTTAAGCGTTTGGAGCAGCAGAAGTGCGAAAAATTTTTTGCCTTCTCAACCATTTCTTGGCTTCAAGCTCCCATATCTCGCGAACGGATTGACCTAACCCAAAAATTCCTATTGCATCTGAAAGTCGAAACTCGCCCGATTACAACGGTATGTGTATTTTTTCCCTAGGCCATTCTGGTTAAGCGTTTGGTGCAGCGGAATTGCGAAAAATTTTTTGACTTCTCAACCATTTCTTGGCTTCAATCTCCCATATCTTGCGAACGGATTGACCTAACCAAAAAATTCCTATTGCATCTGAATGTAGAAACTCGCCCGATTACATCGGTATGTGTATTTTTTCCCAAGGCCATTCTGGTTAAGCGATTGGAGCAGCAGAAGTGCGAAAAATTTGTTGTCTTGTCAACCATTTCTTAGCTTCAAAGTCCCATAGCTCGAGAACGGATTGACCTAACCCAAAAATTGCTATTGTACCTGAAAGTAGAAACTCGTCCGATTACAACGGTATGGGTATTTTTTCCGTAGGCCATTCTGGTTAAGCGTTTGGAGCAGCAGAAGTGCGAAAAATTTGTTGTCTTCTCAACCATTTCTTAGCTTCAAAGTCCCATATCTCGCGAACGGATTGACCTAACCCAAAAATTCCTATTGTAACTGAAAGTAGAAACTCGCCCGATTAGAAAGTTATGTGTATTTTTTCCCTAGCCCATTCTGGTTAAGCGATTGGAGCAGCAGAAGTGCGAAAAATTTGTTGTCTTGTCAACCATTTCTTAGCTTCAAAGTCCCATATCTCGCGAACGGATTGACCTAACCCAAAAATTCCTATTGTAACTTAAAAGTAGAAACTCGTCCGATTACAACGGTATGGGTATTTTTTCCCTAGGCCATTCTGGTTAAGCGTTTGGAGCAGCAGAAGTGCGAAAAATTTGTTGCCTTCTCAACTATTTCGTGGCTTCAAACTCCCATGTCTCGCGAACGGATTGACCTAACCCAAAAATTCCTATTGCACCTGAAAGTAGAAACTCGCCCGATTACAACGGTATGTGTATTTTTCCCCTAGGCCATTCTGGTTGAGCGTTTGGAGCAGCAGAATTGCGAAAAATTTGTTGCCTTCTCAACTATTTCGTGGCTTCAAACTCCCATGTCTCGCGAACGGATTGACCTAACCCAAAAATTCCTATTGAACCTGAAAGTAGAAACTCGCCCGATTACAACGGTATGTGTATTTTTTCCCTAGGCCGTTCTGGTTAAGCGATTGGAGCAGCAGAAGTGCGAAAAATTTTTTGCCTTCTCAACCATTTCTTGGCTTCAAACTCCCATATCTCGCGAACGGATTGACCTAACCCAAAAATTCCTATTGCATCTGAAAGTAGAAACTCGCCCGATTACAGCGGTATGTTTCTTTTTTCCCTAGGCCATACTGGTTAAGCGTTTGGGGCAGCAGAATTGCGAAAAATTTGTTGTTTTCTCAACCATTTCTTAGCTTCAAAGTCCCATATCTCGCGAGCGGATTGACCTAACCCAAAAATTCCTATTGCATCTGAAAGTAGAAACTCGCCCGATTACAACGGTGTGTGTATTTTTTCCCTAGGCCATTCTGGTTAAGCGTTTGGAGCAGCAGAAGTGCGAAAAATTTTTTGCCTTCTCAACCATTTCTTGGCTTCAAGCTCCCATATCTCGCGAACGGATTGACCTAACCCAAAAATTCCTATTGCATCTGAAAGTCGAAACTCGCCCGATTACAACGGTATGTGTATTTTTTCCCTAGGCCATTCTGGTTAAGCGTTTGGTGCAGCGGAATTGCGAAAAATTTTTTGACTTCTCAACCATTTCTTGGCTTCAATCTCCCATATCTTGCGAACGGATTGACCTAACCAAAAAATTCCTATTGCATCTGAATGTAGAAACTCGCCCGATTACATCGGTATGTGTATTTTTTCCCAAGGCCATTCTGGTTAAGCGATTGGAGCAGCAGAAGTGTGAAAAATTTGTTGTCTTGTCAACCATTTCTTAGCTTCAAAGTCCCATACCTCGAGCACGGATTGACCTAACCCAAAAATTGCTATTGTACCTGAAAGTAGAAACTCGTCCGATAACAACGGTATGGGTATTTCTTCCGTAGGCCATTCTGGTTAAGCGTTTGGAGCAGCAGAAGTGCGAAAAATTTGTTGTCTTCTCAACCATTTCTTAGCTTCAAAGTCCCATATCTCGCGAACGGATTGACCTAACCCAAAAATTCCTATTGTAACTGAAAGTAGAAACTCGCCCGATTAGAAAGGTATGTGTATTTTTTCCCTAGCCCATTCTGGTTAAGCGGTTGGGGCAGCAGAATTGCGAAAAATTTGTTGTTTTCTCAACCATTTCTTAGCTTCAAAGTCCCATATCTCGCGAGCGGATTGACCTAACCCAAAAATTCCTATTGCATCTGAAAGTAGAAACTCGCCCGATTACAACGGTGTGTGTATTTTTTCCCTAGGCCATTCTGGTTAAGCGTTTGGAGCAGCAGAAGTGCGAAAAATTTTTTGCCTTCTCAACCATTTCTTGGCTTCAAGCTCCCATATCTCGCGAACGGATTGACCTAACCCAAAAATTCCTATTGCATCTGAAAGTCGAAACTCGCCCGATTACAACGGTATGTGTATTTTTTCCCTAGGCCATTCTGGTTAAGCGTTTGGTGCAGCGGAATTGCGAAAAATTTTTTGACTTCTCAACCATTTCTTGGCTTCAATCTCCCATATCTTGCGAACGGATTGACCTAACCAAAAAATTCCTATTGCATCTGAATGTAGAAACTCGCCCGATTGCATCGGTATGTGTATTTTTTCCCAAGGCCATTCTGGTTAAGCGATTGGAGCAGCAGAAGTGCGAAAAATTTGTTGTCTTGTCAACCATTTCTTAGCTTCAAAGTCCCATACATCGAGAACGGATTGACCTAACCCAAAAATTGCTATTGTACCTGAAAGTAGAAACTCGTCCGATTACAACGGTATGGGTATTTTTTCCGTAGGCCATTCTGGTTAAGCGTTTGGAGCAGCAGAAGTGCGAAAAATTTGTTGTCTTCTCAACCATTTCTTAGCTTCAAAGTCCCATATCTCGCGAACGGATTGACCTAACCCAAAAATTCCTATTGTAACTGAAAGTAGAAACTCGCCCGATTAGAAAGGTATGTGTATTTTTTCCCTAGCCCATTCTGGTTAAGCGATTGGAGCAGCAGAAGTGCGAAAAATTTGTTGTCTTGTCAACCATTTCTTAGCTTCAAAGTCCCATATCTCGCGAACGGATTGACCTAACCCAAAAATTCCTATTGTAACTTAAAAGTAGAAACTCGTCCGATTACAACGGTATGGGTATTTTTTCCCTAGGCCATTCTGGTTAAGCGTTTGGAGCAGCAGAAGTGCGAAAAATTTGTTGCCTTCTCAACTATTTCGTGGCTTCAAACTCCCATGTCTCGCGAACGGATTGACCTAACCCAAAAATTCCTATTGCACCTGAAAGTAGAAACTCGCCCGATTACAACGGTATGTGTATTTTTCCCCTAGGCCATTCTGGTTGAGCGTTTGGAGCAGCAGAATTGCGAAAAATTTGTTGCCTTCTCAACTATTTCGTGGCTTCAAACTCCCATGTCTCGCGAACGGATTGACCTAACCCAAAAATTCCTATTGCACCTGAAAGTAGAAACTCGCCCGATTACAACGGTATGTGTATTTTTTCCCTAGGCCGTTCTGGTTAAGCGATTGGAGCAGCAGAAGTGCGAAAAATTTTTTGCCTTCTCAACCATTTCTTGGCTTCAAACTCCCATATCTCGCGAACGGATTGACCTAACCCAAAAATTCCTATTGCATCTGAAAGTGGAAACTCGCCCGATTACAGCGGTATGTGTATTTTTTCCCTAGGCCATTCTGGTTAATCGTTTGGAGCAGCAGAAGTGCGAAAAATTTGTTGTCTTCTCAACCATTTCGTAGCTTCAAACTCCCATATCTCGCGAACGGATTAACCTAACCCAAAAATTCCTATTGCATCTGAAAGTAGAAACTCGCCCGATTACAACGGTAAGTGTATTTTTTCCCTGGGCCATTCTGGTTAAGCGTTTGGAGCCGCAGAATTGCGAAAAATTTTTTGCCTTCTCGTTCATTTCTTGGGTTCAAACTCTCATATCTCGCGAACGGATTGACCTAACCCAAAAATTCCTATTGCATCTGAAAGTAGAAACTCGCCCGATTACAGCGGTATGTTTCTTTTTTCCCTAGGCCATACTGGTTAAGCGTTTGGGGCAGCAGAATTGCGAAAAATTTGTTGTTTTCTCAACCATTTCTTAGCTTCAAAGTCCCATATCTCGCGAGCGGATTGACCTAACCCAAAAATTCCTATTGCATCTGAAAGTAGAAACTCGCCCGATTACAACGGTGTGTGTATTTTTTCCCTAGGCCATTCTGGTTAAGCGTTTGGAGCAGCAGAAGTGCGAAAAATTTTTTGCCTTCTCAACCATTTCTTGGCTTCAAGCTCCCATATCTCGCGAACGGATTGACCTAACCCAAAAATTCCTATTGCATCTGAAAGTCGAAACTCGCCCTATTACAACGGTATGTGTATTTTTTCCCTAGGCCATTCTGGTTAAGCGTTTGGTGCAGCGGAATTGCGAAAAATTTTTTGACTTCTCAACCATTTCTTGGCTTCAATCTCCCATATCTTGCGAACGGATTGACCTAACCAAAAAATTCCTATTGCATCTGAATGTAGAAACTCGCCCGATTACATCGGTATGTGTATTTTTTCCCAAGGCCATTCTGATTAAGCGATTGGAGCAGCAGAAGTGCGAAAAATTTGTTGTCTTGTCAACCATTTCTTAGCTTCAAAGTCCCATAGCTCGAGAACGGATTGACCTAACCCAAAAATTGCTATTGTACCTGAAAGTAGAAACTCGTCCGATTACAACGGTATGGGTATTTTTTCCGTAGGCCATTCTGGTTAAGCGTTTGGAGCAGCAGAAGTGCGAAAAATTTGTTGTCTTCTCAAACATTTCTTAGCTTCAAAGTCCCATATCTCGCGAACGGATTGACCTAACCCAAAAATTCCTATTGTAACTGAAAGTAGAAACTCGCCCGATTAGAAAGGTATGTGTATTTTTTCCCTAGCCCATTCTGGTTAAGCGATTGGAGCAGCAGAAGTGCGAAAAATTTGTTGTCTTGTCAACCATTTCTTAGCATCAAAGTCCCATATCTCGCGAACGGATTGACCTAACCCAAAAATTCCTATTGTAACTTAAAAGTAGAAACTCGTCCGATTACAACGGTATGGGTATTTTTTCCCTAGGCCATTCTGGTTAAGCGTTTGGAGCAGCAGAAGTGCGAAAAATTTGTTGTCTTCTCAACCATTTCTTAGCTTCAAATTCCCATATCTCGCGAACGGATTGACCTAACCCAAAGATTCCTATAGCATCTGAAAGTAGAAGCTCGCCCGATTACAACGGTATGTGAATTTTTTCCCTAGGCCATTCTGGTTGAGCGTTTGGAGCAGCAGAATTGCGAAAAATTTGTTGCCTTCTCAACTATTTCGTGGCTTCAAACTCCCATATCTCGCGGGCGGATTGACCTAACCCAAAAATTCCTATTGCACCTGAAAGTAGAAACTCGCCCGATTAGAAAGGTATGTGTATTTTTCCCCTAGCCCATTCTGGTTAAGCGATTGGAGCAGCAGAAGTGCGAAAAATTTGTTGTCTTGTCAACCATTTCTTAGCATCAAAGTCCCATATCTCGCGAACGGATTGACCTAACCCAAAAATTCCTATTGTAACTTAAAAGTAGAAACTCGTCCGGTTACAACGGTATGGGTATTTTTTCCCTAGGCCATTCTGGTTAAGCGTTTGGTGCAGCGGAATTGCGAAAAATTTTTTGACTTCTCAACCATTTCTTGGCTTCAATCTCCCATATCTTGCGAACGGATTGACCTAACCAAAAAATTCCTATTGCATCTGAATGTAGAAACTCGCCCGATTACATCGGTATGTGTATTTTTTCCCAAGGCCATTCTGGTTGAGCGTTTGGAGCAGCAGAATTGCGAAAAATTTGTTGCCTTCTCAACTATTTCGTGGCTTCAAACTCCCATATCTCGCGAACGGATTGACCTAACCCAAAAATTCCTATTGCACCTGAAAGTAGAAACTCGACCGATTACAACGGTATGGGTATTTTTTCCCAAGGCCATTCTGGTTAAGCGATTGGAGCAGCAGAAGTGCGAAAAATTTGTTGTCTTCTCAACCATTTCTTAGCTTCAAAGTCCCATATCACGCGAACGGATTGACCTAACCAAAAAATTCCTATTGCATCTGAAAGTAGAAACTCGCCCGATTACAACGGTGTGTGTATTTTTTCCCTAGGCCACTCTGGTTAAGCGTTTGGAGCAGCAGAAGTGCGAAAAATTTTTTGCCTTCTCAACCATTTCTTGGCTTCAAACTCCCATATCTCGCGAACGGATTGACCTAACCCAAAAATTCCTATTGCATCTGAAAGTGGAAACTCGTCCGATTTCAACGGTATGGGTATTTTTTCCCTAGGCCATTCTGGTTAAGCGATTGGAGCAGCAGAAGTGCGAAAAATTTTTTGCCTTCTCAACCATTTCTTGGCTTCAAACTCCCATATCTCGCGAACGGATTGACCTAACCCAAAAATTCCTATTGCATCTGAAAGTGGAAACTCGTCCGATTTCAACGGTATGGGTATTTTTTCCCAAGGCCATTCTGGTTAAGCGTTTGGAGCAGCAGAAGTGCGAAAAATTTGTTGTCTTCTCAACCATTTCTTAGCTTCAAAGTCCCATATCACGCGAACGGATTGACCTAACCAAAAAATTCCTATTGTAACTGAAAGTAGAAACTCGCCCGATTACAACGGTATGTGTATTTTTTCACTAGCCCATTCTGGTTAAGCGATTGGAGCAGCAGAAGTGCGAAAAATTTGTTGTCTTGTCAACCATTTCTTAGCTTCAATCTCCCATATCTCGCGAACGGATTGACCTAACCCAAAAATTCCTATTGTAACTGAAAGTAGAAACTCGTCCGATTACAACGGTATGGGTATTTTTTCCCAAGGCCATTCTGGTTAAGCGATTGGAGCAGCAGAAGTGCGAAAAATTTGTTGTCTTCTCAACCATTTCTTAGCTTCAAAGTCCCAAACCTCGAGAACGGATTGACCTTACCCAAAAATTGCTATTGTACCTGAAAGTAGAAACTCGTCCGATTACAACGGTATGGGTATTTTTTCCGTAGGCCATTCTGGTTAAGCGTTTGGAGCAGCAGAAGTGCGAAAAATTTGTTGTCTTCTCAACCATTTCTTAGCTTCAAAGTCCCATATCTCGCGAACGGATTGACCTAACCCAAAAATTCCTATTGTAACTGAAAGTAGAAACTCGCCCGATTAGAAAGGTATGTGTATTTTTTCCCTAGCCCATTCTGGTTAAGCGATTGGAGCAGCAGAATTGCGAAAAATTTGTTGTCCTGTCAACCATTTCTTAGCTTCAAAGTCCCATATCTCGCGAACGGATTGACCTAACCCAAAAATTCCTATTGTAACTTAAAAGTAGAAACTCGTCCGATTACAACGGTATGGTTATTTTTTCCCTAGGCCATTCTGGTTAAGCGTTTGGAGCAGCAGAAGTGCGAAAAATTGGTTGTCTTCTCAACCATTTCTTAGCTTCAAATTCCCATATCTTGCGAACGGATTGACCTAACCAAAAAATTCCTATTGCATCTGAATGTAGAAACTCGCCCGATTACATCGGTATGTGTATTTTTTCCCAAGGCCATTCTGGTTGAGCGTTTGGAGCAGCAGAATTGCGAAAAATTTGTTGCCTTCTCAACTATTTCGTGGCTTCAAACTCCCATATCTCGCGAACGGATTGACCTAACCCAAAAATTCCTATTGCACCTGAAAGTAGAAACTCGACCGATTACAACGGTATGGGTATTTTTTCCCAAGGCCATTCTGGTTAAGCGATTGGAGCAGCAGAAGTGCGAAAAATTTGTTGTCTTCTCAACCATTTCTTAGCTTCAAAGTCCCATATCACGCGAACGGATTGACCTAACCAAAAAATTCCTATTGCATCTGAAAGTAGAAACTCGCCCGATTACAACGGTGTGTGTATTTTTTCCCTAGGCCACTCTGGTTAAGCGTTTGGAGCAGCAGAAGTGCGAAAAATTTTTTGCCTTCTCAACCATTTCTTGGCTTCAAACTCCCATATCTCGCGAACGGATTGACCTAACCCAAAAATTCCTATTGCATCTGAAAGTGGAAACTCGTCCGATTTCAACGGTATGGGTATTTTTTCCCTAGGCCATTCTGGTTAAGCGATTGGAGCAGCAGAAGTGCGAAAAATTTTTTGCCTTCTCAACCATTTCTTGGCTTCAAACTCCCATATCTCGCGAACGGATTGACCTAACCCAAAAATTCCTATTGCATCTGAAAGTGGAAACTCGTCCGATTTCAACGGTATGGGTATTTTTTCCCTAGGCCATTCTGGTTAAGCGTTTGGAGCAGCAGAAGTGCGAAAAATTTGTTGTCTTCTCAACCATTTCTTAGCTTCAAAGTCCCATATCACGCGAACGGATTGACCTAACCAAAAAATTCCTATTGTAACTGAAAGTAGAAACTCGCCCGATTACAACGGTATGTGTATTTTTTCACTAGCCCATTCTGGTTAAGCGATTGGAGCAGCAGAAGTGCGAAAAATTTGTTGTCTTGTCAACCATTTCTTAGCTTCAATCTCCCATATCTCGCGAACGGATTGACCTAACCCAAAAATTCCTATTGTAACTGAAAGTAGAAACTCGTCCGATTACAACGGTATGGGTATTTTTTCCCAAGGCCATTCTGGTTAAGCGATTGGAGCAGCAGAAGTGCGAAAAATTTGTTGTCTTGTCAACCATTTCTTAGCTTCAAAGTCCCAAACCTCGAGAACGGATTGACCTTACCCAAAAATTGCTATTGTACCTGAAAGTAGAAACTCGTCCGATTACAACGGTATGGGTATTTTTTCCGTAGGCCATTCTGGTTAAGCGTTTGGAGCAGCAGAAGTGCGAAAAATTTGTTGTCTTCTCAACCATTTCTTAGCTTCAAAGTCCCATATCTCGCGAACGGATTGACCTAACCCAAAAATTCCTATTGTAACTGAAAGTAGAAACTCGTCCGATTACAACGGTATGGGTATTTTTTCCCAAGGCCATTCTGGTTAAGCGATTGGAGCAGCAGAAGTGCGAAAAATTTGTTGTCTTGTCAACCATTTCTTAGCTTCAAAGTCCCAAACCTCGAGAACGGATTGACCTTACCCAAAAATTGCTATTGTACCTGAAAGTAGAAACTCGTCCGATTACAACGGTATGGGTATTTTTTCCGTAGGCCATTCTGGTTAAGCGTTTGGAGCAGCAGAAGTGCGAAAAATTGGTTGTCTTCTCAACCATTTCTTAGCTTCAAATTCCCATATCTTGCGAACGGATTGACCTAACCAAAAAATTCCTATTGCATCTGAAAGTAGAAACTCGCCCGATTACAGCGGTATGTGTATTTTTTCCCTAGGCCATTCTGGTTGAGCGTTTGGAGCAGCAGAATTGCGAAAAATTTGTTGCCTTCTCAACTATTTCGTGGCTTCAAACTCCCATATCTCGCGAACGGATTGACCTAACCCAAAAATTCCTAGTGCACCTGAAAGTAGAAACTCGCCCGATTACAACGGTATGTGTATTTTTTCACTAGCCCATTCTGGTTAAGCGATTGGAGCAGCAGAAGTGCGAAAAATTTGTTGTCTTGTCAACCATTTCTTAGCTTCAATCTCCCATATCTCGCGAACGGATTGACCTAACCCAAAAATTCCTATTGTAACTGAAAGTAGAAACTCGCCCGATTACAGCGGTATGTGTATTTTTTCCCTAGGCCATTCTGGTTGAGCGTTTGGAGCAGCAGAATTGCGAAAAATTTGTTGCCTTCTCAACTATTTCGTGGCTTCAAACTCCCATATCTCGCGAACGGATTGACCTAACCCAAAAATTCCTATTGCACCTGAAAGTAGAAACTCGCCCGATTACAACGGTATGTGTATTTTTTCACTAGCCCATTCTGGTTGAGCGTTTGGAGCAGCAGAATTGCGAAAAATTTGTTGTCTTCTCAACCATTTCGTAGCTTCAAACTCCCATATCTCGCGAACGGATTAACCTAACCCAAAAATTCCTATTGCATCTGAAAGTCGAAACTCGCCCGATTACAACGGTGTGTGTATTTTTTCCCTAGGCCATTCTGGTTAAGCGTTTGGTGCAGCGGAATTGCGAAAAATTTTTTGACTTCTCAACCATTTCTTGGCTTCAATCTCCCATATCTTGCGAACGGATTGACCTAACCAAAAAATTCCTATTGCATCTGAATGTAGAAACTCGCCCGATTACATCGGTATGTGTATTTTTTCCCAAGGCCATTCTGATTAAGCGATTGGAGCAGCAGAAGTGCGAAAAATTTGTTGTCTTGTCAACCATTTCTTAGCTTCAAAGTCCCATAGCTCGAGAACGGATTGACCTAACCCAAAAATTGCTATTGTACCTGAAAGTAGAAACTCGTCCGATTACAACGGTATGGGTATTTTTTCCGTAGGCCATTCTGGTTAAGCGTTTGGAGCAGCAGAAGTGCGAAAAATTTGTTGTCTTCTCAAACATTTCTTAGCATCAAAGTCCCATATCTCGCGAACGGATTGACCTAACCCAAAAATTCCTATTGTAACTTAAAATTAGAAACTCGTCCGATTACAACGGTATGGGTATTTTTTCCCTAGGCCATTCTGGTTAAGCGTTTGGTGCAGCGGAATTGCGAAAAATTTTTTGACTTCTCAACCATTTCTTGGCTTCAATCTCCCATATCTCGCGAACGGATTGACCTAACCCAAAGATTCCTATAGCATCTGAAAGTAGAAGCTCGCCCGATTACAACGGTATGTGTATTTTTTCCCTAGGCCATTCTGGTTGAGCGTTTGGAGCAGCAGAATTGCGAAAAATTTGTTGCCTTCTCAACTATTTCGTGGCTTCAAACTCCCATATCTCGCGAACGGATTGACCTAACCCAAAAATTCCTATTGCACCTGAAAGTAGAAACTCGCCCGATTACAACGGTATGTGTATTTTTTCCCTAGGCCATTCTGGTTAAGCGATTGGAGCAGCAGAAGTGCGAAAAATTTTTTGCCTTCTCAACCATTTCTTGGCTTCAAACTCCCATATCTCGCGAACGGATTGACCTAACCCAAAAATTCCTATTGTAACTTAAAAGTAGAAACTCGTCCGATTACAACGGTATGGGTATTTTTTCCCAAGGCCATTCTGGTTAAGCGATTGGAGCAGCAGAAGTGCGAAAAATTTGTTGTCTTGTCAACCATTTCTTAGCTTCAAAGTCCCATACCTCGAGAACGGATTGACCTAACCCAAAAATTGCTATTGTACCTGAAAGTAGAAACTCGTCCGATTACAACGGTATGGGTATTTTTTCCGTAGGCCATTCTGGTTAAGCGTTTGGAGCAGCAGAAGTGCGAAAAATTTGTTGTCTTCTCAACCATTTCTTAGCTTCAAAGTCCCATATCTCGCGAACGGATTGACCTAACCCAAAAATTCCTATTGTAACTGAAAGTAGAAACTCGCCCGATTAGAAAGGTATGTGTATTTTTTCCCAAGCCCTTTCTGGTTAAGCGATTGGAGCAGCAGAAGTGCGAAAAATTTGTTGTCTTGTCAACCATTTCTTAGCTTCAAAGTCCCATATCTCGCGAACGGATTGACCTAACCCAAAAATTCCTACCGTAACTTAAAAGTAGAAACTCGTCCGATTACAACGGTATGGGTATTTTTTCCCTAGGCCATTCTGGTTGAGCGTTTGGAGCAGCAGAATTGCGAAAAATTTGTTGCCTTCTCAACTATTTCGTGGCTTCAAACTCCCATATCTCGCGAACGGATTGACCTAACCCAAAAATTCCTATTGCACCTGAAAGTAGAAACTCGCCCGATTACAACGGTATGTGTATTTTTTCACTAGCCCATTCTGGTGAAGCGATTGGAGCAGCAGAAGTGCGAAAAATTTGTTGTCTTGTCAACCATTTCTTAGCTTCAATCTCCCATATCTCGCGAACGGATTGACCTAACCCAAAAATTCCTATTGTAACTGAAAGTAGAAACTCGTCCGATTACAACGGTATGGGTATTTTTTCCCTAGGCCATTCTGGTTAAGCGTTTGGAGTAGCAGAAGTGCGAAAAATTTGTTGTCTTCTCAACCATTTCTTAGCTTCAAAGTCCCATATCTCGCGAACGGATTGACCTAACCCAAAAATTCCTATTGCATCTGAAAGTAGAAACTCGCCCGATTAGAACGGTATGTGTATTTTTTCCCTAGCCCATTCTGGTTAAGCGTTTGGGGCAGCAGAAGTGCGAAAAATTTGTTGTTTTCTCAACCATTTCTTAGCTTCAAAGTCCCATATCTCGCGAGCGGATTGACCTAACCCAAAAATTCCTATTGCATCTGAAAGTAGAAACTCGCCCGATTACAACGGTGTGTGTATTTTTTCCCTAGGCCATTCTGGTTAAGCTTTTGGAGCAGCAGAATTGCGAAAAATTTTTTGCCTTCTCAACCATTTCTTGGCTTCAAACTCCCATACCTCGCGAACGGATTAACCTAACCCAAAAATTCCTATTGCATCTGAAAGTAGAAAATCGCCCGATTACAACGGTAAGTGTATTTTTTCCCTGGGCCATTCTGGTTAAGCGTTTGGAGCCGCAGAATTGCGAAAAATTTTTTGCCTTCTCATTCATTTCTTGGCTTCAAACTCTCATATCACGCGAACGGATTGACCTAACCCAAAAATTCCTATTGCATCTGAAAGTAGAAACTCGCCCGATTACAGCGGTATGTGTATTTTTTCCCTAGGCCATTCTGGTTAAGCGTTTGGGGCAGCAGAAGTGCGAAAAATTAGTTGTCTTCTCAACCATTTCTTAGCTTCAAATTCCCATATCTCGCGAACGGATTGACCTAACCCAAAGATTCCTATAGCATCTGAAAGTAGAAACTCGCCCGATTACAACGGTATGTGAATTTTTTCCCTAGGCCATTCTGGTTAACCGTTTGGTGCAGCGGAATTGCGAAAAATTTTTTGCCTTCTCAACCATTTCTTGGCTTCAATATCCCATATCTTGCGAACGGATTGACCTAACCAAAAAATTCCTATTGCATCTGAAAGTAGAAACTCGCCCGATTACTGCGGTATGTGTATTTTTTCCCTAGCCCATTCTGGTTAAGCGATTGGAGCAGCAGAAGTGCGAAAAATTTGTTGTCTTGTCAACCATTTCTTAGCTTCAAAGTCCCATATCTCGCGAACGGATTGACCTAACCCAAAAATTCCTATTGTAACTTAAAAGTAGAAACTCGTCCGATTACAACGGTATGGGTATTTTTTCCCTAGGCCATTCTGGTTAAGCGTTTGGAGCCGCAGAAGTGCGAAAAATTTGTTGTCTTCTCAACCATTTCTTAGCTTCAAATTCCCATATCTCGCGAACGGATTGACCTAACCCAAAGATTCCTATAGCATCTGCAAGTAGAAGCTCGCCCGATTACAACGGTATATGAATTTTTTCCCTAGGCCATTCTGGTTAACCGTTTGGTGCAGCGGAATTGCGAAAAATTTTTTGCCTTCTCAACCATTTCTTGGCTTCAATATCCCATATCTTGCGAACGGATTGACATAACCAAAAAATTCCTATTGCATCTGAAAGTAGAAACTCGCCCGATTACAGCGGTATGTGTATTTTTTCCCTAGGCCATTCTGGTTGAGCGTTTGGAGCAGCAGAATTGCGAAAAATTTGTTGCCTTCTCAACTATTTCGTGGCTTCAAACTCCCATATCTCGCGAACGGATTGACCTAACCTAAAAATTCCTATTGCACCTGAAAGTAGAAACTCGCCCGATTACAACGGTATGTGTATTTTTTCACTGGCCCATTCTGGTTAAGCGATTGGAGCAGCAGAAGTGCGAAAAATTTGTTGTCTTGTCAACCATTTCTTAGCTTCAATCTCCCATATCTCGCGAACGGATTGACCTAACCCAAAAATTCCTATTGTAACTGAAAGTAGAAACTCGTCCGATTACAACGGTGTGGGTATTTTTTCCCTAGGCCATTCTGGTTAAGCGTTTGGAGCAGCAGAAGTGCGAAAAATTTGTTGTCTTCTCAACCATATCTTAGCTTCAAAGTCCCATATCTCGCGAACGGATTGACCTAACCCAAAAATTCCTATTGTAACTGAAAGTAGAAACTCGCCCGATTAGAACGGTATGTGTATTTTTTCCCTGGGCCATTCTGGTTAAGCGATTGGAGCAGCAGAAGTGCGAAAAATTTGTTGTCTTGTCAACCATTTCTTAGCTTCAAAGTCCCATATCTCGCGAACGGATTGACCTAACCCAAAAATTCCTATTGTAACTTAAAAGTAGAAACTCGTCCGATTACAACGGTATGGGTATTTTTTCCCTAGGCCATTCTCGTTAAGCGTTTGGAGCAGCAGAAGTGCGAAAAATTTGTTGTCTTCTCAACCATTTCGTAGCTTCAAACTCCCATATCTCGCGAACGGATTAACCCAACCCAAAAATTCCTATTGCATCTGAAAGTAGAAACTCGCCCGATTAAAACGGTAAGTGTATTTTTTCACTGGGCCATTCTGGTTAAGCGTTTGGAGCCGCAGAATTGCGAAAAATTTTTTGCCTTCTCATTCATTTCTTGGCTTCAAACTCTCATATCTCGCGAACGGATTGACCTAACCCAAAAATTCCTATTGCATCTGAAAGTAGAAACTCGTCCGATTACAACGGTATGGGTATTTTTTCCCTAGGCCATTCTGGTTAAGCGTTTGGGGCAGCAGAAGTGCGAAAAATTTGTTGTCCTGTCAACCATTTCTTAGCTTCAAAGTCCCATATCTCGCGAACGGATTGACCTAACCCAAAAATTCCTGTTGCGTCTGAAATTAGAAACTCGCCCGATTACAACGGTATGTGTATTTTTTGCCTAGGCCATTCTGGTTAAGTGTTTGGAGCAGCAGAAGTGCGAAAAATTAGTTGTATTCTCAACCATTTCTTAGCTTCAAACTCCCATATCTCGCGAACGGATTGACCTAACCCAAAAATTCCTATTGCATCTGAAATTAGAAGCTCGCCCGATTACAGCGGTATGGGTATTTTTTCCCTAGGACATTCTGGTTAAGCGTTTGGAGCAGCAGAAGTGCGAAAAATTTGTTGTCTCCTCAACCGTTTCTTAGCTTCAAAGTCCCATAACTCGCGAACGGATTGACCTAACCCAAAAATTTCTATTGTAACTGAAAGTAGAAACTCGCCCGATTACAACGGTATGTGCATTTTTTCCCTAGCCCATTCTGGTTAAGCGATTGGAGCAGCAGAAGTGCGAACAATTTGTTGTCGTGTCAACCATTTCTTAGCTTCAAAGTCCCATATCTCGCGAACGGATTGACCTAACCCAAAAATTCCTATTGTAACTGAAATTAGAAACTAGTCCGATTACAACGGTATGGGTATTTTTTCCCTAGGCCATTCTGGTTAAGCGTTTGGAGCAGCAGAAGTGCGAAAAATTTGCTGTCTTCTCAACCATTTCGTAGCTTCAAACTCACATATCTCGCGAGCGGATTGACTTAACCCAAAAATTCCTATTGCATCTGAAAGTAGAAACTCGTCCGATTAGAACGGTATGTGTATTTTTTCCCTAGGCCATTCTGGTTAAGCGTTTGGAGCAGCAGAAGTGCGAAAAACTAGTTGTCTTCTCAATCATTTCTTAGCTTCAAATTCCCATATCTCGAGAACGGATTGACCTAACCCAAAAATTCCTATTGAATCTGAAAGTAGAAACTCGCCCGATTAGAACGGTATGTGTATTTTTTCCCTAGGCCATTCTGGTTAAGCGTTTGGAGCAGCAGAAGTGCAA
This sequence comes from Ptiloglossa arizonensis, assembly GCF_051014685.1. NCBI lineage: Eukaryota > Metazoa > Arthropoda > Insecta > Hymenoptera > Colletidae > Ptiloglossa > Ptiloglossa arizonensis. The sequence goes on from NW_027478429.1 coordinate 59,593, forward strand.
AAAATTAGTTGTCTTCTCAACCATTTCTTAGCTTCAAATTCCCATATCTCGAGAACGGATTGACCTAACCCAAAAATTCCTATTGCATCTGAAAGTAGAAACTCGCCCGATTACAACGGTATGTGTATTTTTCCCCTGGGCCAGTCTGGTTAAGCGTTTGGAGCAGCAGAATTGCGAAAAATTAGTTGTCTTCTCAACCATTTCTTAGCTTCAAAGTCCCATATCTCGAGAACGGATTGACCTAACCCAAAAATTGCTATTGTAACTGAAAGTAGAAGCTCGTCCGATTACAACGGTATGGGTATTTTTTCCCTAGGACAGTCTGGTTAAGCGTTTGGAGCAGCAGAAGTGCGAAAAATTTGTTGTCTTCTCAACTATTTCGTGGCTTCAAACTCCCATATCTCGCGAACGGATTGACCTAACCCAAAAATTCCTATTGCACCTGAAAGTAGAAACTCGCCCGATTAGAAAGGTATGTGTATTTTTTCCCTAGCCCATTCTGGTTAAGCGATTGGAGCAGCAGAAGAGCGAAAAATTTGTTGTCTTGTCAACCATTTCTTAGCATCAAAGTCCCATATCTCGCGAACGGATTGACCTAACCCAAAAATTCCTATTGTAACTTAAAATTAGAAACTCGTCCGATTACAACGGTATGGGTATTTTTTCCCTAGGCCATTCTGGTTAAGCGTTTGGTGCAGCGGAATTGCGAAAAATTTTTTGACTTCTCAACCATTTCTTGGCTTCAATCTCCCATATCTCGCGAACGGATTGACCTACCCAAAGATTCCTATAGCATCTGAAAGTAGAAGCTCGCCCGATTACAACGGTATGTGTATTTTTTCCCTAGGCCATTCTGGTTGAGCGTTTGGAGCAGCAGAATTGCGAAAAATTTGTTGCCTTCTCAACTATTTCGTGGCTTCAAACTCCCATATCTCGCGAACGGATTGACCTAACCCAAAAATTCCTATTGCACCTGAAAGTAGAAACTCGCCCGATTACAACGGTATGTGTATTTTTTCCCTAGGCCATTCTGGTTAAGCGATTGGAGCAGCAGAAGTGCGAAAAATTTTTTGCCTTCTCAACCATTTCTTGGCTTCAAACTCCCATATCTCGCGAACGGATTGACCTAACCCAAAAATTCCTATTGTAACTTAAAAGTAGAAACTCGTCCGATTACAACGGTATGTGTATTTTTTCACTAGCCCATTCTGGTGAAGCGATTGGAGCAGCAGAAGTGCGAAAAATTTGTTGTCTTGTCAACCATTTCTTAGCTTCAATCTCCCATATCTCGCGAACGGATTGACCTAACCCAAAAATTCCTATTGTAACTGAAAGTAGAAACTCGTCCGATTACAACGGTATGGGTATTTTTTCCCTAGGCCATTCTGGTTAAGCGTTTGGAGTAGCAGAAGTGCGAAAAATTTGTTGTCTTCTCAACCTTTCTTAGCTTCAAAGTCCCATATCTCGCGAACGGATTGACCTAACCCAAAAATTCCTATTGTAACTGAAAGTAGAAACTCGCCCGATTAGAACGGTATGTGTATTTTTTCCCTAGCCCATTCTGGTTAAGCGATTGGAGCAGCAGAAGTGCGAAAAATTTGTTGTCTTGTCAACCATTTCTTAGCTTCAAAGTCCCATATCTCGCGAACGGATTGACCTAACCCAAAAATTCCTATTGTAGCTGAAAGTAGAAACTCGTCCGATTACAACGGTATGGGTATTTTTTCCCTAGGCCATTCTGGTTAAGCGTTTGGAGCAGCAGAAGTGCGAAAAAACTGTTGTCTTCTCAACCATTTCGTAGCTTCAAACTCCCATATCTCGCGAACGGATTAACCTAACCCAAAAATTCCTATTGCATCTGAAAGTAGAAACTCGCCCGATTACAACGGTAAGTGTATTTTTTCACTGGGCCATTCTGGTTAAGCGTTTGGAGCCGCAGAATTGCGAAAAATTTTTTGCCTTCTCATTCATTTCTTGGCTTCAAACTCTCATATCTCGCGAACGGATTGACCTAACCCAAAAATTCCTATTGCATCTGAAAGTAGAAACTCGTCCGATTACAACGGTATGGGTATTTTTTCCCTAGGCCATTCTGGTTAAGCGTTTGGGGCAGCAGAAGTGCGAAAAATTTGTTGTTTTCTCAACCATTTCTTAGCTTCAAAGTCCCATATCTCGCGAGCGGATTGACCTAACCCAAAAATTCCTATTGCATCTGAAAGTAGAAACTCGCCCGATTACAACGGTGTGTGTATTTTTTCCCTAGGCCATTCTGGTTAAGCGTTTGGAGCAGCAGAATTGCGAAAAATTTTTTGCCTTCTCAACCATTTCTTGGCTTCAAACTCCCATACCTCGCGAACGGATTAACCTAACCCAAAAATTCCTATTGCATCTGAAAGTAGAAAATCGCCCGATTACAACGGTAAGTGTATTTTTTCCCTGGGCCATTCTGGTTAAGCGTTTGGAGCCGCAGAATTGCGAAAAATTTTTTGCCTTCTCATTCATTTCTTGGCTTCAAACTCTCATATCACGCGAACGGATTGACCTAACCCAAAAATTCCTATTGCATCTGAAAGTAGAAACTCGCCCGATTACAGCGGTATGTGTATTTTTTCCCTAGGCCATTCTGGTTAAGCGTTTGGGGCAGCAGAAGTGCGAAAAATTAGTTGTCTTCTCAACCATTTCTTAGCTTCAAATTCCCATATCTCGCGAACGGATTGACCTAACCCAAAGATTCCTATAGCATCTGAAAGTAGAAACTCGCCCGATTACAACGGTATGTGAATTTTTTCCCTAGGCCATTCTGGTTAACCGTTTGGTGCAGCGGAATTGCGAAAAATTTTTTGCCTTCTCAACCATTTCTTGGCTTCAATATCCCATATCTTGCGAACGGATTGACCTAACCAAAAAATTCCTATTGCATCTGAAAGTAGAAACTCGCCCGATTACTGCGGTACGTGTATTTTTTCCCTAGCCCTTTCTGGTTAAGCGATTGGAGCAGCAGAAGTGCGAAAAATTTGTTGTCTTGTCAACCATTTCTTAGCTTCAAAGTCCCATATCTCGCGAACGGATTGACCTAACCCAAAAATTCCTATTGTAACTTAAAAGTAGAAACTCGTCCGATTACAACGGTATGGGTATTTTTTCCCTAGGCCATTCTGGTTAAGCGTTTGGAGCCGCAGAAGTGCGAAAAATTTGTTGTCTTCTCAACCATTTCTTAGCTTCAAATTCCCATATCTCGCGAACGGATTGACCTAACCCAAAGATTCCAATAGCATCTGAAAGTAGAAGCTCGCCCGATTACAACGGTATATGAATTTTTTCCCTAGGCCATTCTGGTTAACCGTTTGGTGCAGCGGAATTGCGAAAAATTTTTTGCCTTCTCAACCATTTCTTGGCTTCAATATCCCATATCTTGCGAACGGATTGACCTAACCAAAAAATTCCTATTGCATCTGAAAGTAGAAACTCGCCCGATTACAGCGGTATGTGTATTTTTTCCCTAGGCCATTCTGGTTGAGCGTTTGGAGCAGCAGAATTGCGAAAAATTTGTTGCCTACTCAACTATTTCGTGGCTTCAAACTCCCATATCTCGCGAACGGATTGACCTAACCTAAAAATTCCTATTGCACCTGAAAGTAGAAACTCGCCCGATTACAACGGTATGTGTATTTTTTCACTAGCCCATTCTGGTTAAGCGATTGGAGCAGCAGAAGTGCGAAAGATTTGTTGTCTTGTCAACCATTTCTTAGCTTCAATCTCCCATATCTCGCGAACGGATTGACCTAACCCAAAAATTCCTATTGTAACTGAAAGTAGAAACTCGTCCGATTACAACGGTGTGGGTATTTTTTCCCTAGGCCATTCTGGTTAAGCGTTTGGAGCAGCAGAAGTGCGAAAAATTTGTTGTCTTCACAACCATATCTTAGCTTCAAAGTCCCATATCTCGCGAACGGATTGACCTAACCCAAAAATTCCTATTGTAACTGAAAGTAGAAACTCGCCCGATTAGAACGGTATGTGTATTTTTTCCCTGGGCCATTCTGGTTAAGCGATTGGAGCAGCAGAAGTGCGAAAAATTTGTTGTCTTGTCAACCATTTCTTAGCTTCAAAGTCCCATATCTCGCGAACGGATTGACCTAACCCAAAAATTCCTATTGTAACTTAAAAGTAGAAACTCGTCCGATTACAACGGTATGGGTATTTTTTCCCTAGGCCATTCTCGTTAAGCGTTTGGAGCAGCAGAAGTGCGAAAAATTTGTTGTCTTCTCAACCATTTCGTAGCTTCAAACTCCCATATCTCGCGAACGGATTAACCCAACCCAAAAATTCCTATTGCATCTGAAAGTAGAAACTCGCCCGATTAAAACGGTAAGTGTATTTTTTCACTGGGCCATTCTGGTTAAGCGTTTGGAGCCGCAGAATTGCGAAAAATTTTTTGCCTTCTCATTCATTTCTTGGCTTCAAACTCTCATATCTCGCGAACGGATTGACCTAACCCAAAAATTCCTATTGCATCTGAAAGTAGAAACTCGTCCGCTTACAACGGTATGGGTATTTTTTCCCTAGGCCATTCTGGTTAAGCGTTTGGGGCAGCAGAAGTGCGAAAAATTTGTTGTCTTGTCTACCATTTCTTAGCTTCAAAGTCCCATATCTCGCGAACGGATTGACCTAACCCAAAAATTCCTGTTGCGTCTGAAATTAGAAACTCGCCCGATTACAACGGTATGTGTATTTTTTCCCTAGGCCATTCTGGTTAAGTGTTTGGAGCAGCAGAAGTGCGAAAAATTAGTTGTATTCTCAACCATTTCTTAGCTTCAAACTCCCATATCTCGCGAACGGATTGACCTGAACCCAAAAATTCCTATTGCATCTGAAAGTAGAAGCTCACCCGATTACAGCGGTATGGGTATTTTTTCCCTAGGACATTCTGGTTAAGCGTTTGGAGCAGCAGAAGTGCGAAAAATTTGTTGTCTCCTCAACCGTTTCTTAGCTTCAAAGTCCCATAACTCGCGAACGGATTGACCTAACCCAAAAATTCCTATTGTAACTGAAAGTAGAAACTCGCCCGATTACAACGGTATGTGTATTTTTTCCCTAGCCCATTCTGGTTAAGCGATTGGAGCAGCAGAAGTGCGAACAATTTGTTGTCGTGTCAACCATTTCTTAGCTTCAAAGTCCCATATCTCGCGAACGGATTGACCTAACCCAAAAATTCCTATTGTAACTGAAATTAGAAACTAGTCCGATTACAACGGTATGGGTATTTTTTCCCTAGGCCATTCTGGTTAAGAGTTTGGAGCAGCAGAAGTGCGAAAAATTTGCTGTCTTCTCAACCATTTCGTAGCTTCAAACTCACATATCTCGCGAGCGGATTGACCTAACCCAAAAATTCCTATTGCATCTGAAAGTAGAAACTCGCCCGATTAGAACGGTATGTGTATTTTTTCCCTAGGCCATTCTGGTTAAGCGTTTGGAGCAGCAGAAGTGCGAAAAACTAGTTGTCTTCTCAATCATTTCTTAGCTTCAAATTCCCATATCTCGAGAACGGATTGACCTAACCCAAAAATTCCTATTGAATCTGAAAGTAGAAACTCGCCCGATTAGAACGGTATGTGTATTTTTTCCCTAGGCCATTCTGGTTAAGCGTTTGGAGCAGCAGAAGTGCAAAAAATTAGTTGTCTTCTCAACCATTTCTTAGCTTCAAATTCCCATATCTCGAGAACGGATTGACCTAACCCAAAAATTCCTATTGCATCTGAAAGTAGAAACTCGCCCGATTACAAAGGTATGTGTATTTTTCCCCTGGGCCAGTCTGGTTAAGCGTTTGGAGCAGCAGAATTGCGAAAAATTAGTTGTCTTCTCAACCATTTCTTAGCTTCAAAGTCCCATATCTCGAGAACGGATTGACCTAACCCAAAAATTGCTATTGTAACTGAAAGTAGAAGCTCGTCCGATTACAACGGTATGGGTATTTTTTCCCTAGGACAGTCTGGTTAAGCGTTTGGAGCAGCAGAAGTGCGAAAAATTTGTTGTCTTCTCAACCATTTCTTAGCTTCAAAGTCGCATAACTCGCGAACGGATTGACCTAACCCAAAAATTCCTATTGTAACTGAAAGTAGAAACTCGCCCGGTTACAACGGTATGTGTATTTTTTCCCTAGCCCATTCTGGTTAAGCGATTGGAGCAGCAGAAGTGCGAAAAATTAGTTGTCTTCTCAACCATTTCTTAGCTTCAACGTCCCATATCTCGCGAACGGATTGACCTAACCCAAAAATTCCTATTGTAACTGAAAGTAGAAACTCGTCCGATTACAACGGTATGCGTATTTTTTCCCTAGGCCATTCTGGTTAAGCGTTTGGGGCAGCAGAAGTGCGAAAAATTTGTTGTTTTCTCAACCATTTCTTAGCTTCAAAGTCCCATATATCGCGAGCGGATTGACCTAACCCAAAAATTCCTATTGCATCTGAAAGTAGATACTCGCCCGATTACAACGGTGTGTGTATTTTTTCCCTAGGCCATTCTGGTTAAGCGTTTGGAGCAGCAGAATTGCGAAAAATTTTTTGCCTTCTCATTCATTTCTTGGCTTCAAACTCTCATATCTCGCGAACGGATTGACCTAACCCAAAAATTCCTATTGCATCTGAAAGTAGAAACTCGCCCGATTACAGCGGTATGTGTATTTTCTCCCTAGGCCATTCTGGTTAAGCGTTTGGGGCAGCAGAATTGCGAAAAATTTTTTGCCTTCTCATTCATTTCTTGGCTTCAAACTCTCATATCTCGCGAACGGATTGACCTAACCCAAAAACTCCTATTGCATCTGAAAGTAGAAACTCGTCCGATTACAACGGTATGGGTGTTTTTTCCCTAGGCCATTCTGGTTAAGCGTTTGGGGCAGCAGAAGTGCGAAAAATTTTTTGCCTTCTCAACCATTTCTTGGCTTCAAACTCCCATATCTCGCGAACGGATTGACCTAACCCAAAAATTCCTATTGTAACTTAAAAGTAGAAACTCGTCCGATTACAACGGTATGGGTATTTTTTCCCAAGGCCATTCTGGTTAAGCGATTGGAGCAGCAGAAGTGCGAAAAATTTGTTGTCTTGTCAACCATTTCTTAGCTTCAAAGTCCCATACCTCGAGAACGGATTGACCTAACCCAAAAATTGCTATTGTACCTGAAAGTAGAAACTCGTCCGATTACAACGGTATGGGTATTTTTTCCGTAGGCCATTCTGGTTAAGCGTTTGGAGCAGCAGAAGTGCGAAAAATTTGTTGTCTTCTCAACCATTTCTTAGCTTCAAAGTCCCATATCTCGCGAACGGATTGACCTAACACAAAAATTCCTATTGTAACTGAAAGTAGAAACTCGCCCGATTAGAAAGGTATATGTATTTTTTCCCTAGCCCTTTCTGGTTAAGCGATTGGAGCAGCAGAAGTGCGAAAAATTTGTTGTCTTGTCAACCATTTCTTAGCTTCAAAGTCCCATATCTCGCGAACGGATTGACCTAACCCAAAAATTCCTATTGTAACTTAAAAGTAGAAACTCGTCCGATTACAACGGTATGGGTATTTTTTCCCTAGGCCATTCTGGTTAAGCGTTTGGAGCAGCAGAAGTGCGAAAAATTGGTTGTCTTCTCAACCATTTCTTAGCTTCAAATTCCCATATCTCGCGAACGGATTGACCTAACCCAAAGATTCCTATAGCATCTGAAAGTAGAAGCTCGCCCGATTACAACGGTATGTGAATTTATTCCCTAGGCCATTCTGGTTAACCGTTTGGTGCAGCGGAATTGCGAAAAATTTTTTGCCTTCTCAACCATTTCTTGGCTTCAATATCCCATATCTTGCGAACGGATTGACCTAACCAAAAAATTCCTATTGCATCTGAAAGTAGAAACTCGCCCGATTAAAGCGGTATGTGTATTTTTTCCCTAGGCCATTCTGGTTGAGCGTTTGGAGCAGCAGAATTGCGAAAAATTTGTTGCCTTCTCAACTATTTCGTGGCTTCAAACTCCCATATCTCGCGAACGGATTGACCTAACCCAAAAATTCCTATTGCACCTGAAAGTAGAAACTCGCCCGATTACAACGGTATGTGTATTTTTTCACTAGCCCATTCTGGTTAAGCGATTGGAGCAGCAGAAGTGCGAAAGATTTGTTGTCTTGTCAACCATTTCTTAGCTTCAATCTCCCATATCTCGCGAACGGATTGACCTAACCCAAAAATTCCTATTGTAACTGAAAGTAGAAACTCGTCCGATTACAACGGTATGGGTATTTTTTCCCTAGGCCATTCTGGTTAAGCGTTTGGAGCAGCAGAAGTGAGAAAAATTTGTTGTCTTCTCAACCATTTCTTAGCTTCAAAGTCCCATATCTCGCGAACGGATTGACCTAACCCAAAAATTCCTATTGTAACTGAAAGTAGAAACTCGCCCGATTAGAACGGTATGTGTATTTTTTCCCTAGCCCATTCTGGTTAAGCGATTGGAGCAGCAGAAGTGCGAAAAATTTGTTGTCTTGTCAACCATTTCTTAGCTTCAAAGTCCCATATCTCGCGAACGGATTGACCTAACCCAAAAATTCCTATTGTAACTTAAAAGTAGAAACTCGTCCGCTTACAACGGTATGGGTATTTTTTCCCTAGGCCATTCTGGTTAAGCGTTTGGAGCAGCAGAAGTGCGAAAAAACTGTTGTCTTCTCAACCATTTCGTAGCTTCAAACTCCCATATCTCGCGAACGGATTAACCTAACCCAAAAATTCCTATTGCATCTGAAAGTAGAAACTCGCCCGATTACAACGGTAAGTGTATTTTTTCACTGGGCCATTCTGGTTAAGCGTTTGGAGCCGCAGAATTGCGAAAAATTTTTTGCCTTCTCATTCATTTCTTGGCTTCAAACTCTCATATCTCGCGAACGGATTGACCTAACCCAAAAATTCCTATTGCATCTGAAAGTAGAAACTCGTCCGATTACAACGGTAAGTGTATTTTTTCACTGGGCCATTCTGGTTAAGCGTTTGGAGCCGCAGAATTGCGAAAAATTTTTTGCCTTCTCATTCATTTCTTGGCTTCAAACTCTCATATCTCGCGAACGGATTGACCTAACCCAAAAATTCCTATTGCATCTGAAAGTAGAAACTCGTCCGATTACAACGGTATGGGTATTTTTTCCCTAGGCCATTCTGGTTAAGCGATTGGAGCAGCAGAATTGCGAAAAATTTTTTGCCTTCACAACCATTTCTTGGCTTCAAACTCCCATACCTCGCGAACGGATTAACCTAACCCAAAAATTCCTATTGCATCTGAAAGTAGAAAATCGCCCGATTACAACGGTAAGTGTATTTTTTCCCTGGGCCATTCTGGTTAAGCGTTTGGAGCCGCAGAATTGCGAAAAATTTTTTGCCTTCTCATTCATTTCTTGGCTTCAAACTCTCATATCACGCGAACGGATTGACCTAACCCAAAAATTCCTATTGCATCTGAAAGTAGACACTCGCCCGATTACAGCGGTATGTGTATTTTTTCCCTAGGCCATTCTGGTTAAGCGTTTGGGGCAGCAGAAGTGCGAAAAATTAGTTGTCTTCTCAACCATTTCTTAGCTTCAAATTCCCATATCTCGCGAACGGATTGACCTAACCCAAAGATTCCTATAGCATCTGAAAGTAGAAACTCGCCCGATTACAACGGTATGTGAATTTTTTCCCTAGGCCATTCTGGTTAAACGTTTGGTGCAGCGGAATTGCGAAAAATTTTTTGCCTTCTCAACCATTTCTTGGCTTCAATATCCCATATCTTGCGAACGGATTGACCTAACCAAAAAATTCCTATTGCATCTGAAAGTAGAAACTCGCCCGATTACTGCGGTATGTGTATTTTTTCCCTAGCCCATTCTGGTTAAGCGATTGGAGCAGCAGAAGTGCGAAAAATTTGTTGTCTTGTCAACCATTTCTTAGCTTCAAAGTCCCATATCTCGCGAAGGGATTGACCTAACCCAAAGATTCCTATAGCATCTGAAAGTAGAAGCTCGCCCGATTACAACGGTATATGAATTTTTTCCCTAGGCCATTCTGGTTAACCGTTTGGTGCAGCGGAATTGCGAAAAATTGTTTGCCTTCTCAACCATTTCTTGGCTTCAATATCCCATATCTTGCGAACGGATTGACCTAACCAAAAAATTCCTATTGCATCTGAAAGTAGAAACTCGCCCGATTACAGCGGTATGTGTATTTTTTCCCTAGGCCATTCTGGTTGAGCGTTTGGAGCAGCAGAATTGCGAAAAATTTGTTGCCTTCTCAACTATTTCGTGGCTTCAAACTCCCATATCTCGCGAACGGATTGACCTAACCCAAAAATTCCTATTGCACCTGAAAGTAGAAACTCGCCCGATTACAACGGTATGTGTATTTTTTCACTAGCCCATTCTGGTTAAGCGATTGGAGCAGCAGAAGTGCGAAAAATTTGTTGTCTTGTCAACCATTTCTTAGCTTCAATCTCCCATATCTCGCGAACGGATTGACCTAACCCAAAAATTCCTATTGTAACTGAAAGTAGAAACTCGTCCGATTACAACGGTGTGGGTATTTTTTCCCTAGGCCATTCTGGTTAAGCGTTTGGAGCAGCAGAAGTGCGAAAAATTTGTTGTCTTCTCAACCATTTCTTAGCTTCAAAGTCCCATATCTCGCGAACGGATTGACCTAACCCAAAAATTCCTATTGTAACTGAAAGTAGAAACTCGCCCGATTAGATCGGTATGTGTATTTTTTCCCTGGGCCATTCTGGTTAAGCGATTGGAGCAGCAGAAGTGCGAAAAATTTGTTGTCTTGTCAACCATTTCTTAGCTTCAAAGTCCCATATCTCGCGAACGGATTGACCTAACCCAAAAATTCCTATTGCATCTGAAAGTAGAAACTCGTCCGATTACAACGGTATGGGTATTTTTTCCCTAGGCCATTCTGGTTAAGCGTTTGGGGCAGCAGAAGTGCGAAAAATTTGTTGTTTTCTCAACCATTTCTTAGCTTCAAAGTCCCATATCTCGCGAGCGGATTGACCTAACCCAAAAATTCCTATTGCATCTGAAAGTAGAAACTCGCCCGATTACAACGGTGTGTGTATTTTTTCCCTAGGCCATTCTGGTTAAGCGTTTGGAGCAGCAGAATTGCGAAAAATTTTTTGCCTTCTCAACCATTTCTTGGCTTCAAACTCCCATATCTCGCGAACGGATTAACCTAACCCAAAAATTCCTATTGCATCTGAAAGTAGAAAATCGCCCGATTACAACGGTAAGTGTATTTTTTCCCTGGGCCATTCTGGTTAAGCGTTTGGAGCCGCAGAATTGCGAAAATTTTTTTGCCTTCTCATTCATTTCTTGGCTTCAAACTCTCATATCTCGCGAACGGATTGACCTAACCCAAAAATTCCTATTGCATCTGAAAGTAGAAACTCGCCCGATTACAGCGGTATGTGTATTTTTTCCCTAGGCCATTCTGGTTAAGCGTTTGGGGCAGCAGAAGTGCGAAAAATTAGTTGTCTTCTCAACCATTTCTTAGCTTCAAATTCCCATATCTCGCGAACGGATTGACCTAACCCAAAGATTCCTATAGCATCTGAAAGTAGAAACTCGCCCGATTACAACGGTATGTTAATTTTTTCCCTAGGCCATTCTGGTTAACCGTTTGGTGCAGCGGAATTGCGAAAAATTTTTTGCCTTCTCAACCATTTCTTGGCTTCAATATCCCATATCTTGCGAACGGATTGACCTAACCAAAAAATTCCTATTGCACCTGAAAGTAGAAACTCGCCCGATTACAACGGTATGTGTATTTTTTCCCTAGGCCATTCTGGTTAAGCGTTTGGAGCAGCAGAATTGCGAAAAATTTTTTGCCTTCTCAACCATTTCTTGGCTTCAAACTCCCATATCTCGCGAACGGATTAACCTAACCCAAAAATTCCTATTGCATCTGAAAGTAGAAAATCGCCCGATTACAACGGTAAGTGTATTTTTTCCCTGGGCCATTCTGGTTAAGCGTTTGGAGCCGCAGAATTGCGAAAATTTTTTTGCCTTCTCATTCATTTCTTGGCTTCAAACTCTCATATCTCGCGAACGGATTGACCTAACCCAAAAATTCCTATTGCATCTGAAAGTAGAAACTCGCCCGATTACAGCGGTATGTGTATTTTTTCCCTAGGCCATTCTGGTTAAGCGTTTGGGGCAGCAGAAGTGCGAAAAATTAGTTGTCTTCTCAACCATTTCTTAGCTTCAAATTCCCATATCTCGCGAACGGATTGACCTAACCCAAAGATTCCTATAGCATCTGAAAGTAGAAACTCGCCCGATTACAACGGTATGTTAATTTTTTCCCTAGGCCATTCTGGTTAACCGTTTGGTGCAGCGGAATTGCGAAAAATTTTTTGCCTTCTCAACCATTTCTTGGCTTCAATATCCCATATCTTGCGAACGGATTGACCTAACCAAAAAATTCCTATTGCATCTGAAAGTAGAAACTCGCCCGATTACTGCGGTATGTGTATTTTTTCCCTAGGCCATTCTGGTTGAGCGTTTGGAGCAGCAGAATTGCGAAAAATTTGTTGCCTTCTCCACTATTTCGTGGCATCAAACTCCCATATCTCGCGAACGGATTGACCTAACCCAAAAATTCCTATTGCACCTGAAAGTAGAAACTCGCCCGATTACAACGGTATGTGTATTTTTTCCCTAGGCCATTCTGGTTAAGCGATTGGAGCAGCAGAAGTGCGAAAAATTTTTTGCCTTCTCAACCATTTCTTGGCTTCAAACTCCCATATCTCGCGAACGGATTGACCTAACCCAAAAATTCCTATTGCATCTGAAAGTGGAAATTCGTCCGATTTCAACGGTATGGGTATTTTTTCCCTAGGCCATTCTGGTTAAGCGTTTGGAGCAGCAGAAGTGCGAAAAATTTGTTGTCTTCTCAACCATTTCTTAGCTTCAAACTCCCATATCTCGCGAACGGATTGACCTGAACCCAAAAATTCCTATTGCATCTGAAAGTAGAAGCTCACCCGATTACAGCGGTATGGGTATTTTTTCCCTAGGACATTCTGGTTAAGCGTTTGGAGCAGCAGAAGTGCGAAAAATTTGTTGTCTTCTCAAACATTTCTTAGCTTCAAACTCCCATATCTCGCGAACGGATTGACCTAACCCAAAAATTCCTATTGCATCTGAAAGTAGAAGCTCGCCCGATTACAGCGGTATGTGAATTTTTTCCCTAGGCCATTCTGGTTAAGCGATTGGAGCAGCAGAAGTGCGAAAAATTTGTTGTCTTCTCAACCATTTCTTAGCTTCAAACTCCCATATCTCGCGAACGGATTGACCTAACCCAAAAATTCCTATTGCATCTGAAAGTAGAAGCTCGCCCGATTACAGCGGTATGTGTATTTTTTCCCTAGGCCATTCTGGTTAAGCGTTTGGAGCAGCAGAAGTGCGAAAAACTTGTTGTCTTCTCAACCATTTCTTAGCTTCAAAGTCCCATATCTCGCGAACGGATTGACCTAACCAAAAAATTCCTATTGTAGCTGAAAGTAGAAACTCGCCCGATTACAACGGTATGTGTATTTTTTCACTAGCCCATTCTGGTTAAGCGATTGGAGCAGCAGAAGTGCGAAAAATTTGTTGTCTTGTCAACCATTTCTTAGCTTCAAAGTCCCATATCTCGAGAACGGATTGACCTAACCCAAAAATTGCTATTGTAACTGAAAGTAGAAGCTCGTCCGATTACAACGGTATGGGTATTTTTTCCCTAGGCCATTCTGGTTAAGCGTTTGGGGCAGCAGAAGTGCGAAAAATTTGTTGTTTTCTCAACCATTTCTTAGCTTCAAAGTCCCATATCTCGCGAGCGGATTAACCTAACCCAAAAATTCCTATTGCATCTGAAAGTAGAAACTCGCCCGATTACAACGGTGTGTGTATTTTTTCCCTAGGCCATTCTGGTTAAGCGTTTGGAGCAGCAGAATTGCGAAAAATTTTTTGCCTTCTCAACCATTTCTTGGCTTCAAACTCCCATATCTCGCGAACGGATTAACCTAACCCAAAAATTCCTATTGCATCTGAAAGTAGAAAATCGCCCGATTACAACGGTAAGTGTATTTTTTCCCTGGGCCATTCTGGTTAAGCGTTTGGAGCCGCAGAATTGCGAAAATTTTTTTGCCTTCTCATTCATTTCTTGGCTTCAAACTCTCATATCTCGCGAACGGATTGACCTAACCCAAAAATTCCTATTGCATCTGAAAGTAGAAACTCGCCCGATTACAGCGGTATGTGTATTTTTTCCCTAGGCCATTCTGGTTAAGCGTTTGGGGCAGCAGAAGTGCGAAAAATTAGTTGTCTTCTCAACCATTTCTTAGCTTCAAATTCCCATATCTCGCGAACGGATTGACCTAACCCAAAGATTCCTATAGCATCTGAAAGTAGAAACTCGCCCGATTACAACGGTATGTTAATTTTTTCCCTAGGCCATTCTGGTTAACCGTTTGGTGCAGCGGAATTGCGAAAAATTTTTTGCCTTCTCAACCATTTCTTGGCTTCAATATCCCATATCTTGCGAACGGATTGACCTAACCAAAAAATTCCTATTGCATCTGAAAGTAGAAACTCGCCCGATTACTGCGGTATGTGTATTTTTTCCCTAGGCCATTCTGGTTGAGCGTTTGGAGCAGCAGAATTGCGAAAAATTTGTTGCCTTCTCAACTATTTCGTGGCATCAAACTCCCATATCTCGCGAACGGATTGACCTAACCCAAAAATTCCTATTGCACCTGAAAGTAGAAACTCGCCCGATTACAACGGTATGTGTATTTTTTCCCTAGGCCATTCTGGTTAAGCGATTGGAGCAGCAGAAGTGAAAAAATTTTTTGCCTTCTCAACCATTTCTTGGCTTCAAACTCCCATATCTCGCGAACGGATTGACCTAACCCAAAAATTCCTATTGCATCTGAAAGTGGAAATTCGTCCGATTTCAACGGTATGGGTATTTTTTCCCTAGGCCATTCTGGTTAAGCGTTTGGAGCAGCAGAAGTGCGAAAAATTTGTTGTCTTCTCAACCATTTCTTAGCTTCAAAGTCCCATATCTCGCGAACGGATTGACCTAACCAAAAAATTCCTATTGTAACTGAAAGTAGAAGCTCGCCCGATTACAACGGTATGTGTATTTTTTCACTAGGCCATTCTGGTTAAGCGTTTGGAGCAGCAGAAGTGCGAAAAATTTGTTGTCTTCTCAACCATTTCTTAGCTTCAAAGTCCCATATCTCGAGAACGGATTGACCTAACCCAAAAATTGCTATTGTAACTGAAAGTAGAAGCTCGTCCGATTACAACGGTATGGGTATTTTTTCACTAGGACATTCTGGTTAAGCGTTTGGAGCAGCAGAAGTGCGAAAAATTTGTTGTCTTCTCAAACATTTCTTAGCTTCAAACTCCCATATCTCGCGAACGGATTGACCTAACCCAAAAATTCCTATTGCATCTGAAAGTAGAAGCTCGCCCGATTACAGCGGTATGTGAATTTTTTCCCTAGGCCATTCTGGTTAAGCGATTGGAGCAGCAGAAGTGCGAAAAATTTGTTGTCTTCTCAACCATTTCTTAGCTTCAATCTCCCATATCTCGCGAACGGATTGACCTAACCCAAAAATTCCTATTGTAACTGAAAGTAGAAACTCGTCCGATTACAACGGTATGGGTATTTTTTCCCTAGGCCATTCAGGTTAAGAGTTTGGAGCAGCAGAAGTGCGAAAAATTTGTTGTCTTTTCAACCATTTCTTAGCTTCAAAGTCCCATATCTCGAGAACGGATTGACCTAACCCAAAAATTGCTATTGTAACTGAAAGCAGAAGCTCGTCCGATTACAACGGTATGGGTATTTTTTCCCTAGGACATTCTGGTTAAGCGTTTGGAGCAGCAGAAGTGCGAAAAATTTGTTGTCTTCTCAACCATTTCTTAGCTTCAAACTCCCATATCTCGCGAACGGATTGACCTAACCCAAAAATTCCTATTGCATCTGAAAGTAGAAGCTCTCCCGATTACAGCGGTATGTGAATTTTTTCCCTAGGCCATTCTGGTTAAGCGATTGGAGCAGCAGAAGTGCGAAAAATTTGTTGTCTTCTCAACCATTTCTTAGATTCAAACTCCCATATCTCGCGAACGGAATGACCTAACCCAAAAATTCCTATTGCATCTGAAAGTAGAAGCTAGCCCGATTACAGCGGTATGTGTATTTTTTCCCAAGGCCATTCTGGTTAAGCGTTTGGAGCAGCAGAAGTGCGAAAAACTTGTTGTCTTCTCAACCATTTCTTAGCTTCAAAGTCCCATATCTCGCGAACGGATTGACCTAACCAAAAAATTCCTATTGTAGCTGAAAGTAGAAACTCGCCCGATTACAACGGTATGTGTATTTTTTCACTAGCCCATTCTGGTTAAGCGATTGGAGCAGCAGAAGTGCGAAAAATTTGTTGTCTTGTCAACCATTTCTTAGCTTCAAAGTCCCATATCTCGAGAACGGATTGACCTAACCCAAAAATTGCTATTGTAACTGAAAGTAGAAGCTCGTCCGATTACAACGGTATGGGTATTTTTTCCCTAAGCCATTCTGGTTAAGCGTTTGGGGCAGCAGAAGTGCGAAAAATTTGTTGTTTTCTCAACCATTTCTTAGCTTCAAAGTCCCATATCTCGCGAGCGGATTGACCTAACCCAAAAATTCCTATTGCATCTGAAAGCAGAAACTCGCCCGATTACAACGGTGTGTGTATTTTTTCCCTAGGCCATTCTGGTTAAGCGTTTGGAGCAGCAGAATTGCGAAAAAATTTTTGCCTTCTCATTCATTTCTTGGCTTCAAACTCTCATATCTCGCGAACGGATTGACCTAACCCAAAAATTCCTATTGCATCTGAAAGTAGAAACTCGCCCGATTACAGCGGTATGTGTATTTTTTCCCTAGGCCATTCTGGTTAAGCGTTTGGGGCAGCAGAAGTGCGAAAAATTAGTTGTCTTCTCAACCATTTCTTAGCTTCAAATTCCCATATCTCGCGAACGAATTGACCTAACCCAAAGATTCCTATAGCATCTGAAAGTAGAAACTCGCCCGATTACAACGGTGTGTTAATTTTTTCCCTAGGCCATTCTGGTTAACCGTTTGGTGCAGCGGAATTGCGAAAAATTTTTTGCCTTCTCAACCATTTCTTGGCTTCAATATCCCATATCTTGCGAACGGATTGACCTAACCAAAAAATTCCTATTGCATCTGAAAGTAGAAACTCGCCCGATTACTGCGGTATGTGTATTTTTTCCCTAGGCCATTCTGGTTGAGCGTTTGGAGCAGCAGAATTGCGAAAAATTTGTTGCCTTCTCAACTATTTCGTGGCATCAAACTCCCATATCTCGCGAACGGATTGACCTAACCCAAAAATTCCTATTGCACCTGAAAGTAGAAACTCGCCCGATTACAACGGTATGTGTATTTTTTCCCTAGGCCATTCTGGTTAAGCGATTGGAGCAGCAGAAGTGCGAAAAATTTTTTGCCTTCTCAACCATTTCTTGGCTTCAAACTCCCATATCTCGCGAACGGATTGACCTAACCCAAAAATTCCTATTGCATCTGAAAGTGGAAATTCGTCCGATTTCAACGGTATGGGTATTTTTTCCCTAGGCCATTCTGGTTAAGCGTTTGGAGCAGCAGAAGTGCGAAAAATTTGTTGTCTTCTCAACCATTTCTTGGCTTCAAACTCTCATATCTCGCGAACGGATTGACCTAACCCAAAAATTCCTATTGCACCTGAAAGTAGAAACTCGCCCGATTACAGCGGTATGTGTATTTTTTCCCTAGGCCATTCTGGTTAAGCGTTTGGAGCAGCAGAAGTGCGAAGAATTAGTTGTCTTCTCAACCATTTCTTAGCTTCAAAGTCCCATATCTCGCGAACGGATTGACCAAACCCAAAAATTCCTGCAGCGTCTGAAAGTAGAAACTCGCCCGATTGCAACTGTTTGTGTATTTTTTCCCTAGGTCATTCTGGTTAAGCGTTTGGAGCAGCAGAATTGCGAAAAATTTTTTGCTTTCTCAACCATTTCTTGGCTTCAAACTCTCATATCTCGCGAACGGATTGACCTAACCCAAAAATTCCTATTGTAACTGAAAGTAGAAACTCGCACGATTACAACTGTATGTGTATTTTTTCCCTAGGCCATTCTGGTTAAGCGTTTGGAGCAGCAGAAGTGCGAAAAATTTGTTGTCTTCTCAAGCATTTCTTGGCTTCAAACTCCCATATCTCGCGAACGGATTGACATAACCCAAAAATTCCTATTGCATCTGAAAGTAGAATCTCGCCCGATTACAACGGTATGTGTATTTCTTCCCTAGGCCATTCTGGTTAAGCGTTTGGAGCAGCAGAAGTGGAAAAATTAGTTGTCTTCTCAACCATTTCTTAGATTCAAACTCCCATATCTCGCGAACGGATTGACCAAACCCAAAAATTCCTGCTGCGTCTGAAAGTAGAAACTCGCCCGATTACAACGGTATGTTAATTTTTTCCCTAGGCCATTCTGGTTAAGCGATTGGAGCAGCAGTAGGGCAAAAATTTGTTGTCTTGTCAACCATTTCTTAGCTTCAAAGTCCCATATGTCGCGAACGGATTGACCTAACCCAAAAATTCCTATTGTAACTGAAAGTAGAAACTCGTCCGATTACAACGGTATAGGCATTTTTTCCCTAGGCCATTCTGGTTAAGCGTTTGGAGCAGCAGAAGTGCGAAGAATTAGTTGTCTTCTCAAACATTTCTTAGCTTCAAACTCCCATATCTCGCGAACGGATTGACCAAACCCAAAAATTCCTGCTGCGTCTGAAAGTAGAAACTCGCCCGATTACAACTGTATGGGTATTTTTATTCCCTAGGCCACTCTGGTTAAGCGTTTGGAGCAGCAGAAGTGCGAAAAATTTGTTGTCTTCTCAACCATTTCTTAGCTTCAAAGTCCCATATCTCGCGAACGGATTGACCAAACCCAAAAATTCCTGAAGCGTCTGAAAGTAGAAACTCGCCCGATTACAACTTTATGCGTATTTTTTCCCTAGGCCATTCTGGTTAA
The DNA here is from genome assembly GCF_051014685.1 of Ptiloglossa arizonensis. NCBI lineage: Eukaryota > Metazoa > Arthropoda > Insecta > Hymenoptera > Colletidae > Ptiloglossa > Ptiloglossa arizonensis. The sequence continues at coordinate 78,691 of NW_027478429.1, forward strand.
TCGCTGGAGCAGCAGAAGTGCGACAAATTTGTTGTCTTGTCAACCATTTCTTAGCTTCAAACTCCCATATCTCGCGAGCGGATTGACCTAACCCAAAAATTCCTATTACATCTGAAAGTAGAAACTCGCCCGATTACAACGGTGTGTGTATTTTTCCCCCAGGCCATTCTGGTTAAGCGTTTGGAGCAGCAGAATTGCGAAAAATTTTTTGCCTTCTCAAGCATTTCTTGGCTTCAAACTCCCATATCTCGCGAACGGATTGATATAACCCAAAAATTCCTATTGCATCTGAAAGTAGAATCTCGCCCGATTACAACGGTATGTGTATTTCTTCCCTAGGCCATTCTGGTTAAGCGTTTGGAGCAGCAGAAGTGGAAAAATTAGTTGTCTTTTCAACCATTTCTTAGATTCAAACTCCCATATCTCGCGAACGGATTGACCAAACCCAAAAATTCCTGCTGCGTCTGAAAGTAGAAACTCGCCCGATTACAACTGTATGGGTATTTTTTCCCTGGGCCATTCTGGTTAAGCGTTTGGAGCAGCAGAAGTGCGAAAAATTTGTTGTCTTCTCAACCATTTCTTAGCTTCAAAGTCCCATATCTCGCGGCCGGATTGACCAAACCCAAAAATTCCTGCTGCGTCTGAAAGTAGAAACTCGCTCGATTACAACTGTATGGGTATTTTTTCCCTAGGCCATTCTGGTTAAGCGCTGGAGCAGCAGAAGTGCGACAAATTTGTTGTCTTCTCAACCATTTCTTAGCTTCAAACTCCCATATCTCACGAGCGGATTGACCAAACACAAAAATTCCTGTTGCGTCTGAAATTAGAAACTCGCCCGATTACAACGGTATGTGTATTTTTTCCCTAGGCCATTCTGGTTAAGCGTTTGGAGCAGCAGAAGTGCGAAGAATTAGTTGTCTTCTCAAACATTTCTTAGCTTCAAACTCCCATATCTCGCGATCGGATTGACCAAACCCAAAAATTCCTGCTGCGTCTGAAAGTAGAAACTCGCCCGATTACAACGGTATGTGTATTGTTCCCCCAGGCCATTCTGGTTAAGCGTTTGGAGCAGCAGAATTGCGAAAAATTTTTTGCCTTCTCAAGCATTTCTTGGCTTCAAACTCCCATATCTCGCGAACGGATTGACATAACCCAAAAATTCCTATTGCATCTGAAAGTAGAATCTCGCCCGATTACAACGGTATGTGTATTTCTTCCCTAGGCCATTCTGGTTAAGCGTTTGGAGCAGCAGAAATGGAAAAATTAGTTGTCTTTTCAACCATTTCTTAGATTCAAACTCCCATATCTCGCGAACGGATTGACCAAACCCAAAAATTCCTGCTGCGTCTGAAAGTAGAAACTCGCCCGATTACAACTGTATGGGTATTTTTTCCCTGGGCCATTCTGGTTAAGCGTTTGGAGCAGCAGAAGTGCGAAAAATTTGTTGTCTTCTCAACCATTTCTTAGCTTCAAAGTCCCATATGTCGCGGCCGGATTGACCAAACCCAAAAATTCCTGCTGTGTCTGAAAGTAGAAACTCGCCCGATTACAACTGTATGCGTATTTTTTCCCTAGGCCATTCTGGTTAAGCGATTGGAGCAGCAGTAGTGCGAAAAATTTGTTGTCTTGTCAACCATTTCTTAGCTTCAAAGTCCCATATCTCGCGAACGGATTGACCTAACCCAAAAAGTCCTATTGTAACTGAAAGTAGAAACTCGTCCGATTACAACGGTATGGGCATTTTTTCCCTAGGCCATTCTGGTTAAGCGTTTGGAGCAGCAGAAGTGCGAAAAATTTGTTGTCTTCTCAACCATTTCTTAGCTTCAAAGTCCCATATCTCGCGAACGGATTGACCTAACCCAAAAATTCCTATTGCATCTGAAAGTAGAAACTCGCCCGATTACAACGGTATGTGAATTTTTTCCCTAGGCCTTTCTGGTTAAGCGATTGGAGCAGCAGAAGTGCGAAAAATTTGTTGTCTTGTCAACCATTTCTTAGCTTCAAAGTCCCATATCTCGCGAACGGATTGACCTGACCCAAAAATTCCTATTGTAACTGAAAGTAGAATCTCGTCCGATTACAACGGTATGGGCATTTTTTCCCTAGGCCATTCTGGTTAAGCGTTTGGAGCAGCAGAAGTGCGAAAAATTTGTTGTCTTCTCAACCATTTCTTAGCTTCAAAGTCCCATATCTCGCGAACGGATTGACCTAACCCAAAAATTCATATTGCATCTGAAAGTAGAAACTCGCCCGATTACAACGGTATGTGTATTTTTTCCCTAGGCCATTCTGGTTAAGCGTTTGGAGCAGCAGAAGTGCGAAGAATTAGTTGTCTTGTCAACCATTTCTTAGCTTCAAAGTCCCATATCTCGCGTACGGATTGACCAAACCCAAAAATTCCTGCAGCGTCTGAAAGTAGAAACTCGCCCGATTACAACTGTTTGTGTATTTTTTCCCTAGGCCATTCTGGTTAAGCGTTTGGAGCAGCAGAAGTGCGAAAAATTTGTTGTCTTCTCAACCATTTCTTAGCTTCAAAGTCCCATATCTCACGAGCGGATTGACCTAACCCAAAAATTCCTATTGCATCTGAAAGTAGAATCTCGCCCGATTACAACGGTATGTGTAGTTTTTCCCTAGGCCATTCTGGTTAAGCGTTTGGAGCAGCAGAATTGCAAAAAATTTTTTGCCTTCTCAACCATTTCTTGGCTACAAACTCCCATATCTCGCGAACTGTTTCACCAAACCCAAAAATTCCTGTTGCTTCTGAAATTAGAAACTCGCCCGATTACAACGGTATGTGTATTTTTTCCCTAGGCCATTCTGGTTAAGCGTTTGGAGCAGCAGAATTGCGAAGAAATAGTTGTCTTCTCTAACATTTCTTAGCTTCAAACTCCCATATCTCGCGAACGGATTGACCAAACCCAAAAATTCCTGCTGCGTCTGAAAGTAGAAACTCGCCCAATTACAACGGTATGGGTATTTTTATTCCCTAGGCAATTCTGGTTAAGCGTTTGGAGCAGCAGAAGTGCGAAAAATTTGTTGTCTTCTCACCATTTCTTAGCTTCAAAGTCCCATATCTCGCGAACGGATTGACCAAACCCAAAAATTCCTGCAGCGTCTGAAAGTAGGAACTCGCCCGATTACGACTGTATGCGTATTTTCTCCCTAGGCCATTCTGGTTAAGCGCTGGAGCAGCAGAAGTGCGACAAATTTGTTGTCTTGTCAACCATTTCTTAGCTTCAAACTCCCATATCTCGCGAGCGGATTGACCTAACCCAAAAATTCCCATTACATCTGAAAGTAGAAACTCGCACGATTACAACGGTATGTGTATTTTTCCCCCAGGCCATTCTGGTTAAGCGTTTGGAGCAGCCGAAGTGCGAAGAATTAGTTGTCTTCTCAAACATTTCTTAGCTTCAAACTCCCTTATCTCGCGAACGGATTGACCAAACCCAAAAATTCCTGCTGCGTCTGAAAGTAGAAACTCGCCCGATTACAACTGTATGGGTATTTTTATTCCCTAGGCCATTCTGGTTAAGCGTTTGGAGCAGCAGAAGTGCGAAATATTTGTTGTCTTCTCAACCATTTCTTAGCTTCAAACTCCCATATCTCGCGAGCGGATTGACCTAACCCAAAAATTGCTGTTGCGTCTGAAATTAGAAACTCGCCCGATTACAACGGTATGTGTATTTTTTCCCTAGGCCATTCTGGTTAAGCGTTTGGAGCAGCAGAATTGCGAAAAATTAGTTGTCTTCTCAACCATTTCTTAGCTGCAAAGTCCCATATCTCGCGAACGGATTGACCAAACCCAAAAATTCCTGTTGCGTCTGAAATTAGAAATTCGCCCGATCACAACGGTATGTGTATTTTTTCCCTAGGCCATTCTGGTTAAGCGTTTGGAGCAGCAGAAGTGCGAAGAATTAGTTGTCTTCTCAAACATTTCTTAGCTTCAAAGTCCCATATCTCGCGAACGGTTTCACCAAACCCAAAAATTCCTGTTGCGTGTGAAAGTAGAAACTCGCTCGATTACAACTGTATGTGTATTTTTTACCTAGGCCATTTTGGTGAAGCGTTTGGAGCAGCAGAATTGCGAAAAATTTTGTGCCTTCTCAACCATTTCTGGGGTTCAGACTCCCATATCTCGCGAACGGATTGACCTAACCCAAAAATTCCTGTTGCGTGTGAAAGTAGAAACTCGCCCGATTACAACGGTATGTGTATTTTTTCCCTAGCCCATTCTGGTTAAGCGATTGGAGCAGCAGTAGTGCGAAAAATTAGTTGTCTTCTCAACCATTTCTTAGCTTCAAAGTCCCATATCTCGCGAACGGTTTCACCAAACCCAAAAATTCCTGTTGCGTCTGAAATTAGAAACTCGCCCGATTACAACGGTATGTGTATTTTTTCCCTAGGCCATTCTGGTTAAGCGTTTGGAGCAGCAGAATTGCGAAGAATTAGTTGTCTTCTCTAACATTTCTTAGCTTCAAACTCCCATATCTCGCGAAAGGATTGACCAAACCCAAAAATTCCTCTAGCGTCTGAAAGTAGGAACTCGCCCGATTACAACTGTATGCGTATTTTTTCCCTAGGCCATTCTGGTTAAGCGCTGGAGCAGTAGAAGTGCGACAAATTTGTTGTCTTGTCAACCACTTCTTAGCTTCAAACTCCCATATCTCGCGAGCGGATTGACATAACCCAAAAATTCCTATTGCATCTGAAAGTAGAATTTCGCCCGATTACAACGGTATGTGTATTTTTTCCCTAGGCCATTCTGGTTAAGCGTTTGGAGCAGCAGAATTGCAAAAAATTTTTTGCCTTCTCAACCATTTCTTGGCTTCAAACTCCCATATCTCGCGAACGGATTGACCTAACCCAAAAATTGCTGTTGCGTCTGAAATTAGAAACTCGCCCGATTACAACGGTATGTGTATTTTTTCCCTAGGCCATTCTGGTTAAGCGTTTGGAGCAGCAGAATTGCGAAAAATTAGTTGTCTTCTCAACCATTTCTTAGCTTCAAAGTCCCATATCTCGCGAACGGATTGACCAAACCCAAAAATTCCTGTTGCGTCTGAAATTAGAAATTCGCCCGATCACAACGGTATGTGTATTTTTTCCCTAGGCCATTCTGGTTAAGCGTTTGGAGCAGCAGAAGTGCGAAGAATTAGTTGTCTTCTCAAACATTTCTTAGCTTCAAACTCCCATATCTCGCGAACGGATTGACCAAACCCAAAAATTCCTGCTGCGTCTGAAAGTAGAAACTCGCCCGATTACAACTGTATGGGTATTTTTATTGCCTAGGCCATTCTGGTTAAGCGTTTGGAGCAGCAGGAGTGCGAAAAATTTGTTGTCTTCTCAACCATTTCTTAGCTTCAAAGTCCCATATCTCACGAGCGGATTGACCTAACCCAAAAATTCCTATTGCATCTGAAAGTAGAATCTCGCCCGATTACAACGGTATGTGTAGTTTTTCCCTAGGCCATTCTGGTTAAGCGTTTGGAGCAGCAGAATTGCAAAAAATTTTTTGCCTTCTCAACCATTTCTTGGCTACAAACTCCCATATCTCGCGAACTGTTTCACCAAACCCAAAAATTCCTGTTGCGTCTGAAATTAGAAACTCGCCCGATTACAACGGTATGTGTATTTTTTCCCTGGGCCATTCTGGTTAAGCGTTTGGAGCAGCAGAATTGCGAAGAAATAGTTGTCTTCTCTAACATTTCTTAGCTTCAAACTCCCATATCTCGCGAACGGATTGACCAAACCCAAAAATTCCTGCTGCGTCTGAAAGTAGAAACTCGCCCAATTACAACGGTATGGGTATTTTTATTTCCTAGGCAATTCTGGTTAAGCGTTTGGAGCAGCAGAAGTGCGAAAAATTTGTTGTCTTCTCACCATTTCTTAGCTTCAAAGTCCCATATCTCGCGAACGGATTGACCAAACCCAAAAATTCCTGCAGCGTCTGAAAGTAGGAACTCGCCCGATTACGACTGTATGCGTATTTTCTCCCTAGGCCATTCTGGTTAAGCGCTGGAGCAGCAGAAGTGCGACAAATTTGTTGTCTTGTCAACCATTTCTTAGCTTCAAACTCCCATATCTCGCGAGCGGATTGACCTAACCCAAAAATTCCCATTACATCTGAAAGTAGAAACTCGCACGATTACAACGGTATGTGTATTTTTCCCCCAGGCCATTCTGGTTAAGCGTTTGGAGCAGCCGAAGTGCGAAGAATTAGTTGTCTTCTCAAACATTTCTTAGCTTCAAACTCCCTTATCTCGCGAACGGATTGACCAAACCCAAAAATTCCTGCTGCGTCTGAAAGTAGAAACTCGCCCGATTACAACTGTATGGGTATTTTTATTCCCTAGGCCATTCTGGTTAAGCGTTTGGAGCAGCAGAAGTGCGAAATATTTGTTGTCTTCTCAACCATTTCTTAGCTTCAAACTCCCATATCTCGCGAGCGGATTGACCTAACCCAAAAATTGCTGTTGCGTCTGAAATTAGAAACTCGCCCGATTACAACGGTATGTGTATTTTTTCCCTAGGCCATTCTGGTTAAGCGTTTGGAGCAGCAGAATTGCGAAAAATTAGTTGTCTTCTCAACCATTTCTTAGCTGCAAAGTCCCATATCTCGCGAACGGATTGACCAAACCCAAAAATTCCTGTTGCGTCTGAAATTAGAAATTCGCCCGATCACAACGGTATGTGTATTTTTTCCCTAGGCCATTCTGGTTAAGCGTTTGGAGCAGCAGAAGTGCGAAGAATTAGTTGTCTTCTCAAACATTTCTTAGCTTCAAAGTCCCATATCTCGCGAACGGTTTCACCAAACCCAAAAATTCCTGTTGCGTGTGAAAGTAGAAACTCGCTCGATTACAACTGTATGTGTATTTTTTACCTAGGCCATTTTGGTGAAGCGTTTGGAGCAGCAGAATTGCGAAAAATTTTGTGCCTTCTCAACCATTTCTGGGGTTCAAACTCCCATATCTCGCGAACGGATTGACCTAACCCAAAAATTCCTGTTGCGTGTGAAAGTAGAAACTCGCCCGATTACAACGGTATGTGTATTTTTTCCCTAGCCCATTCTGGTTAAGCGATTGGAGCAGCAGTAGTGCGAAAAATTAGTTGTCTTCTCAACCATTTCTTAGCTTCAAAGTCCCATATCTCGCGAACGGTTTCACCAAACCCAAAAATTCCTGTTGCGTCTGAAATTAGAAACTCGCCCGATTACAACGGTATGTGTATTTTTTCCCTAGGCCATTCTGGTTAAGCGTTTGGAGCAGCAGAATTGCGAAGAATTAGTTGTCTTCTCTAACATTTCTTAGCTTCAAACTCCCATATCTCGCGAAAGGATTGACCAAACCCAAAAATTCCTCTAGCGTCTGAAAGTAGGAACTCGCCCGATTACAACTGTATGAGTATTTTTTCCCTAGGCCATTCTGGTTAAGCGCTGGAGCAGCAGAAGTGCGACAAATTTGTTGTCTTGTCAACCACTTCTTAGCTTCAAACTCCCATATCTCGCGAGCGGATTGACATAACCCAAAAATTCCTATTGCATCTGAAAGTAGAATTTCGCCCGATTACAACGGTATGTGTATTTTTTCCCTAGGCCATTCTGGTTAAGCGTTTGGAGCTGCAGAATTGCAAAAAATTTTTTGCCTTCTCAACCATTTCTTGGCTTCAAACTCCCATATCTCGCGAACGGATTGACCTAACCCAAAAATTGCTGTTGCGTCTGAAATTAGAAACTCGCCCGATTACAACGGTATGTGTATTTTTTCCCTAGGCCATTCTGGTTAAGCGTTTGGAGCAGCAGAATTGCGAAAAATTAGTTGTCTTCTCAACCATTTCTTAGCTTCAAAGTCCCATATCTCGCGAACGGATTGACCAAACCCAAAAATTCCTGTTGCGTCTGAAATTAGAAATTCGCCCGATCACAACGGTATGTGTATTTTTTCCCTAGGCCATTCTGGTTAAGCGTTTGGAGCAGCAGAAGTGCGAAGAATTAGTTGTCTTCTCAAACATTTCTTAGCTTCAAACTCCCATATCTCGCGAACGGATTGACCAAACCCAAAAATTCCTGCTGCGTCTGAAAGTAGAAACTCGCCCGATTACAACGGTATGTGTATTTTTTCCCTAGGCCATTCTGGTTAAGCGTTTGGAGCAGCAGAATTGCGAAGAATTAGTTGTCTTCTCTAACATTTCTTAGCTTCAAACTCCCATATCTCGCGAAAGGATTGACCAAACCCAAAAATTCCTCTAGCGTCTGAAAGTAGGAACTCGCCCGATTACAACTGTATGCGTATTTTTTCCCTAGGCCATTCTGGTTAAGCGTTTGGAGCTGCAGAATTGCAAAAAATTTTTTGCCTTCTCAACCATTTCTTGGCTTCAAACTCCCATATCTCGCGAACGGATTGACCTAACCCAAAAATTGCTGTTGCGTCTGAAATTAGAAACTCGCCCGATTACAACGGTATGTGTATTTTTTCCCTAGGCCATTCTGGTTAAGCGTTTGGAGCAGCAGAATTGCGAAAAATTAGTTGTCTTCTCAACCATTTCTTAGCTTCAAAGTCCCATATCTCGCGAACGGATTGACCAAACCCAAAAATTCCTGTTGCGTCTGAAATTAGAAATTCGCCCGATCACAACGGTATGTGTATTTTTTCCCTAGGCCATTCTGGTTAAGCGTTTGGAGCAGCAGAAGTGCGAAGAATTAGTTGTCTTCTCAAACATTTCTTAGCTTCAAACTCCCATATCTCGCGAACGGATTGACCAAACCCAAAAATTCCTGCTGCGTCTGAAAGTAGAAACTCGCCCGATTACAACTGTATGGGTATTTTTATTCCCTAGGCCATTCTGGTTAAGCGTTTGGAGCAGCAGGAGTATGAAAAATTTGTTGTCTTCTCAACCATGCCTTAGCTTCAAAGTCTCATATCTCGCGAACGGATTGACCAAACCCAAAAATTCCTGCAGTGTCTGAAAGTAGAAACTCGCCCGATTACAACTGTATGTGTATTTTTTACCTAGGCCATTTTGGTGAAGCGTTTGGAGCAGCAGAATTGCGAAAAATTTTGTGCCTTCTCAACCATTTCTTGGGTTCAAACTCCCATATCTCGCGAACGGATTGACCTAACCCAAAAATTCCTGTTGCGTGTGAAAGTAGAAACTCGCCCGATTACAACGGTATGTGTATTTTTTCCCTAGCCCATTCTGGTTAAGCGATTGGAGCAGCAGTAGTGCGAAAAATTTGTTGTCTTGTCAACCGTTTCTTAGATTCAAAGTCCCATATCTCGCGAACGGATTGACCTAACCCAAAAATTCCTATTGTAACTGAAAGTAGAAACTCGTCCGATTACAACGGTATGGGCATTTTTTCCCTAGGCCATTCTGGTTAAGCGTTTGGAGCAGCAGAATTGCGAAAAATTTTTTGCTTCCTCAACCATTTCTTGGCTTCAAACTCCCATATCTCGCGAACGGATTGACCTAACCCAAAAATTCCTGTTGCATCTGAAAGTAGAAACTCGCCCGATTACAGCGGTATGTGTATTTTTTCCCTAGGCCATTCTGGTTAAGCGTTTGGGGCAGCAGAAGTGCGAAAAATTTGTTGTCTTCTCAACCATTTCTTAGCTTCAAAGTCCCATATCTCGCGAACGGATTGACCAAACCCAAAAATTCCTGCTGCGTCTGAAAGTAGAAGCTCGCCCGATTACAACTGTATGCGTATTTTTTCCCTAGGCCATTCTGGTTAAGCGCTGGAGCAGCAGAAGTGCGACAAATTTGTTGTCTTGTCAACCATTTCTTAGCTTCAAACTCCCATATCTCGCGAGCGGATTGACCTAACCCAAAAATTCCTATTACATCTGAAAGCAGAAATTCGCCCGATTACAAAGGTATGTGTATTTCTTCCCCAGGCCATTCTGGTTAAGCGTTTGGAGCAGCAGAATTGCGAAAAATTTTTTGCCTTCTCAACCATTTCTTGGCTTCAAAGTCCCATATCTCGGGACCGGATTGACCAAACCCAAAAATTCCTGCTGCGTCTGAAAGTAGAAACTCGCCCGATTACACCTGTATGCGTATTTTTTCCCTAGGCCATTCTGGTTAAGCGTTTGGAGCAGCAGAATTGCGAAAAATTTCTTGTCTTCTCAACCATTTCTTAGCTGCAAACTCCCATATCTCGCGAACGGAATGACCTAACCCAAAAATTCCTGTTGCATCTGAAAGTAGAAACACGCCCGATTACAACGGTATGTGTATTTTTTCCCTAGGCCATTCTGGTTAAGCGTTTGGAGCAGCAGAATTGCGAAAAATTTTTTGCCTTCTCAACCATTTCTTGGCTTCAAACTCCCATATCTCGCGAACGGATTAACCTAACCCAAAAATTCCTATTGCATCTGAAAGTAGAAACTCGACCGATTACAACGGTATGGGTATTTTTATTCCCTAGGCCATTCTGGTTAAGCGTTTGGAGCAGCAGAAGTGCGAAAAATTTGTTGTCTTCTCAACCATTTCTTAGCTTCAAACTCCCATATCTCGCGAGCGGATTGACATAACCCAAAAATTCCTATTGCATCTGAAAGTAGAATTTCGCCCGATTACAACGGTATGTGTATTTTTTCCCTAGGCCATTCTGGTTAAGCGTTTGGAGCAGCAGAATTGCAAAAAATTTTTTGCCATCTCAACCATTTCTTGGCTTCAAACTCCCATATCTCGCGAACGGATTGACCAAACCCAAAAATTCCTGCTGCGTCTGAAAGTAGAAACTCGCCCGATTACAAATGTATGGGTATTTTTATTCCCTAGGCCATTCTGGTTAAGCGTTTGGAGCAGCAGAAGTGCGAAAAATTTGTTGTCTTCTCAACCATGCCTTAGCTTCAAAGTCCCATATCTCGCGAACGGATTGACCAAACCCAAAAATTCCTGCAGTGTCTGAAAGTAGAAACTCGCCCGATTACAACTGTACGTGTATTTTTTCCCTAGGCCATTCTGGTGAAGCGTTTGGAGCAGCCGAAGTGCGAAAAATTTGCTGTCTTCTCAACCATTTCTTAGCTTCAAACTCCCATATCTCGCGAACGGATTGACATAACCCAAAAATTCCTATTGCATCTGAAAGTAGAATCTCGCCCGATTACAACGGTATGTGCATTTTTTCCCTAGGCCATACTGGTTAAGCGTTTGGAGCAGCAGAAGTGGAAAAATTAGTTGTCTTCTCAACCATTTCTTAGATTCAAACGCCCATATCTCGCGAACGGATTGACCAAACCCAAAAATTCCTGCTGCGTCTGAATGTAGAAACTCGCCCGATTACAACTGTATGGGTATTTTTTCCCTGGGTCATTCTGGTTAAGCGTTTGGAGCAGCAGAAGTGCGAAAAATTTGTTGTCTTCTCAACCATTTCTTAGCTTCAAAGTCCCATATCTCGCGACCGGATTGACCAAACCCAAAAATTCCTGCTGCGTTTGAAAGTAGAAACTCGCCCGATTACAACTGTATGGGTATTTTTATTCCCTAGGCCATTCTGGTTAAGCGCTGGAGCAGCAGAAGTGCGACAAATTTGTTGTCTTCTCAACCATTTCTTAGCTTCAAACTCCCATATCTCGCGAGCGGATTGACCTAACCCAAAAATTCCTATTGCATCTGAAAGTAGAAACTCGCCCGATTACAACGGTATGTGTATTTTTTCCCTAGGCCATTCTAGTTAAGCGTTTGGAGCAGCAGAATTGCAAAAAATTTTTTGCCTTCTCAACCATTTCTTGGCTTCAAACTCCCATATCTCGCGAACGGATTGACCTAACCCAAAAATTCCTGTTGCGTCTGAAATTAGAAAGTCGCCCGATTACAGCTGTATGTGTATTTTTTCCCTAGGCCATTCTGGTTATGCGTTTGGAGCAGCAGAAGTGCGAAAAATTTGTTGTCTTCTCAACCATTTCTTAGCTTCAAACTCCCATATCTCGCGAACGGATTGACATAGCCCAAAAATTCCTATTGCATCTGAAAGTAGAATCTCGCCCGATTACAACGGTATGTGCATTTTTTCCCTAGGCCACACTGGTTAAGCGTTTGGAGCAGCAGAAGTGGAAAAATTAGTTGTCTTCTCAACCATTTCTTAGATTCAAACGCCCATATCTCGCGAACGGATTGACCAAACCCAAAAATTCCTGCTGCGTCTGAAAGTAGAAACTCGCCCGATTACAAATGTATGGGTATTTTTTCCCTGGGCCATTCTGGTTAAGCGTTTGGAGCAGCAGCAGTGCGAAAAATTTGTTGTCTTCTCAACCATTTCTTAGCTTCAAAGTCCCATATCTCGCGACCGGATTGACCAAACCAAAAAATTCCTGCTGCGTCTGAAAGTAGAAACTCGCCCGATTACAACTGTACGTGTATTTTTTCCCTAGGCCATTCTGGTGAAGCGTTTGGAGCAGCCGAAGTGCGAAAAATTTGCTGTCTTCTCAACCATTTCTTGGCTTCAAACTCCCATATCTCGCGAACGGATTAACCTAACCCAAAAATTCCTATTGCATCTGAAAGTAGAAACTCGACCGATTACAACGGTATGGGTATTTTTTCCCTAGGCCATTCTGGTTAAGCGTTTGGAGCAGCAGAAGTGCGAAAAATTTGTTGTCTTCTCAACCATTTCTTAGCTTCAAAGTCCCATATCTCGCGACCGGATTGACCAAACCCAAAAATTCCTGCTGCGTCTGAAAGTAGAAACTCGCCCGATTACAACTGTATGCGTATTTTTTGCCTAGGCCATTCTGGTTAAGCGTTTGGAGCAGCAGAAGTGCGAAGAATTAGTTGTCTTCTCAAACATTTCTTAGCCTCAAACTCCCATATCTCGCGAACGGATTGACCAAGCCCAAAAATTCCTGCTGCGTCTGAAAGTAGAAACTCGCCCGATTACAACTGTATGGGTATTTTTATTCCCTAGGCCATTCTGGTTAAGCGTTTGGAGCAGCAGAAGTGCGAAAAATTTGTTGTCTTCTCAACCATTTCTTAGCTTCAAACTCCCATATCTCGCGAGCGGATTGACATAACCCAAAAATTCCTATTGCATCTGAAAGTAGAATTTCGCCCGATTACAACGGTATGTGTATTTTTTCCCTAGGCCATTCTGGTTAAGCGTTTGGAGCAGCAGAATTGCAAAAAATTTTTTGCCATCTCAACCATTTCTTGGCTTCAAACTCCCATATCTCGCGAACGGATTGACCAAACCCAAAAATTCCTGCTGCGTCTGAAAGTAGAAACTCGCCCGATTACAAATGTATGGGTATTTTTATTCCCTAGGCCATTCTGGTTAAGCGTTTGGAGCAGCAGAAGTGCGAAAAATTTGTTGTCTTCTCAACCATGCCTTAGCTTCAAAGTCCCATATCTCGCGAACGGATTGACCAAACCCAAAAATTCCTGCAGTGTCTGAAAGTAGAAACTCGCCCGATTACAACTGTACGTGTATTTTTTCCCTAGGCCATTCTGGTGAAGCGTTTGGAGCAGCCGAAGTGCGAAAAATTTGCTGTCTTCTCAACCATTTCTTAGCTTCAAACTCCCATATCTCGCGAACGGATTGACATAACCCAAAAATTCCTATTGCATCTGAAAGTAGAATCTCGCCCGATTACAACGGTATGTGCATTTTTTCCCTAGGCCATACTGGTTAAGCGTTTGGAGCAGCAGAAGTGGAAAAATTAGTTGTCTTCTCAACCATTTCTTAGATTCAAACGCCCATATCTCGCGAACGGATTGACCAAACCCAAAAATTTCTGCTGCGTCTGAATGTAGAAACTCGCCCGATTACAACTGTATGGGTATTTTTTCCCTGGGTCATTCTGGTTAAGCGTTTGGAGCAGCAGAAGTGCGAAAAATTTGTTGTCTTCTCAACCATTTCTTAGCTTCAAAGTCCCATATCTCGCGACCGGATTGACCAAACCCAAAAATTCCTGCTGCGTTTGAAAGTAGAAACTCGCCCGATTACAACTGTATGGGTATTTTTATTCCCTAGGCCATTCTGGTTAAGCGCTGGAGCAGCAGAAGTGCGACAAATTTGTTGTCTTCTCAACCATTTCTTAGCTTCAAACTCCCATATCTCGCGAGCGGATTGACCTAACCCAAAAATTCCTATTGCATCTGAAAGTAGAAACTCGCCCGATTACAACGGTATGTGTATTTTTTCCCTAGGCCATTCTAGTTAAGCGTTTGGAGCAGCAGAATTGCAAAAAATTTTTTGCCTTCTCAACCATTTCTTGGCTTCAAACTCCCATATCTCGCGAACGGATTGACCTAACCCAAAAATTCCTGTTGCGTCTGAAATTAGAAAGTCGCCCGATTACAGCTGTATGTGTATTTTTTCCCTAGGCCATTCTGGTTATGCGTTTGGAGCAGCAGAAGTGCGAAAAATTTGTTGTCTTCTCAACCATTTCTTAGCTTCAAACTCCCATATCTCGCGAACGGATTGACATAGCCCAAAAATTCCTATTGCATCTGAAAGTAGAATCTCGCCCGATTACAACGGTATGTGCATTTTTTCCCTAGGCCACACTGGTTAAGCGTTTGGAGCAGCAGAAGTGGAAAAATTAGTTGTCTTCTCAACCATTTCTTAGATTCAAACGCCCATATCTCGCGAACGGATTGACCAAACCCAAAAATTCCTGCTGCGTCTGAAAGTAGAAACTCGCCCGATTACAAATGTATGGGTATTTTTTCCCTGGGCCATTCTGGTTAAGCGTTTGGAGCAGCAGCAGTGCGAAAAATTTGTTGTCTTCTCAACCATTTCTTAGCTTCAAAGTCCCATATCTCGCGACCGGATTGACCAAACCAAAAAATTCCTGCTGCGTCTGAAAGTAGAAACTCGCCCGATTACAACTGTATGCGTATTTTTTCCCTAGGCCATTCTGGTTAAGCGTTTCGAGCAGCAGAATTGCGAAAAATTTGTTGTCTTCTCAACCATTTCTTAGTTTCAAACTCCCATATCTCGCGAACGGATTGACATAACCCAAAAATTCCTGTTGCGTCTGAAATTAGAAACTCGCCCGATTACAACGGTATGTGTAATTTTTGCCTAGGCCATTCTGGTTAAGCGTTTGGAGCAGCAGAAGTGTGAAGAATTAGTTGTCTTCTCAAACATTTCTTAGCTTCAAGCTCCCATATCTCGCGAACGGATTGACCACACCCAAAAATTCCTGCTGCGTCTGAAAGTAGAAACTCGCCCGATTACAACTGTATGGTTATTTTTATTCCCTAGGCCATTCTGGTTAAGCGTTTGGAGCAGCAGAAGTGCGAAAAATTTGTTGTCTTCTCAACCATTTCTTAGCTTCAAACTCCCATATCTCGCGAGCGGATTGACCTAACTCAAAAATTCCTATTGCATCTGAAAGTAGAATTTCGCCCGATTACAACGGTATGTGTATTTTTTCCCTAGGCCATTCTGGTTAAGCGTTTGGAGCAGCAGAATTGCAAAAAATTTTTTGCCTTCTCAACCATTTCTTAGCTTCAAAGTCCCATATCTCGCGAACGGATTGACCAAACCCAAAAATTCCTGTTGCGTCTGAAATTAGAAACTCGCCCGATAACAACGGTATGTGTATTTTTTCCCTAGCCCATTCTGGTTAAGCGTTTGGAGCAGCAGAAGTGCGAAGAATTAGTTGTCTTCTCAAACATTTCTTAGCTTCAAACTCCCATATCTCGCGAACGGATTGACCAAACCCAAAAATTCCTGCTGCGTCTGAAAGTAGAAACTCGCCCGATTACAACTATATGTGTATTTTTTCCCTAGGCCATTCTGGTCAAGCGTTTGGAGCAGCAGAATTGCGAAAAATTTTTTGCTTTCTCAACCATTTCTTGGCTTCAAACTCTCATATCTCGCGAACGGATTGACCTAACCCAAAAATTCCTATTGTAACTGAAAGTAGAAACTCGCCCGATTACAACTGTATGTGTATTTTTTCCCTAGGCCATTCTGGTTAAGCGTTTGGAGCAGCAGAAGTGCGACAAATTTGTTGTCTTCTCAACCATTTCTTAGCTTCAAACTCCCATATCTCGCGAGCGGATTGACCTAACCCAAAAATTCCTATTGCATCTGAAAGTAGAATCTCGCCCGATTACAACGGTATGTGTATTTTTTCCCTAGGCCATTCTGGTTAAGCGTTTGGAGCAGCAGAATTGCAAAAAATTTTTTGCCTTCGCAACCATTTCTTGGCTTCAAACTCCCATATCTCGCGAACGGATTGACCTAACCCAAAAATTCCTGTTGCGTCTGAAATTAGAAACTCGCCCGATTACAACGGTATGTGTATTTTTTCCCTAGGCCATTCTGGTTAAGCGTTTGGAGCAGCAGAATTGCTAAAAATTAGTTGTCTTCTCAACCATTTCTTAGATTCAAACTCCCATATCTCGCGAACGGATTGACCAAACCCAAAAATTCCTGCTGCGTTTGAAAGTAGAAACTCGCCCGATTACAAATGTATGGGTATTTTTTCCCTGGGCCATTCTGGTTAAGCGTTTGGAGCAGCAGAATTGCAAAAAATTTTTTGCCTTCTCAACCATTTCTTGGCTTCAAACTACCATATCTCGCGACCGGATTGACCAAACCCAAAAATTCCTGCTGCGTCAGAAAGTAGAAACTCGCCCGATTACAACTGTATGCGTATTTTTTCCCTAGGCCATTCTGGTTAAGCGTTTGGAGCAGCAGATGGGCGAAAAATTTGTTGTCTTCTCAACCATTTCTTAGCTTCAAAGTCCCATATCTCGCGAACGGATTGACCAAACCCAAAAATTCCTGCTGCGTCTGAAAGTAGATACTCTCCCGTTTACTACTGTATGCGTATTTTTTCCCTAGGCCATTCTGGTTAAGCGTTTGAAGCAGCAGAATTGCGAAAAATTTGTTGTCTTCTCAACCATTTCTTAGCTTCAAACTCCCATATCTCGCGAACGGATTGACATAACCCAAAAATTCCTATTACATCTGAAAGTAGAATCGCGCCCGATTACAACGGTATGTGTATTTTTTCCCTAGGCCATTCTGGTTAAGCGTTTGGAGCAGCAGAAGTGCGAAAAATTAGTTGTCTTCTCAACCATTTCTTAGATTCAAACTCCCATATCTCGCGAACGGATTGACCAAACCCAAAAATTCCTGCTGCGTCTGAAAGTAGAAACTCGCCCGATTACAACTATATTGGTATTTTTTCCCTAGGCCATTCTGGTTAAGCGTTTGGAGCAGCAGAAGTGCGACAAATTTGTTGTCTTCTCAACCATTTCTTAGCTTCAAACTCCCATATCTCGCGAGCGGATTGACCTAACCCAAAAATTCCTATGGCACCTGAAAATAGAAACTCGCCCGATTACAACGGTATGGGTATTTTTTCCCTAGGCCATTCTGGTTAAGCGTTTGGAGCAGCAGAAGTGCGAAAAATTTGTTGTCTTCTCAACCATTTCTTAGCTTCAAAGTCCCATATCTCGCGAACGGATTGACCAAACCCAAAAATTCCTGCTGCGTCTGAAAGTAGAAACTCGCCCGATTACTACTGTATGCGTATTTTTTCCCTAGGCCATTCTGGTTAAGCGTTTGGAGCAGCAGAATTGCGAAAAATTTGTTGTCTTCTCTACCATTTCTTAGCTTCAAAGTCCCATATCTCGCGAACGGATTGACCAAACCCAAAAATTCCTGCTGCGTCTGAAAGTAGAAACTCGCCCGATTACAGCTGTATGCGTATTTTTTCCCTAGGCCATTCTGGTTAAGCGCTGGAGCAGCAGAAGTGCGAAAAATTTGTTGTCTTCTCAACCATTTCTTAGCTTCAAAGTCCCATATCTCGCGAACGGATTGACCAAACCCAAAAATTCCTGCTGCGTCTGAAAGTAGAAACTCGCCCGATTACTACTGTATGCGTATTTTTTCCCTAGGCCATTCTGGTTAAGCGCTGGAACAGCAGAAGTGCGACAAATTTGTTGTCTTCTCAACCATTTCTTAGCTTCAAACTCCCATATCTCGCGAGCGGATTGACCTAACCCAAAAATTCCTATTGCATCTGAAAGTAGAAACTCGCCCGATTACAACGGTATGTGTATTTTTTCCCTAGGCCATTCTAGTTAAGCGTTTGGAGCAGCAGAATTGCAAAAAATTTTTTGCCTTCTCAACCATTTCTTGGCTTCAAACTCCCATATCTCGCGAACGGATTGACCTAACCCAAAAATTCCTGTTGCGTCTGAAATTAGAAAGTCGCCCGATTACAGCTGTATGCGTATTTTTTCCCTAGGCCATTCTGGTTAAGCGTTTGGAGCAGCAGAATTGCAAAAAATTTTTTGCCTTCTCAACCATTTCTTGGCTTCAAACTCCCATATCTCGCGAACGGATTGACCTGACACAAAAATTCCTGTGGCGTCTGAAATTAGAAACACGCCCGATTACAACGGTATGTGTATTTTTTCCCTAGGCCATTCTGGTTAAGCGTTTGGAGCAGCAGAAGTGCGAAAAATTTTTTGTCTTCTCAACCATTTCTTAGCTTCAAAGTCCCATATCTCGCGAACGGATTGACCAAACCCAAAAATACCTGCTGCGTCTGAAAGTAGAAACTCGCCCGATTACAGCGGTATGTGTATTTTTTCCCTAGGCCATTCTGGTTATGCGTTTGGAGCAGCAGAAGTGCGAAAAATTTGTTGTCTTCTCAACCATTTCTTAGCTTCAAACTCCCATATCTCGCGAACGGATTGACATAGCCCAAAAATTCCTATTGCATCTGAAAGTAGAATCTCGCCCGATTACAACGGTATGTGCATTTTTTCCCTAGGTCACACTGGTTAAGCGTTTGGAGCAGCAGAAGTGGAAAAATTAGTTGTCTTCTCAACCATTTCTTAGATTCAAACGCCCATATCTCGCGAACGGATTGACCAAACCCAAAAATTCCTGCTGCGTCTGAAAGTAGAAACTCGCCCGATTACAAATGTATGGGTATTTTTTCCCTGGGCCATTCTGGTTAAGCGTTTGGAGCAGCAGCAGTGCGAAAAATTTGTTGTCTTCTCAACCATTTCTTAGCTTCAAAGTCCCATATCTCGCGACCGGATTGACCAAACCAAAAAATTCCTGCTGCGTCTGAAAGTAGAAACTCGCCCGATTACAACTGTATGCGTATTTTTTCCCTAGGCCATTCTGGTTAAGCGTTTCGAGCAGCAGAATTGCGAAAAATTTGTTGTCTTCTCAACCATTTCTTAGTTTCAAACTCCCATATCTCGCGAACGGATTGACATAACCCAAAAATTCCTGTTGCGTCTGAAATTAGAAACTCGCCCGATTACAAGGGTATGTGTAATTTTTGCCTAGGCCATTCTGGTTAAGCGTTTGGAGCAGCAGAAGTGTGAAGAATTAGTTGTCTTCTCAAACATTTCTTAGCTTCAAACTCCCATATCTCGCGAGCGCATTGACCTAACTCAAAAATTCCTATTGCATCTGAAAGTAGAATTTCGCCCGATTACAACGGTATGTGTATTTTTTCCCTAGGCCATTCTGGTTAAGCGTTTGGAGCAGCAGAATTGCAAAAAATTTTTTGCCTTCTCAACCATTTCTTAGCTTCAAAGTCCCATATCTCGCGAACGGATTGACCAAACCCAAAAATTCCTGTTGCGTCTGAAATTAGAAACTCGCCCGATAACAACGGTATGTGTATTTTTTCCCTAGGCCATTCTGGTTAAGCGTTTGGAGCAGCAGAAGTGCGAAGAATTAGTTGTCTTCTCAAACATTTCTTAGCTTCAAACTCCCATATCTCGCGAACGGATTGACCAAACCCAAAAATTCCTGCTGCGTCTGAAAGTAGAAACTCGCCCGATTACAACTATATGTGTATTTTTTCCCTAGGCCATTCTGGTCAAGCGTTTGGAGCAGCAGAATTGCGAAAAATTTTTTGCTTTCTCAACTATTTCTTGGCTTCAAACTCTCATATCTCGCGAACGGATTGACCTAACCCAAAAATTCCTATTGTAACTGAAAGTAGAAACTCGCCCGATTACAACTGTATGTGTATTTTTTCCCTAGGCCATTCTGGTTAAGCGTTTGGAGCAGCAGAAGTGCGACAAATTTGTTGTCTTCTCAACCATTTCTTAGCTTCAAACTCCCATATCTCGCGAGCGGATTGACCTAACCCAAAAATTCCTATTGCATCTGAAAGTAGAATCTCGCCCGATTACAACGGTATGTGTATTTTTTCCCTAGGCCATTCTGGTTAAGCGTTTGGAGCAGCAGAATTGCAAAAAATTTTTTGCCTTCTCAACCATTTCTTGGCTTCAAACTCCCATATCTCGCGAACGGATTGACCTAACCCAAAAATTCCTGTTGCGTCTGAAATTAGAAACTCGCCCGATTACAACGGTATGTGTATTTTTTCCCTAGGCCATTCTGGTTAAGCGTTTGGAGCAGCAGAATTGCTAAAAATTAGTTGTCTTCTCAACCATTTCTTAGATTCAAACTCCCATATCTCGCGAACGGATTGACCAAACCCAAAAATTCCTGCTGCGTTTGAAAGTAGAAACTCGCCCGATTACAAATGTATGGGTATTTTTTCCCTGGGCCATTCTGGTTAAGCGTTTGGAGCAGCAGAAGTGCGAAAAATTTGTTGTCTTCTCAACCATTTCTTAGCTTCAAAGTCCCATATCTCGCGACCGGATTGACCAAACCCAAAAATTCCTGCTGCGTCAGAAAGTAGAAACTCGCCCGATTACAACTGTATGCGTATTTTTTCCCTAGGCCATTCTGGTTAAGCGTTTGGAGCAGCAGATGGGCGAAAAATTTGTTGTCTTGTCAACCATTTCTTAGCTTCAAAGTCCCATATCTCGCGAACGGATTGACCTAACCCAAAAATTCCTATTGTAACTGAAAGGAGAAACTCGTCCGATTACAACGGTATGTGTATTTTTTCGCTAGGCCATTCTGGTTAAGCGTTTGGAGCAGCAGAATTGCGAAAAATTTTTTGCCTTCTCAACCATTTCTTGGCTTCAAACTCTCATATCTCGCGAACGGATTGACATAACCCAAAAATTCCTATTGCATCTGAAAGTAGAAACTCGCCCGATTACAACGGTATGTGTATTTTTTCCCTAGGCCATTCTGGTTATGCGTTTGGGGCAGCAGAAGTGCGAAAAATTTGTTGTCCTCTCAACCATTTCTTAGCTTCAAAGTCCCATATCTCGCGAACGGATTGGGCAAACCCAAAAATTCCTATTGCATCTGAAAGTAGAAACTCGCCCGATTACAACGGTATGTGAATTTTTTCCCTAGGCCATTCTGGTTAAGCGATTGGAGCAGCAGAAGTGCGAAAAATTTGTTGTCTTGTCAACCATTTCTTAGCTTCAAAGTCCCATATCTCGCGAACGGATTGACCTAACCCAAAAATTCCTATTGTAACTGAAAGGAGAAACTCGTCCGATTACAACGGTATGTGTATTTTTTCCCTAGGCCATTCTGGTTAAGCGATTGGAGCAGCAGTAGTGCGAAAAATTTGTTGTCTTGTCAACCATTTCTTAGTTTCAAAGTCCCATATCTCGCGAACGGATTGACCTAACCCAAAAATTCCTATTGTAACTGAAAGTAGAATCTCGTCCGATTACAACGGTATGGGCATTTTTTCCCTAGGCCATTCTGGTTAAGCGTTTGGAGCAGCAGAAGTGCGAAAAATTTGTTGTCTTCTCAACCATTTCTTAGCTTCAAAGTCCCATATCTCGCGAACGGATTGACCTAACCCAAAAATTCCTATTGCATCTGAAAGTAGAAACTCGCCCGATTACAACGGTATGTGTATTTTTTCCCTAGGCCATTCTGGTTAAGCGATTGGAGCAGCAGTAGTGCGAAAAATTTGTTGTCTTGTCAACCATTTCTTAGCTTCAAAGTCCCATATCTCGCGAACGGATTGACCTAACCCAAAAATTCCTATTGTAACTGAAAGTAGAATCTCGTCCGATTACAACGGTATGGGCATTTTTTCCCTAGGCCATTCTGGTTAAGCGATTGGAACAGCAGAAGTGCGAAAAATTTGTTGTCTTGTCAACCATTTCTTAGCTTCAAAGTCCCATATCTCGCGAACGCATTGACCTAACCCAAAAATTCCTATTGTAACTGAAAGTAGAAACCCGTCCGATTACAACGGTATGTGTATTTTTTCGCTAGGCCATTCTGGTTAAGCGTTTGGAGCAGCAGAATTGCGAAAAATTTTTTGCCTTCTCAACCATTTCTTGGCTTCAAACTCTCATATCTCGCGAACGGATTGACCTAACCCAAAAATTCCTATTGCATCTGAAAGTAGAAACTCGCCCGATTACAGCGGTATGTGTATTTTTTCCCTAGGCCATTCTGGTTATGCGTTTGGGGCAGCAGAAGTGCGAAAAATTTGTTGTCTTCTCAACCATTTCTTAGCTTCAAAGTCCCATATCTCGCGAACGGATTGACCAAACCCAAAAATTCCTGCTGCGTCTGAAAGTAGAAACTAGCCCGATTACAACTGTATGCGTATTTTTTCCCTAGGCCATTCTGGTTAAGCGCTGGAGCAGCAGAGCTGCGACAAATTTGTTGTCTTCTCAACCATTTCTTAGCTTCAAACTCCCATATCTCGCGAGCGGATTGAACTAACCCAAAAATTCCTATTACATCTGAAAGTAGAAACTCGCCCGATTACAACAGTATGTGTATTTTTTCCCCAGGCCATTCTGGTTAGCGTTTGGAGCAGCAGAATTGCGAAAAATTTTTTGCTTTCTCAACCATTTCTTGTTTCAAACTCCCATATCTCGCGAACGGATTGACCTAACCCAAAAATTCCTGTTGCGTCTGAAATTAGAAACTCTCCCGATTACAACAGTATGTGTATTTTTTCGCTAGGCCATTCTGGTTTAGCGTTTGGAGCAGCAGAATTGCGAAAAATTTTTTGCCTTCTCAACCATATCTTGGCTTCAAACTCTCATATCTCGCGAACGGATAAACCTAACCCAAAAATTCCTGCTGCGTCTGAAAGTAGAAACTCGCCCGATTACAACTGTATGCGTATTTTTTCCCTGGGCCATTCTGGTTAAGCGTTTGGAGCAGCAGAATTGCGAAAAATTTTTTGCTTTCTCAACCATTTCTTAGCTTCAAACTCCCATATCTCGCGAACGGATTGACCTAACCCAAAAATTCCTGTTGCGTCTGAAATTAGAACCTCTCCCCATTACAACGGTATGTGTATTTTTTCCCTAGGCCATTCTGGTTAAGCGATTGGAACAGCAGAAGTGCGAAAAATTTGTTGTCTTGTCCACCATTTCTTAGCTTCAAAGTCCCATATCTCGCGAACGGATTGACCTAACCCAAAAGTTCCTATTACATCTGAAAGTAGAATCTCGCCCGATTACAACGGTATGTGTATTTTATCCCTAGCCCATTCTGGTTAAGCGGTTGGAGCAGCAGTAGTGCGAAAAATTTGTTGTCTTGTCAACCATTTCTTAGCGTCAAAGTCCCATATCTCGCGAACGGATTGACCTAACCCAAAAATTCCTATTGTAACTGAAAGTAGAAACTCGTCCGGTTACAACGGTATTTGTATTTTATCCCTAGGCCATTCTGGTTAAGCTTTTGGAGCAGCAGAAGTGCGAAAAATTTATTGTCTTCTCAACCATTTCTTAGATTCAAAGTCCCATATCTCGCGAACGGATTGACCAAACCCAAAAATTCCTGCTGCGTCTGAAAGTAGAAACTCGCCCGATTACAACTGTATGCGTATTTTTTCCCTAGGCCAACCTGGTCAAGCCATTGGAGCAGCAGAAGTGCGAAAAATTTGTTGTCTTGCCAACCATTTCTTAGCTTCAAAGTCCCATATCTCGCGAACGGATTGACCTAACCCAAAAGTTCCTATTACATCTGAAAGTAGAATCTCGCCCGATTACAACGGTATGTGTATTTTTTCCCCAGGCCATTCTGGTTAAGCGTTTGGAGCAGCAGAATTGCGAAAAATTTTTTGCTTTCTCAATCATTTCTTGGCTTCAAACTCCCATATCTCGCGAACGGATTGACCTAACCCAAAAATTCCTGTTGCGTCTGAAATTAGAAACTCTCGCGATTACAGCGGTATGTGTATTTTTTCCCTAGGCCATTCTGGTTATGCGTTTGGGGCAGCAGAAGTGCGAAAAATTTGTTGTCTTCTCAACCATTTCTTAGCTTCAAAGTCCCATATCTCGCGAACGGATTGACCAAACCCAAAAATTCCTGCTGCGTCTGAAAGTAGAAACTAGCCCGATTACAACTGTAAGCGTATTTTTTCCCTAGGCCATTCTGGTTAAGCGCTGGAGCAGCAGAGCTGCGACAAATTTGTTGTCTTCTCAACCATTTCTTAGCTTCAAACTCCCATATCTCGCGAGCGGATTGAACTAACCCAAAAATTCCTATTACATCTGAAAGTAGAAACTCGCCCGATTACAACAGTATGTGTATTTTTTCCCCAGGCCATTCTGGTTAAGCGTTTGGAGCAGCAGAATTGCGAAAAATTTTTTGCTTTCTCAACCATTTCTTGTTTCAAACTCCCATATCTCGCGAACGGATTGACCTAACCCAAAAATTCCTGTTGCGTCTGAAATTAGAAACTCTCCCGATTACAACAGTATGTGTATTTTTTCGCTAGGCCATTCTGGTTTAGCGTTTGGAGCAGCAGAATTGCGAAAAATTTTTTGCCTTCTCAACCACATCTTGGCTTCAAACTCTCATATCTCGCGAACGGATAAACCTAACCCAAAAATTCCTGCTGCGTCTGAAAGTAGAAACTCGCCCGATTACAACTGTATGCGTATTTTTTCCCTGGGCCATTCTGGTTAAGCGTTTGGAGCAGCAGAAGTGCGAAAAATTAGTTGTCTTCTCAACCATTTCTTAGCTTCAAACTCCCATATCTCGCGAGCGGATTGAACTAACCCAAAAATTCCTGTTGCGTCTGAAATTAGAACCTCTCCCCATTACAACGGTATGTGTATTTTTTCCCTAGGCCATTCTGGTTAAGCGATTGGAACAGCAGAAGTGCGAAAAATTTGTTGTCTTGTCCACCATTCCTTAGCTTCAAAGTCCCATATCTCGCGAACGGATTGACCTAACCCAAAAGTTCCTATTACATCTGAAAGTAGAATCTCGCCCGATTACAACGGTATGTGTATTTTATCCCTAGCCCATTCTGGTTAAGCGGTTGGAGCAGCAGTAGTGCGAAAAATTTGTTGTCTTGTCAACCATTTCTTAGCGTCAAAGTCCCATATCTCGCGAACGGATTGACCTAACCCAAAAATTCCTATTGTAACTGAAAGTAGAAACTCGTCCGGTTACAACGGTATTTGTATTTTATCCCTAGGCCATTCTGGTTAAGCTTTTGGAGCAGCAGAAGTGCGAAAAATTTATTGTCTTCTCAACCATTTCTTAGATTCAAAGTCCCATATCTCGCGAACGGATTGACCAAACCCAAAAATTCCTGCTGCGTCTGAAAGTAGAAACTCGCCCGATTACAAATGTATGCGTATTTTTTCCCTAGGCCAACCTGGTCAAGCCATTGGAGCAGCAGAATTGCGAAAAATTTGTTGTCTTGCCAACCATTTCTTAGCTTCAAAGTCCCATATCTCGCGAACGGATTGACCTAACCCAAAAGTTCCTATTACATCTGAAAGTAGAATCTCGCCCGATTACAACGGTATGTGTATTTTTTCCCCAGGCCATTCTGGTTAAGCGTTTGGAGCAGCAGAATTGCGAAAAATTTTTTGCTTTCTCAACCATTTCTTGGCTTCAAACTCCCATATCTCGCGAACGGATTGACCTAACCCAAAAATTCCTGTTGCGTCTGAAATTAGAAACTCTCCCGATTACAACGGTATGTGTATTTTTTCGCTAGGCCATTCTGGTTAAGCGTTTGGAGCAGCAGAATTGCGAAAAATTTTTTGCCTTCTCAACCATTTCTTGGCTTCAAACTCTCATATCTCGCGAACGGATTGACCTAACCCAAAAATTCCTATAGCATCTGAAAGTAGAAGCTCGCCCGATTACAGCGGTATGTGTATTTTTTCCCTAGGCCATTCTGGTTATGCGTTTGGAGCAGCAGAAGTGCGAAAAATTTGTTGTCTTCTCAACCATTTCTTAGCTTCAAAGTCCCATATCTCGCGAACGGATTGACCTAACCCAAAAATTCCTATTGCATCTGAAAGTAGAAACTCGCCCGATTACAACGGTATGTGTATTTTTTCCCTAGGCCATTCTGGTTAAGCGCTGGAGCAGCAGAAGTGCGACAAATTTGTTGTCTTCTCAACCTTTTCTTAGCTTCAAACTCCCATATCTCGCGAGCGGAATGAACTAACCCAAAAATTCCTATTACATCTGAAAGTAGAAACTCGCCCGATTACAACGGTATGTGTATTTTTTCCCCAGGCCATTCTGGTTAAGCGTTTGGAGCAGCAGAATTGCGAAAAATTTTTTGCTTTCTCAACCATTTCTTGGCTTCAAACTCCCATATCTCGCGAACGGATTGACCTAACCCAAAAATTCCTGTTGCGTCTGAAATTAGTACCTCTCCCGATTACAACGGTATGTGTATTTTTTCCCTAGGCCATTCTGGTTAAGCGTTTGGAGCAGCAGAATTGCGAAAAATTTTTTGCCTTCTCAACCATTTCTTTGCTTCAAACTCTCATATCTCGCGAACGGATTGACCTAACCCAAAAATTCCTGCTGCGTCTGAAAGTAGAAACTCGCCCGATTACAACTGTATGCGTATTTTTTCCCTAGGCCATTCTGGTAAAGCGTTTGGGGCAGCAGAAGTGCGAAAAATTAGTTGTCTTCTCAACCATTTCTTACCTTCAAACTCCCATATCTCGCGAACGGATTGACCTAACCCAAAAATTCCTATTGCATCTGAAAGTAGAAACTCGCCCGATTACAACGGTATGTGTATTTTTTCCCTAGGCCATTCTGGTTAAGCGCTGGAGCAGCAGAAGTGCGACAAATTTGTTGTCTTCTCAACCTTTTCTTAGCTTCAAACTCCCATATCTCGCGAACGGATTGACCTAACCCAAAAATTCCTATTGTAACTGAAAGTAGAATCTCGTCCGATTACAACGGTGTGGGCATTTTTTCCCTAGGCCATTCTGGTTAAGCGTTTGGAGCAGCAGAAGTGCGAAAAATTTGTTGTCTTCTCAACCATTTCTTAGCTTCAAAGTCCCATATCTCGCGAACGGATTGACCTAACCCAAAAATTCCTATTGCATCTGAAAGTAGAAACTCGCCCGATTACAACGGTATGTGTATTTTTTCCCTAGGCCATTCTGGTTAAGCGATTGGAGCAGCAGTATTGCGAAAAATTTGTTGTCTTGTCAACCATTTCTTAGCTTCAAAGTCCCATATCTCGCGAACGGATTGACCTAACCCAAAAATTCCTATTGTAACTGAAAGTAGAATCTCGTCCGATTACAACGGTATGGGCATTTTTTCCCTAGGCCATTCTGGTTAAGCGATTGGAGCAGCAGAAGTGCGAAAAATTTGTTGTCTTGTCAACCATTTCTTAGCTTCAAAGTCCCATATCTCGCGAACGCATTGACCTAACCCAAAAATTCCTATTGTAACTGAAAGTAGAAACTCGTCCGATTACAACGGTATGTGTATTTTTTCGCTAGGCCATTCTGGTTAAGCGTTTGGAGCAGCAGAATTGCGAAAAATTTTTTGCCTTCTCAACCATTTCTTGGCTTCAAACTCTCATATCTCGCGAACGGATTGACCTAACCCAAAAATTCCTATTGCATCTGAAAGTAGAAACTCGCCCGATTACAGCGGTATGTGTATTTTTTCCCTAGGCCATTCTGGTTATGCGTTTGGGGCAGCAGAAGTGCGAAAAATTTGTTGTCTTCTCAACCATTTCTTAGCTTCAAAGTCCCATATCTCGCGAACGGATTGACCAAACCCAAAAATTCCTGCGGCGTCTGAAAGTAGAAACTAGCCCGATTACAACTGTATGCGTATTTTTTCCCTAGGCCATTCTGGTTAAGCGCTGGAGCAGCAGAGCTGCGACAAATTTGTTGTCTTCTCAACCATTTCTTAGCTTCAAACTCCCATATCTCGCGAGCGGATTGAACTAACCCAAAAATTCCTATTACATCTGAAAGTAGAAACTCGCCCGATTACAACAGTATGTGTATTTTTTCCCCAGGCCATTCTGGTTAAGCGTTTGGAGCAGCAGAATTGCGAAAAATTTTTTGCTTTCTCAACCATTTCTTGTTTCAAACTCCCATATCTCGCGAACGGATTGACCTAACCCAAAAATTCCTGTTGCGTCTGAAATTAGAAACTCTCCCGATTACAACGGTATGTGTATTTTTTCGCTAGGCCATTCTGATTTAGCGTTTGGAGCAGCAGAATTGCGAAAAATTTTTTGCCTTCTCAACCATATCTTGGCTTCAAACTCTCATATCTCGCGAACGGATAAACCTAACCCAAAAATTCCTGCTGCGTCTGAAAGTAGAAACTCGCCCCATTACAACTGTATGCGTATTTTTTCCCTAGGCCATTCTGGTTAAGCGTTTGGAGCAGCAGAAGTGCGAAAAATTAGTTGTCTTCTCAACCATTTCTTAGCTTCAAACTCCCATATCTCGCGAGCGGATTGAACTAACCCAAAAATTCCTATTACATCTGAAAGTAGAAACTCGCCCGATTACAACGGTATTTGTATTTTATCCCTAGGCCATTCTGGTTAAGCGTTTGGAGCAGCAGAATTGCGAAAAATTTTTTGCTTTCTCAACCATTTCTTAGCTTCAAACTCCCATATCTCGCGAACGGATTGACCTAACCCAAAAATTCCTGTTGCGTCTGAAATTAGAACCTCTCCCCATTACAACGGTATGTGTATTTTTTCCCTAGGCCATTCTGGTTAAGCGATTGGAACAGCAGAAGTGCGAAAAATTTGTTGTCTTGTCCACCATTTCTTAGCTTCAAAGTCCCATATCTCGCGAACGGATTGACCTAACCCAAAAATTCCTATTGCATCTGAAAGTAGAAACTCGTCCGATTACAACGGTATTTGTATTTTATCCCTTGGCCATTCTGGTTAAGCGTTTGGAGCAGCAGAAGTGCGAAAAATTTATTGTCTTCTCAACCATTTCTTGGCTTCAAACTCTCATATCTCGCGAACGGATTGACCTAACCCAAAAATTCCTATTGCGTCTGAAATTAGTACCTCTCCCGATTACAACGGTATGTGTATTTTTTCCCTAGGCCATTCTGGTTAAGCGTTTGGAGCAGCAGAATTGCGAAAAATTTTTTGCCTTCTCAACCATTTCTTTGCTTCAAACTCTCATATCTCGCGAACGGATTGACCTAACCCAAAAATTCGTGCTGCGTCTGAAAGTAGAAACTCGCCCGATTACAACTGTATGCGTATTTTTTCCCTAGGCCATTCTGGTTAAGCGTTTGGAGCAGCAGAAGTGCGAAAAATTAGTTGTCTTCTCAACCATTTCTTACCTTCAAACTCCCATATCTCGCGAACGGATTGACCTAACCCAAAAATTCCTATTGTAACTGAAAGTAGAATCTCGTCCGATTACAACGGTATGGGCATTTTTTCCCTAGGCCATTCTGGTTAAGCGATTGGAGCAGCAGAAGTGCGAAAAATTTGTTGTCTTGTCAACCATTTCTTAGCTTCAAAGTCCCATATCTCGCGAACGCATTGACCTAACCCAAAAATTCCTATTGTAACTGAAAGTAGAAACTCGTCCGATTACAACGGTATGTGTATTTTTTCGCTAGGCCATTCTGGTTAAGCGTTTGGAGCAGCAGAATTGCGAAAAATTTTTTGCCTTCTCAACCATTTCTTGGCTTCAAACTCTCATATCTCGCGAACGGATTGACCTAACCCAAAAATTCCTATTGCATCTGAAAGTAGAAACTCGCCCGATTACAGCGGTATGTGTATTTTTTCCCTAGGCCATTCTGGTTATGCGTTTGGGGCAGCAGAAGTGCGAAAAATTTGTTGTCTTCTCAACCATTTCTTAGCTTCAAAGTCCCATATCTCGCGAACGGATTGACCAAACCCAAAAATTCCTGCGGCGTCTGAAAGTAGAAACTAGCCCGATTACAACTGTATGCGTATTTTTTCCCTAGGCCATTCTGGTTAAGCGCTGGAGCAGCAGAGCTGCGACAAATTTGTTGTCTTCTCAACCATTTCTTAGCTTCAAACTCCCATATCTCGCGAGCGGATTTAACTAACCCAAAAATTCCTATTACATCTGAAAGTAGAAACTCGCCCGATTACAACAGTATGTGTATTTTTTCCCCAGGCCATTCTGGTTAAGCGTTTGGAGCAGCAGAATTGCGAAAAATTTTTTGCTTTCTCAACCATTTCTTGTTTCAAACTCCCATATCTCGCGAACGGATTGACCTAACCCAAAAATTCCTGTTGCGTCTGAAATTAGAAACTCTCCCGATTACAACGGTATGTGTATTTTTTCGCTAGGCCATTCTGATTTAGCGTTTGGAGCAGCAGAATTGCGAAAAATTTTTTGCCTTCTCAACCATATCTTGGCTTCAAACTCTCATATCTCGCGAACGGATAAACCTAACCCAAAAATTCCTGCTGCGTCTGAAAGTAGAAACTCGCCCCATTACAACTGTATGCGTATTTTTTCCCTAGGCCATTCTGGTTAAGCGTTTGGAGCAGCAGAAGTGCGAAAAATTAGTTGTCTTCTCAACCATTTCTTAGCTTCAAACTCCCATATCTCGCGAGCGGATTGAACTAACCCAAAAATTCCTATTACATCTGAAAGTAGAAACTCGCCCGATTACAACGGTATTTGTATTTTATCCCTAGGCCATTCTGGTTAAGCGTTTGGAGCAGCAGAATTGCGAAAAATTTTTTGCTTTCTCAACCATTTCTTAGCTTCAAACTCCCATATCTCGCGAACGGATTGACCTAACCCAAAAATTCCTGTTGCGTCTGAAATTAGAACCTCTCCCCATTACAACGGTATGTGTATTTTTTCCCTAGGCCATTCTGGTTAAGCGATTGGAACAGCAGAAGTGCGAAAAATTTGTTGTCTTGTCCACCATTTCTTAGCTTCAAAGTCCCATATCTCGCGAACGGATTGACCTAACCCAAAAATTCCTATTGCATCTGAAAGTAGAAACTCGTCCGATTACAACGGTATTTGTATTTTATCCCTTGGCCATTCTGGTTAAGCGTTTGGAGCAGCAGAAGTGCGAAAAATTTATTGTCTTCTCAACCATTTCTTGGCTTCAAACTCTCATATCTCGCGAACGGATTGACCTAACCCAAAAATTCCTATTGCGTCTGAAATTAGTACCTCTCCCGATTACAACGGTATGTGTATTTTTTCCCTAGGCCATTCTGGTTAAGCGTTTGGAGCAGCAGAATTGCGAAAAATTTTTTGCCTTCTCAACCATTTCTTTGCTTCAAACTCTCATATCTCGCGAACGGATTGACCTAACCCAAAAATTCGTGCTGCGTCTGAAAGTAGAAACTCGCCCGATTACAACTGTATGCGTATTTTTTCCCTAGGCCATTCTGGTTAAGCGTTTGGAGCAGCAGAAGTGCGAAAAATTAGTTGTCTTCTCAACCATTTCTTACCTTCAAACTCCCATATCTCGCGAACGGATTGACCTAACCCAAAAATTCCTATTGTAACTGAAAGTAGAAACTCGTCCGATTACAACGGTATTTGTATTTTATCCCTTGGCCATTCTGGTTAAGCGTTTGGAGCAGCAGAAGTGCGAAAAATTTATTGTCTTCTCAACCATTTCTTAGTTTCAAAGTCCCATATCTCGCGAACGGATTGACCTAACACAAAAGTTCCTATTGTAACTGAAAGCAGAAACTCGTCCGATTACAACGGTATGGGTATTTTTTCCCTAGGCCATTCTGGTTAAGCTTTTGGAGCAGCAGAAGTGCGAAAAATTTGTTGTCTTCTCAACCATTTCTTAGCTTCAAAGTCCCATATCTCGCGAACGGATTGACCAAACCCAAAAATTCCTGCTGCGTCTGAAAGTAGAAACTCGCCCGATTACAACTGTATGCGTATTTTTTCCCTAGGCCATTCTGGTTAAGCGATTGGAGCAGCAGAAGTGCGAAAAATTTGTTGTCTTGTCAACCATTTCTTAGCTTCAAAGTCCCATATCTCGCGAACGGAATGACCTAACCCAAAAATTCCTATTGTAACTGAAAGTAGAAACTCGTCCGATTACAACGGTATGTGTATTTTTTCGCTAGGCCATTCTGGTTAAGCGTTTGGAGCAGCAGAATTGCGAAAAATTTTTTGCCTTCTCAACCATTTCTTGGCTTCAAACTCTCATATCTCGCGAACGGATTGACCTAACCCAAAAATTCCTATTGCATCTGAAAGTGGAAACTCGCCCGATTACAGCGGTATGTGTATTTTTTCCCTAGGCCATTCTGGTTATGCGTTTGGGGCAGCAGAAGTGCGAAAAATTTGTTGTCTTCTCAACCATTTCTTAGCTTCAAGGTCCCATATCTCGCGAACGGATTGACCAAACCCAAAAATTCCTGCTGCGTCTGAAAGTAGAAACTTGCCCGATTACAACTGTATGCGTATTTTTTCCCTAGGCCATTCTGGTTAAGCGCTGGAGCAGCAGAAGTGCGACAAATTTGTTGTCTTCTCAACCATTTCTTAGCTTCAAACTCCCATATCTCGCGAGCGGATTGAACTAACCCAAAAATTCCTATTACATCTGAAAGTAGAAACTCGCCCGATTACAACGGTATGTGTATTTTTTCCCCAGGCCATTCTGGTTAAGCGTTTGGAGCAGCAGAATTGCGAAAAATTTTTTGCTTTCTCAACCATTTCTTGGCTTCAAACTCCCATATCTCGCGAACGGATTGACCTAACCCAAAAATTCCTGTTGCGTCTGAAATTAGTACCTCTCCCGATTACAACGGTATGTGTATTTTTTCACTAGGCCATTCTGGTTAAGCGTTTGGAGCAGCAGAATTGCGAAAAATTTTTTGCCTTCTCAACCATTTCTTTGCTTCAAACTCTCATATCTCGCGAACGGATTGACCTAACCCAAAAATTCCTGCTGCGTCTGAAAGTAGAAACTCGCCCGATTACAACTGTATGCGTATTTTTTCCCTAGGCCATTCTGGTTAAGCGTTTGGAGCAGCAGAAGTGCGAAAAATTAGTTGTCTTCTCAACCATTTCTTAGCTTCAAACTCCCATATCTCGCGAACGGATTGACCTAACCCAAAAATTCCTATTGTAACTGAAAGTAGAAACTCGTCCGATTACAACGGTATTTGTATTTTATCCCTTGGCCATTCTGGTTAAGCGTTTGGAGCAGCAGAATTGCGAAAAATTTATTGTCTTCTCAACCATTTCTTAGTTTCAAAGTCCCATATCTCGCGAACGGATTGACCTGACCCAAAAGTTCCTATTGTAACTGAAAGCAGAAACTCGTCCGATTACAACGGTATGGGTATTTTATCCCTAGGCCTTTCTGGTTAAGTTTTTGGAGCAGCAGATGTGCGAAAAATTTGTTGTCTTCTCAACCATTTCTTAGCTTCAAAGTCCCATATCTCGCGAACGGATTGTCCAAACCCAAAAATTCCTGCTGCGTATGAAAGTAGAAACTCGCCCGATTACAACTGTATGCGTATTTTTTCCCTAGGCCATTCTGGTTAAGCGATTGGAGCAGCAGAAGTGCGAAAAATTTGTTGTCTTGTCCACCATTTCTTAGCTTCAAAGTCCCATATCTCGCGAACGGATTGTCCTAACCCAAAAGTTCCTATTACATCTGAAAGTAGAATCTCGCCCGATTACAACGGTATGTGTATTTTTTCCCCAGGCCATTCTGGTTAAGCGTTTGGAGCAGCAGAATTGCGAAAAATTTTTTGCTTTCTCAACCATTTCTTGGCTTCAAACTCCCATATCTCGCGAACGGATTGACCTAACCCAAAAATTCCTGTTGCGTCTGAAATTAGAAACTCTCCCGATTACAACGGTATGTGTATTTTTTCGCTAGGCCATTCTGGTTAAGCGTTTGGAGCAGCAGAATTGCGAAAAATTTTTTGCCTTCTCAACCATTTCTTGGCTTCAAACTCTCATATCTCGCGAACGGATTGACCTAACCCAAAAATTCCTATTGCATCTGAAAGTAGAAGCTCGCCCGATTACAGCGGTATGTGTATTTTTTCCCTAGGCCATTCTGGTTATGCGTTTGGAGCAGCAGAAGTGCGAAAAATTTGTTGTCTTCTCAACCATTTCTTAGCTTCAAAGTCCCATATCTCGCGAACGGATTGACCTAACCCAAAAATTCCTATTGCATCTGAAAGTAGAAACTCGCCCGATTACAACGGTATGTGAATTTTTTCCCTAGGCCATTCTGGTTAAGCGATTGGAGCATCAGAAGTGCGAAAAATTTGTTGTCTTGTCAACCATTTCTTAGCTTCAAAGTCCCATATCTCGCGAACGGAATGACCTAACCCAAAAATTCCTATTGTAACTGAAAGTAGAAACTCGTCCGATTACAACGGTATGTGTATTTTTTCGCTAGGCCATTCTGGTTAAGCGTTTGGAGCAGCAGAATTGCGAAAAATTTTTTGCCTTCTCAACCATTTCTTGGCTTCAAATTCTCATATCTCGCGAACGGATTGACCTAACCCAAAAGTTCCTATTGTAACTGAAAGCAGAAACTCGCCCGATTACAACTGTATGCGTATTTTTTCCCTAGGCCATTCTGGTTAAGCGATTGGAGCAGCAGAATTGCGAAAAATTTTTTGCTTTCTCAACCATTTCTTGGCTTCAAACTCCCATATCTCGCGAACGGATTGACCTAACCCAAAAATTCCTGTTGCGTCTGAAATTAGAAACTCTCCCGATTACAACGGTATGTGTATTTTTTCGCTAGGCCATTCTGGTTAAGCGTTTGGAGCAGCAGAAGTGCGAAAAATTTATTGTCTTCTCAACCATTTCTTAGCTTCAAAGTCCCATATCTCGCGAACGGATTGACCTAACCCAAAAATTCCTATTTCGTCTGGAAGTACAAACTCGCAAGATTACAAAGATATGTGTATTTTTTCCCTAGCCCATTCTGGTTAAGCGATTGGAGCAGCAGAAGTGCGAAAAATTTGTTGTCTTGCCAACCATTTCTTAGCTTCAAAGTCCCATATCTCGCGAACGAATTGACCTAACCCAAAAGTTCCTATTACATCTGAAAGTAGAAACTCGCCCGATTGCAACGGTATGTGTATTTTTTCCCCAGGCCATTCTGGTTAAGCGTTTGGAGCAGCAGAAGTGCGAAAAATTTATTGTCTTCTCAACCATTTCTTAGCTTCAAAGTCCCATATCTCGCGAACGGATTGACCTAACCCAAAAATTCCTATTGCGTCTGGAAGTACAAACTCGCAAGATTACAAAGATATGTGTATTTTTTCCCTAGCCCATTCTGGTTAAGCGATTGGAGCAGCAGAAGTGCGAAAAATTTGTTGTCTTGCCAACCATTTCTTAGCTTCAAAGTCCCATATCTCGCGAACGGAATGACCTAACCCAAAAATTCCTATTGTAACTGAAAGTAGAAACTCGTCCGATTACAACGGTATGTGTATTTTTTCGCTAGGCCATTCTGGTTAAGCGTTTGGAGCAGCAGAATTGCGAAAAATTTTTTGCCTTCTCAACCATTTCTTGGCTTCAAATTCTCATATCTCGCGAACGGATTGACCTAACCCAAAAGTTCCTATTGTAACTGAAAGCAGAAACTCGCCCGATTACAACTGTATGCGTATTTTTTCCCTAGGCCATTCTGGTTAAGAGATTGGAGCAGCAGAATTGCGAAAAATTTTTTGCTTTCTCAACCATTTCTTGGCTTCAAACTCCCATATCTCGCGAACGGATTGACCTAACCCAAAAATTCCTGTTGCGTCTGAAATTAGAAACTCTCCCGATTACAACGGTATGTGTATTTTTTCGCTAGGCCATTCTGGTTAAGCGTTTGGAGCAGCAGAAGTGCGAAAAATTTATTGTCTTCTCAACCATTTCTTAGCTTCAAAGTCCCATATCTCGCGAACGGATTGACCTAACCCAAAAATTCCTATTGCGTCTGGAAGTACAAACTCGCAAGATTACAAAGATATGTGTATTTTTTCCCTAGCCCATTCTGGTTAAGCGATTGGAGCAGCAGAAGTGCGAAAAATTTGTTGTCTTGCCAACCATTTCTTAGCTTCAAAGTCCCATATCTCGCGAACGAATTGACCTAACCCAAAAGTTCCTATTACATCTGAAAGTAGAAACTCGCCCGATTGCAACGGTATGTGTATTTTTTCCCCAGGCCATTCTGGTTAAGCGTTTGGAGCAGCAGAAGTGCGAAAAATTTATTGTCTTCTCAACCATTTCTTAGCTTCAAAGTCCCATATCTCGCGAACGGATTGACCTAACCCAAAAATTCCTATTGCGTCTGGAAGTACAAACTCGCAAGATTACAAAGATATGTGTATTTTTTCCCTAGCCCATTCTGGTTAAGCGATTGGAGCAGCAGAAGTGCGAAAAATTTGTTGTCTTGCCAACCATTTCTTAGCTTCAAAGTCCCATATCTCGCGAACGAATTGACCTAACCCAAAAGTTCCTATTGTAACTGAAAGCAGAAACTCGTCCGATTACAACGGTATGGGTATTTTTTCCCTAGGCCATTCTGGTTAAGCTTTTGGAGCAGCTGAAGTGCGAAAAATTTGTTGTCTTCTCAACCATTTCTTAGATTCAAAGTCCCATATCTCGCGAACGGATTGACCAAACCCAAAAATTCCTGCTGCGTCTGAAAGTAGAAACTCGCCCGATTACAACTGTATGCGTATTTTTTCCCTAGGCCAACCTGGTCAAGCCATTGGAGCAGCAGAAGTGCGAAAAATTTGTTGTCTTGTCAACCATTTCTTAGCTTCAAAGTCCCATATCTCGCGAACGGATTGACCTAACCCAAAAGTTCCTATTACATCTGAAAGTAGAAACTCGCCCGATTGCAACGGTATGTGTATTTTTTCCCCAGGCCATTCTGGTTAAGCGTTTGGAGCAGCAGAATTGCGAAAAATTTTATGCCTTCTCAACCATTTCTTGGCTTCAAACTCCCATATCTCGCGAACGGATTGACCTAACCCAAAAATTCCTATTGCGTCTGAAAGTACAAACTCGCACGATTACAACGGTATGTGTTTTTTTTCCCTAGCCCATTCTGGTTAAGCGATTGGAGCAGCAGAAGTGCGAAAAATTTGTTGTCTCGTCAACCATTTCTTAGCTTCAAAGTCCCATATCTCGCGAACGGATTGACCTGAACTAAAAGTTCCTATTACATCTGAAAGTACAAACTAGCCCGATTACAATGGTATGTGTATTTGTTCCCTAGGCCATTCTGGTTAAGCGTTTGGAGCAGCAGAAGTGCGAAAAATTTATTGTCTTCTCAACCATTTCTTAGCTTCAAAGTCCCATATCTCGCGAACGGATTGACCTAACCCAAAAATTCCTATTGCGTCTGGAAGTACAAACTCGCAAGATTACAAAGATATGTGTATTTTTTCGCTAGCCCATTCTGGTTAAGCGATTGGAGCAGCAGAAGTGCGAAAAATTTGTTGTCTTGTCAACCATTTCTTAGCTTCAAAGTCCCATATCTCGCGAACGAATTGACCTAACCCAAAAGTTCCTATTGTAACTGAAAGCAGAAACTCGTCCGATTACAACGGTATGGGTATTTTTTCCCCAGGCCATTCTGGTTAAGCGTTTGGAGCAGCAGAATTGCGAAAAATTTTATGCCTTCTCAACCATTTCTTGGCTTCAAACTCCCATATCTCGCGAACGGATTGACCTAACCCAAAAATTCCTATTGCGTCTGAAAGTACAAACTCGCACGATTACAACGGTATGTGTTTTTTTTCCCTAGCCCATTCTGGTTAAGCGATTGGAGCAGCAGAAGTGCGAAAAATTTGTTGTCTCGTCAACCATTTCTTAGCTTCAAAGTCCCATATCTCGCGAACGGATTGACCTGACCCAAAAGTTCCTATTGTAACTGAAAGCAGAAACTCGTCCGATTACAACGGTATGGGTATTTTATCCCTAGGCCTTTCTGGTTAAGTTTTTGGAGCAGCAGATGTGCGAAAAATTTGTTGTCTTCTCAACCATTTCTTAGCTTCAAAGTCCCATATCTCGCGAACGGATTGTCCAAACCCAAAAATTCCTGCTGCGTCTGAAAGTAGAAACTCGCCCGATTACAACTGTTTGCGTATTTTTTCCCTAGG
Source organism: Ptiloglossa arizonensis (assembly GCF_051014685.1). Taxonomy (NCBI): domain Eukaryota; kingdom Metazoa; phylum Arthropoda; class Insecta; order Hymenoptera; family Colletidae; genus Ptiloglossa; species Ptiloglossa arizonensis. Next base: position 116,904 of record NW_027478429.1, read on the forward strand.
CCAACCTGGTCAAGCCATTGGAGCAGCAGAAGTGCGAAAAATTTGTTGTCTTGTCAACCATTTCTTAGCTTCAAAGTCCCATATCTCGCGAACGGATTGACCTAACCCAAAAGTTCCTATTACATCTGAAAGTAGAAACTCGCCCGATTGCAACGGTATGTGTATTTTTTCCCCAGGCCATTCTGGTTAAGCGTTTGGAGCAGCAGAATTGCGAAAAATTTTATGCCTTCTCAACCATTTCTTGGCTTCAAACTCCCATATCTCGCGAACGGATTGACCTAACCCAAAAATTCCTATTGCGTCTGAAAGTACAAACTCGCACGATTACAACGGTATGTGTTTTTTTTCCCTAGCCCATTCTGGTTAAGCGATTGGAGCAGCAGAAGTGCGAAAAATTTGTTGTCTCGTCAACCATTTCTTAGCTTCAAAGTCCCATATCTCGCGAACGGATTGACCTAACCCAAAAATTCCTATTGCGTCTGGAAGTACAAACTCGCAAGATTACAAAGATATGTGTATTTTTTCCCTAGCCCATTCTGGTTAAGCGATTGGAGCAGCAGAAGTGCGAAAAATTTGTTGTCTTGCCAACCATTTCTTAGCTTCAAAGTCCCATATCTCGCGAACGAATTGACCTAACCCAAAAGTTCCTATTGTAACTGAAAGCAGAAACTCGTCCGATTACAACGGTATGGGTATTTTTTCCCTAGGCCATTCTGGTTAAGCTTTTGGAGCAGCTGAAGTGCGAAAAATTTGTTGTCTTCTCAACCATTTCTTAGATTCAAAGTCCCATATCTCGCGAACGGATTGACCAAACCCAAAAATTCCTGCTGCGTCTGAAAGTAGAAACTCGCCCGATTACAACTGTATGCGTATTTTTTCCCTAGGCCAACCTGGTCAAGCCATTGGAGCAGCAGAAGTGCGAAAAATTTGTTGTCTTGTCAACCATTTCTTAGCTTCAAAGTCCCATATCTCGCGAACGGATTGACCTAACCCAAAAGTTCCTATTACATCTGAAAGTAGAAACTCGCCCGATTGCAACGGTATGTGTATTTTTTCCCCAGGCCATTCTGGTTAAGCGTTTGGAGCAGCAGAATTGCGAAAAATTTTATGCCTTCTCAACCATTTCTTGGCTTCAAACTCCCATATCTCGCGAACGGATTGACCTAACCCAAAAATTCCTATTGCGTCTGAAAGTACAAACTCGCACGATTACAACGGTATGTGTTTTCTTTCCCTAGCCCATTCTGGTTAAGCGATTGGAGCAGCAGAAGTGCGAAAAATTTGTTGTCTCGTCAACCATTTCTTAGCTTCAAAGTCCCATATCTCGCGAACGGATTGACCTAACCCAAAAGTTCCTATTACATCTGAAAGTAGAAACTCGCCCGATTGCAACGGTATGTGTATTTTTTCCACAGGCCATTCTGGTTAAGCGTTTGGAGCAGCAGAATTGCGAAAAATTTTTTGCTTTCTCAACCATTTCTTGGCTTCAAACTCCCATATCTCGCGAACGGATTGACCTAACCCAAAAATTCCTGTTGCGTCTGAAATTAGAAACTCTCCCGATTACAACGGTATGTGTATTTTTTCGCTAGGCCATTCTGGTTAAGCGTTTGGAGCAGCAGAAGTGCGAAAAATTTATTGTCTTCTCAACCATTTCTTAGCTTCAAAGTCCCATATCTCGCGAACGGATTGACCTAACCCAAAAATTCCTATTGCGTCTGGAAGTACAAACTCGCAAGATTACAAAGATATGTGTATTTTTTCCCTAGCCCATTCTGGTAAAGCGATTGGAGCAGCAGAAGTGCGAAAAATTTGTTGTCTTGCCAACCATTTCTTAGCTTCAAAGTCCCATATCTCGCGAACGAATTGACCTAACCCAAAAGTTCCTATTACATCTGAAAGTAGAAACTCGCCCGATTGCAACGGTATGTGTATTTTTTCCCCAGGCCATTCTGGTTAAGCGTTTGGAGCAGCAGAAGTGCGAAAAATTTATTGTCTTCTCAACCATTTCTTAGCTTCAAAGTCCCATATCTCGCGAACGGATTGACCTAACCCAAAAATTCCTATTGCGTCTGGAAGTACAAACTCGCAAGATTACAAAGATATGTGTATTTTTTCCCTAGCCCATTCTGGTTAAGCGATTGGAGCAGCAGAAGTGCGAAAAATTTGTTGTCTTGCCAACCATTTCTTAGCTTCAAAGTCCCATATCTCGCGAACGAATTGACCTAACCCAAAAGTTCCTATTGTAACTGAAAGCAGAAACTCGTCCGATTACAACGGTATGGGTATTTTTTCCCTAGGCCATTCTGGTTAAGCTTTTGGAGCAGCTGAAGTGCGAAAAATTTGTTGTCTTCTCAACCATTTCTTAGATTCAAAGTCCCATATCTCGCGAACGGATTGACCAAACCCAAAAATTCCTGCTGCGTCTGAAAGTAGAAACTCGCCCGATTACAACTGTATGCGTATTTTTTCCCTAGGCCAACCTGGTCAAGCCATTGGAGCAGCAGAAGTGCGAAAAATTTGTTGTCTTGTCAACCATTTCTTAGCTTCAAAGTCCCATATCTCGCGAACGGATTGACCTAACCCAAAAGTTCCTATTACATCTGAAAGTAGAAACTCGCCCGATTGCAACGGTATGTGTATTTTTTCCCCAGGCCATTCTGGTTAAGCGTTTGGAGCAGCAGAATTGCGAAAAATTTTATGCCTTCTCAACCATTTCTTGGCTTCAAACTCCCATATCTCGCGAACGGATTGACCTAACCCAAAAATTCCTATTGCGTCTGAAAGTACAAACTCGCACGATTACAACGGTATGTGTTTTTTTTCCCTAGCCCATTCTGGTTAAGCGATTGGAGCAGCAGAAGTGCGAAAAATTTGTTGTCTCGTCAACCATTTCTTAGCTTCAAAGTCCCATATCTCGCGAACGGATTGACCTGAACTAAAAGTTCCTATTACATCTGAAAGTACAAACTAGCCCGATTACAATGGTATGTGTATTTGTTCCCTAGGCCATTCTGGTTAAGCGTTTGGAGCAGCAGAAGTGCGAAAAATTTATTGTCTTCTCAACCATTTCTTAGCTTCAAAGTCCCATATCTCGCGAACGAATTGACCTAACCCAAAAGTTCCTATTACATCTGAAAGTAGAAACTCGCCCGATTGCAACGGTATGTGTATTTTTTCCCCAGGCCATTCTGGTTAAGCGTTTGGAGCAGCAGAAGTGCGAAAAATTTATTGTCTTCTCAACCATTTCTTAGCTTCAAAGTCCCATATCTCGCGAACGGATTGACCTAACCCAAAAATTCCTATTGCGTCTGGAAGTACAAACTCGCAAGATTACAAAGATATGTGTATTTTTTCCCTAGCCCATTCTGGTTAAGCGATTGGAGCAGCAGAAGTGCGAAAAATTTGTTGTCTTGCCAACCATTTCTTAGCTTCAAAGTCCCATATCTCGCGAACGAATTGACCTAACCCAAAAGTTCCTATTGTAACTGAAAGCAGAAACTCGTCCGATTACAACGGTATGGGTATTTTTTCCCTAGGCCATTCTGGTTAAGCTTTTGGAGCAGCTGAAGTGCGAAAAATTTGTTGTCTTCTCAACCATTTCTTAGATTCAAAGTCCCATATCTCGCGAACGGATTGACCAAACCCAAAAATTCCTGCTGCGTCTGAAAGTAGAAACTCGCCCGATTACAACTGTATGCGTATTTTTTCCCTAGGCCAACCTGGTCAAGCCATTGGAGCAGCAGAAGTGCGAAAAATTTGTTGTCTTGTCAACCATTTCTTAGCTTCAAAGTCCCATATCTCGCGAACGGATTGACCTAACCCAAAAGTTCCTATTACATCTGAAAGTAGAAACTCGCCCGATTGCAACGGTATGTGTATTTTTTCCCCAGGCCATTCTGGTTAAGCGTTTGGAGCAGCAGAATTGCGAAAAATTTTATGCCTTCTCAACCATTTCTTGGCTTCAAACTCCCATATCTCGCGAACGGATTGACCTAACCCAAAAATTCCTATTGCGTCTGAAAGTACAAACTCGCACGATTACAACGGTATGTGTTTTTTTTCCCTAGCCCATTCTGGTTAAGCGATTGGAGCAGCAGAAGTGCGAAAAATTTGTTGTCTCGTCAACCATTTCTTAGCTTCAAAGTCCCATATCTCGCGAACGGATTGACCTAACCCAAAAGTTCCTATTACATCTGAAAGTAGAAACTCGCCCGATTGCAACGGTATGTGTATTTTTTCCTCAGGCCATTCTGGTTAAGCGTTTGGAGCAGCAGAATTGCGAAAAATTTTATGCCTTCTCAACCATTTCTTGGCTTCAAACTCCCATATCTCGCGAACGGATTGACCTAACCCAAAAATTCCTATTGCGTCTGAAAGTACAAACTCGCACGATTACAACGGTATGTGTTTTTTTTCCCTAGCCCATTCTGGTTAAGCGATTGGAGCAGCAGAAGTGCGAAAAATTTGTTGTCTCGTCAACCATTTCTTAGCTTCAAAGTCCCATATCTCGCGAACGGATTGACCTAACCCAAAAGTTCCTATTACATCTGAAAGTAGAAACTCGCCCGATTGCAACGGTATGTGTATTTTTTCCCCAGGCCATTCTGGTTAAGTTTTTGGAGCAGCAGAAGTGCGAAAAATTTGTTGTCTTCTCAACCATTTCTTAGCTTCAAAGTACCATATCTCGCGAACGGATTGTCCAAACCCAAAAATTCCTCCTGCTTCTGAAAGTAGAAACTCGCCCGATTACAACGGTATGTGTATTTTTTCCCCAGGCCATTCTGGTTAAGCGTTTGGAGCAGCAGAATTGCGAAAAATTTTATGCCTTCTCAACCATTTCTTGGCTTCAAACTCCCATATCTCGCGAACGGATTGACCCAACCCAAAAATTCCTATTGCGTCTGAAAGTACAAACTCGCAAGATTACAACGGTATGTGTTTTTTTTCCCTAGCCCATTCTGGTTAAGCGATTGGAGCAGCAGAAGTGCGAAAAATTTGTTGTCTCGTCAACCATTTCTTAGCTTCAAAGTCCCATATCTCGCGAACGGATTGACCTGACCCAAAAGTTCCTATTGTAACTGAAAGCAGAAACTCGTCCGATTACAACGGTATGGGTATTTTATCCCTAGGCCTTTCAGGTTAAGTTTTTGGAGCAGCAGATGTGCGAAAAATTTGTTGTCTTCTCAACCATTTCTTAGCTTCAAGGTCCCATACCTCGCGAACGGATTGACCAAACCCAAAAATTCCTGCTGCGTCTGAAAGTAGAAACTAGCCCGATTACAACTGTATGCGTATTTTTTCCCTAGGCCATTCTGGTTAAGCGCTGGAGCAGCAGAAGTGCGACAAATTTGTTGTCTTCTCAACCATTTCTTAGCTTCAAACTCCCATATCTCGCGAACGGATTGTCCAAACCCAAAAATTCCTGCTGCGTATGAAAGTAGAAACTCGCCCGATTACAACTGTATGCGTATTTTTTCCCTAGGCCATTCTGGTTAAGCGATTGGAGCAGCAGAAGTGCGAAAAATTTGTTGTCTTGTCCACCATTTCTTAGCTTCAAAGTCCCATATCTCGCGAACGGATTGTCCTAACCCAAAAGTTCCTATTACATCTGAAAGTAGAATCTCGCCCGATTACAACGGTATGTGTATTTTTTCCCCAGGCCATTCTGGTTAAGCGTTTGGAGCAGCAGAATTGCGAAAAATTTTTTGCTTTCTCAACCATTTCTTGGCTTCAAACTCCCATATCTCGCGAACGTATTGACCTAACCCAAAAATTCCTGTTGCGTCTGAAATTAGAAACTCTCCCGATTACAACGGTATGTGTATTTTTTCGCTAGGCCATTCTGGTTAAGCGTTTGGAGCAGCAGAATTGCGAAAAATTTTTTGCCTTCTCAACCATTTCTTGGCTTCAAACTCTCATATCTCGCGAACGGATTGACCTAACCCAAAAATTCCTATTGCATCTGAAAGTAGAAGCTCGCCCGATTACAGCGGTATGTGTATTTTTTCCCTAGGCCATTCTGGTTATGCGTTTGGAGCAGCAGAAGTGCGAAAAATTTGTTGTCTTCTCAACCATTTCTTAGCTTCAAAGTCCCATATCTCGCGAACGGATTGACCTAACCCAAAAATTCCTATTGCATCTGAAAGTAGAAACTCGCCCGATTACAACGGTATGTGAATTTTTTCCCTAGGCCATTCTGGTTAAGCGATTGGAGCAGCAGAAGTGCGAAAAATTTGTTGTCTTGTCAACCATTTCTTAGCTTCAAAGTCCCATATCTCGCGAACGGAATGACCTAACCCAAAAATTCCTATTGTAACTGAAAGTAGAAACTCGTCCGATTACAACGGTATGTGTATTTTTTCGCTAGGCCATTCTGGTTAAGCGTTTGGAGCAGCAGAATTGCGAAAAATTTTTTGCCTTCTCAACCATTTCTTGGCTTCAAACTCTCATATCTCGCGAACGGATTGACCTAACCCAAAAGTTCCTATTGTAACTGAAAGCAGAAACTCGCCCGATTACAACTGTATGCGTATTTTTTCCCTAGGCCATTCTGGTTAAGCGATTGGAGCAGCAGAAGTGCGAAAAATTTGTTGTCTTTTCAACCATTTCTTAGCTTCAAAGTCCCATATCTCGCGAACGGATTGACCTAACCCAAAAGTTCCTATTACATCTGAAAGTAGAAACTCGCCCGATTACAACGGTATGTGTATTTTTTCCCCAGGCCATTCTGGTTAAGCGTTTGTAGCAGCAGAATTGCGAAAAATTTTATGCCTTCTCAACCATTTCTTAGCTTCAAAGTCCCATATCTCGCGAACGGATTGACCTAACCCAAAAGTTCCTATTACATCTGAAAGTACAAACTCGCCCGATTACAACGGTATGTGTATTTGTTCCCTAGGCCATTCTGGTTAAGCGTTTGGAGCAGCAGAAGTGCGAAAAATTTATTGTCTTCTCAACCATTTCTTAGCTTCAAAGTCCCATATCTCGCGAACGGATTGACCTAACCCAAAAATTCCGATTGCGTCTGGAAGTACAAACTCGCAAGATTACAAAGATATGTGTATTTTTTCCCTAGCCCATTCTGGTTAAGCGATTGGAGCAGCAGAAGTGCGAAAAATTTGTTGTCTTGCCAACCATTTCTTAGCTTCAAAGTCCCATATCTCGCGAACGAATTGACCTAACCCAAAAGTTCCTATTGTAACTGAAAGCAGAAACTCGTCCGATTACAACGGTAAGGGGATTTTTTCCCTAGGCCATTCTGGTTAAGCTTTTGGAGCAGCAGAATTGCGAAAAATTTTTTGCCTTCTCAACCATTTCTTGGCTTCAAACTCTCATATCTCGCGAACGGATTGACCTAACCCAAAAATTCCTATTGCATCTGAAAGTAGAAGCTCGCCCGATTACAGCGGTATGTGTATTTTTTCCCTAGGCCATTCTGGTTATGCGTTTGGAGCAGCAGAAGTGCGAAAAATTTGTTGTCTTCTCAACCATTTCTTAGCTTCAAAGTCCCATATCTCGCGAACGGATTGACCTAACCCAAAAATTCCTATTGCATCTGAAAGTAGAAACTCGCCCGATTACAACGGTATGTGAATTTTTTCCCTAGGCCATTCTGGTTAAGCGATTGGAGCAGCAGAAGTGCGAAAAATTTGTTGTCTTGTCAACCATTTCTTAGCTTCAAAGTCCCATATCTCGCGAACGGAATGACCTAACCCAAAAATTCCTATTGTAACTGAAAGTAGAAACTCGTCCGATTACAACGGTATGTGTATTTTTTCGCTAGGCCATTCTGGTTAAGCGTTTGGAGCAGCAGAATTGCGAAAAATTTTTTGCCTTCTCAACCATTTCTTGGCTTCAAACTCTCATATCTCGCGAACGGATTGACCTAACCCAAAAGTTCCTATTGTAACTGAAAGCAGAAACTCGCCCGATTACAACTGTATGCGTATTTTTTCCCTAGGCCAACCTGGTCAAGCCATTGGAGCAGCAGAAGTGCGAAAAATTTGTTGTCTTGACAACCATTTCTTAGCTTCAAAGTCCCATATCTCGCGAACGGATTGACCTAACCCAAAAGTTCCTATTACATCTGAAAGTAGAAACTCGCCCGATTGCAACGGTATGTGTATTTTTTCCCCAGGCCATTCTGGTTAAGCGTTTGGAGCAGCAGAATTGCGAAAAATTTTATGCCTTCTCAACCATTTCTTGGCTTCAAACTCCCATATCTCGCGAACGGATTGACCTAACCCAAAAATTCCTATTGCGTCTGAAAGTACAAACTCGCACGATTACAACGGTATGTGTTTTTTTTCCCTAGCCCATTCTGGTTAAGCGATTGGAGCAGCAGAAGTGCGAAAAATTTGTTGTCTCGTCAACCATTTCTTAGCTTCAAAGTCCCATATCTCGCGAACGGATTGACCTAACCCAAAAGTTCCTATTACATCTGAAAGTAGAAACTCGCCCGATTGCAACGGTATGTGTATTTTTTCCTCAGGCCATTCTGGTTAAGCGTTTGGAGCAGCAGAATTGCGAAAAATTTTATGCCTTCTCAACCATTTCTTGGCTTCAAACTCCCATATCTCGCGAACGGATTGACCTAACCCAAAAATTCCTATTGCGTCTGAAAGTACAAACTCGCACGATTACAACGGTATGTGTTTTTTTTCCCTAGCCCATTCTGGTTAAGCGATTGGAGCAGCAGAAGTGCGAAAAATTTGTTGTCTCGTCAACCATTTCTTAGCTTCAAAGTCCCATATCTCGCGAACGGATTGACCTAACCCAAAAGTTCCTATTACATCTGAAAGTAGAAACTCGCCCGATTGCAACGGTATGTGTATTTTTTCCCCAGGCCATTCTGGTTAAGTTTTTGGAGCAGCAGAAGTGCGAAAAATTTGTTGTCTTCTCAACCATTTCTTAGCTTCAAAGTACCATATCTCGCGAACGGATTGTCCAAACCCAAAAATTCCTCCTGCTTCTGAAAGTAGAAACTCGCCCGATTACAACGGTATGTGTATTTTTTCCCCAGGCCATTCTGGTTAAGCGTTTGGAGCAGCAGAATTGCGAAAAATTTTATGCCTTCTCAACCATTTCTTGGCTTCAAACTCCCATATCTCGCGAACGGATTGACCCAACCCAAAAATTCCTATTGCGTCTGAAAGTACAAACTCGCAAGATTACAACGGTATGTGTTTTTTTTCCCTAGCCCATTCTGGTTAAGCGATTGGAGCAGCAGAAGTGCGAAAAATTTGTTGTCTCGTCAACCATTTCTTAGCTTCAAAGTCCCATATCTCGCGAACGGATTGACCTGACCCAAAAGTTCCTATTGTAACTGAAAGCAGAAACTCGTCCGATTACAACGGTATGGGTATTTTATCCCTAGGCCTTTCAGGTTAAGTTTTTGGAGCAGCAGATGTGCGAAAAATTTGTTGTCTTCTCAACCATTTCTTAGCTTCAAGGTCCCATACCTCGCGAACGGATTGACCAAACCCAAAAATTCCTGCTGCGTCTGAAAGTAGAAACTAGCCCGATTACAACTGTATGCGTATTTTTTCCCTAGGCCATTCTGGTTAAGCGCTGGAGCAGCAGAAGTGCGACAAATTTGTTGTCTTCTCAACCATTTCTTAGCTTCAAACTCCCATATCTCGCGAACGGATTGTCCAAACCCAAAAATTCCTGCTGCGTATGAAAGTAGAAACTCGCCCGATTACAACTGTATGCGTATTTTTTCCCTAGGCCATTCTGGTTAAGCGATTGGAGCAGCAGAAGTGCGAAAAATTTGTTGTCTTGTCCACCATTTCTTAGCTTCAAAGTCCCATATCTCGCGAACGGATTGTCCTAACCCAAAAGTTCCTATTACATCTGAAAGTAGAATCTCGCCCGATTACAACGGTATGTGTATTTTTTCCCCAGGCCATTCTGGTTAAGCGTTTGGAGCAGCAGAATTGCGAAAAATTTTTTGCTTTCTCAACCATTTCTTGGCTTCAAACTCCCATATCTCGCGAACGTATTGACCTAACCCAAAAATTCCTGTTGCGTCTGAAATTAGAAACTCTCCCGATTACAACGGTATGTGTATTTTTTCGCTAGGCCATTCTGGTTAAGCGTTTGGAGCAGCAGAATTGCGAAAAATTTTTTGCCTTCTCAACCATTTCTTGGCTTCAAACTCTCATATCTCGCGAACGGATTGACCTAACCCAAAAATTCCTATTGCATCTGAAAGTAGAAGCTCGCCCGATTACAGCGGTATGTGTATTTTTTCCCTAGGCCATTCTGGTTATGCGTTTGGAGCAGCAGAAGTGCGAAAAATTTGTTGTCTTCTCAACCATTTCTTAGCTTCAAAGTCCCATATCTCGCGAACGGATTGACCTAACCCAAAAATTCCTATTGCATCTGAAAGTAGAAACTCGCCCGATTACAACGGTATGTGAATTTTTTCCCTAGGCCATTCTGGTTAAGCGATTGGAGCAGCAGAAGTGCGAAAAATTTGTTGTCTTGTCAACCATTTCTTAGCTTCAAAGTCCCATATCTCGCGAACGGAATGACCTAACCCAAAAATTCCTATTGTAACTGAAAGTAGAAACTCGTCCGATTACAACGGTATGTGTATTTTTTCGCTAGGCCATTCTGGTTAAGCGTTTGGAGCAGCAGAATTGCGAAAAATTTTTTGCCTTCTCAACCATTTCTTGGCTTCAAACTCTCATATCTCGCGAACGGATTGACCTAACCCAAAAGTTCCTATTGTAACTGAAAGCAGAAACTCGCCCGATTACAACTGTATGCGTATTTTTTCCCTAGGCCATTCTGGTTAAGCGATTGGAGCAGCAGAAGTGCGAAAAATTTGTTGTCTTTTCAACCATTTCTTAGCTTCAAAGTCCCATATCTCGCGAACGGATTGACCTAACCCAAAAGTTCCTATTACATCTGAAAGTAGAAACTCGCCCGATTACAACGGTATGTGTATTTTTTCCCCAGGCCATTCTGGTTAAGCGTTTGTAGCAGCAGAATTGCGAAAAATTTTATGCCTTCTCAACCATTTCTTAGCTTCAAAGTCCCATATCTCGCGAACGGATTGACCTAACCCAAAAGTTCCTATTACATCTGAAAGTACAAACTCGCCCGATTACAACGGTATGTGTATTTGTTCCCTAGGCCATTCTGGTTAAGCGTTTGGAGCAGCAGAAGTGCGAAAAATTTATTGTCTTCTCAACCATTTCTTAGCTTCAAAGTCCCATATCTCGCGAACGGATTGACCTAACCCAAAAATTCCGATTGCGTCTGGAAGTACAAACTCGCAAGATTACAAAGATATGTGTATTTTTTCCCTAGCCCATTCTGGTTAAGCGATTGGAGCAGCAGAAGTGCGAAAAATTTGTTGTCTTGCCAACCATTTCTTAGCTTCAAAGTCCCATATCTCGCGAACGAATTGACCTAACCCAAAAGTTCCTATTGTAACTGAAAGCAGAAACTCGTCCGATTACAACGGTAAGGGGATTTTTTCCCTAGGCCATTCTGGTTAAGCTTTTGGAGCAGCAGAATTGCGAAAAATTTTTTGCCTTCTCAACCATTTCTTGGCTTCAAACTCTCATATCTCGCGAACGGATTGACCTAACCCAAAAATTCCTATTGCATCTGAAAGTAGAAGCTCGCCCGATTACAGCGGTATGTGTATTTTTTCCCTAGGCCATTCTGGTTATGCGTTTGGAGCAGCAGAAGTGCGAAAAATTTGTTGTCTTCTCAACCATTTCTTAGCTTCAAAGTCCCATATCTCGCGAACGGATTGACCTAACCCAAAAATTCCTATTGCATCTGAAAGTAGAAACTCGCCCGATTACAACGGTATGTGAATTTTTTCCCTAGGCCATTCTGGTTAAGCGATTGGAGCAGCAGAAGTGCGAAAAATTTGTTGTCTTGTCAACCATTTCTTAGCTTCAAAGTCCCATATCTCGCGAACGGAATGACCTAACCCAAAAATTCCTATTGTAACTGAAAGTAGAAACTCGTCCGATTACAACGGTATGTGTATTTTTTCGCTAGGCCATTCTGGTTAAGCGTTTGGAGCAGCAGAATTGCGAAAAATTTTTTGCCTTCTCAACCATTTCTTGGCTTCAAACTCTCATATCTCGCGAACGGATTGACCTAACCCAAAAGTTCCTATTGTAACTGAAAGCAGAAACTCGCCCGATTACAACTGTATGCGTATTTTTTCCCTAGGCCATTCTGGTTAAGCGATTGGAGCAGCAGAAGTGCGAAAAATTTGTTGTCTTTTCAACCATTTCTTAGCTTCAAAGTCCCATATCTCGCGAACGGATTGACCTAACCCAAAAGTTCCTATTACATCTGAAAGTAGAAACTCGCCCGATTACAACGGTATGTGTATTTTTTCCCCAGGCCATTCTGGTTAAGCGTTTGTAGCAGCAGAATTGCGAAAAATTTTATGCCTTCTCAACCATTTCTTAGCTTCAAAGTCCCATATCTCGCGAACGGATTGACCTAACCCAAAAGTTCCTATTACATCTGAAAGTACAAACTCGCCCGATTACAACGGTATGTGTATTTGTTCCCTAGGCCATTCTGGTTAAGCGTTTGGAGCAGCAGAAGTGCGAAAAATTTATTGTCTTCTCAACCATTTCTTAGCTTCAAAGTCCCATATCTCGCGAACAGATTGACCTAACCCAAAAATTCCGATTGCGTCTGGAAGTACAAACTCGCAAGATTACAAAGATATGTGTATTTTTTCCCTAGCCCATTCTGGTTAAGCGATTGGAGCAGCAGAAGTGCGAAAAATTTGTTGTCTTGCCAACCATTTCTTAGCTTCAAAGTCCCATATCTCGCGAACGAATTGACCTAACCCAAAAGTTCCTATTGTAACTGAAAGCAGAAACTCATCCGATTACAACGGTAAGGGGATTTTTTCCCTAGGCCATTCTGGTTAAGCTTTTGGAGCAGCTGAAGTGCGAAAAATTAGTTGTCTTCTCAACCATTTCTTAGATTCAAAGTCCCATATCTCGCGAACGGATTGACCAAACCCAAAAATTCCTGCTGCGTCTGAAAGTAGAAACTCGCCCGATTACAACTGTATGCGTATTTTTTCCCTAGGCCAACCTGGTCAAGCCATTGGAGCAGCAGAAGTGCGAAAAATTTGTTGTCTTGTCAACCATTTCTTAGCTTCAAAGTCCCATATCTCGCGAACGGATTGACCTAACCCAAAAGTTCCTATTATATCTGAAAGTAGAAACTCGCCCGATTGCAACGGTATGTGTATTTTTTCCCCAGGCCATTCTGGTTAAGCGTTTGGAGCAGCAGAATTGCGAAAAATTTTATGCCTTCTCAACCATTTCTTGGCTTCAAACTCCCATATCTCGCGAACGGATTGACCTAACCCAAAAATTCCTATTGCGTCTGAAAGTACAAACTCGCACGATTACAACGGTATGTGTTTTTTTTCCCTAGCCCATTCTGGTTAAGCGATTGGAGCAGCAGAAGTGCGAAAAATTTGTTGTCTCGTCAACCATTTCTTAGCTTCAAAGTCCCATATCTCGCGAACGGATTGACCTGACCCAAAAGTTCCTATTGTAACTGAAAGCAGAAACTCGTCCGATTACAACGGTATGGGTATTTTATCCCTAGGCCATTCTGGTTAAGTTTTTGGAGCAGCAGAAGTGCGAAAAATTTGTTGTCTTCTCAACAATTTCTTAGCTTCAAAGTCCCATATCTCGCGAACGGATTGACCTAACCCAAAAGTTCCTATTACATCTGAAAGTAGAATCTCGCCCGATTACAACGGTATGTGTATTTTTTCCCCAGGCCATTCTGTTTAAGCGTTTGGAGCAGCAGAATTGCGAAAAATTTTTTGCTTTCTCAACCATTTCTTGGCTTCAAACTCCCATATCTCGCGAACGGATTGACCTAACCCAAAAATTCCTGTTGCGTCTGAAATTAGAAACTCTCCCGATTACAACGGTATGTGTATTTTTTCGCTAGGCCATTCTGGTTAAGCGTTTGGAGCAGCAGAATTGCGAAAAATTTTTTGCCTTCTCAACCATTTCTTGGCTTCAAACTCTCATATCTCGCGAACGGATTGACCTAACCCAAAAATTCCTATTGCATCTGAAAGTAGAAGCTCGCCCGATTACAGCGGTATGTGTATTTTTTCCCTAGGCCATTCTGGTTATGCGTTTGGAGCAGCAGAAGTGCGAAAAATTTGTTGTCTTCTCAACCATTTCTTAGCTTCAAAGTCCCATATCTCGCGAACGGATTGACCTAACCCAAAAATTCCTAGTGCATCTGAAAGTAGAAACTCGCCCGATTACAACGGTATGTGAATTTTTTCCCTAGGCCATTCTGGTTAAGCGATTGGAGCAGCAGAAGTGCGAAAAATTTGTTGTCTTGTCAACCATTTCTTAGCTTCAAAGTCCCATATCTCGCGAACGGAATGACCTAACCCAAAAATTCCTATTGTAACTGAAAGTAGAAACTCGTCCGATTACAACGGTATGTGTATTTTTTCGCTACGCCATTCTGGTTAAGCGTTTGGAGCAGCAGAATTGCGAAAAATTTTTTGCCTTCTCAACCATTTCTTGGCTTCAAACACTCATATCTCGCGAACGGATTGACCTAACCCAAAAGTTCCTATTGTAACTGAAAGCAGAAACTCGTCCGATTACAACGGTATGGGTATTTTTTCCCTAGGCCTATCTGGTTAAGCTTTTGGAGCAGCAGAAGTGCGAAAAATTTGTTGTCTTCTCAACCATTTCTTAGATTCAAAGTCCCATATCTCGCGAACGGATTGACCAAACCCAAAAATTCCTGCTGCGTCTGAAAGTAGAAACTCGCCCGATTACAACTGTATGCGTATTTTTTCCCTAGGCCAACCCGGTCAAGCCATTGGAGCAGCAGAAGTGCGAAAAATTTGTTGTCTTGTCAACCATTTCTTAGCTTCAAAGTCCCATATCTCGCGAACGGATTGACCTAACCCAAAAGTTCCTATTGCATCTGAAAGTAGAAACTCGCCCGATTACAACGGTATGTGTATTTTTTCCCCAGGCCATTCTGGTTAAGCGTTTGGAGCAGCAGAATTGCGAAAAATTTTATGCCTTCTCAACCATTTCTTGGCTTCAAACTCCCATATCTCGCGAACGGATTGACCTAACCCAAAAATTCCTATTGCGTCTGAAAGTACAAACTCGCACGATTACAACGGTATGTGTTTTTTTTCCCTAGCCCATTCTGGTTAAGCGATTGGAGCAGCAGAAGTGCGAAAAATTTGTTGTCTCGTCAACCATTTCTTAGCTTCAAAGTCCCATATCTCGCGAACGGATTGACCTGACCCAAAAGTTCCTATTGTAACTGAAAGCAGAAACTCGTCCGATTACAACGGTATGGGTATTTTATCCCTAGGCCATTCTGGTTAAGTTTTTCGAGCAGCAGAAGTGCGAAAAATTTGTTGTCTTCTCAACCATTTCTTAGCTTCAAAGTCCCATATCTCGCGAACGGACTGTCCAAACCCAAAAATTCCTGCTGCGTCTGAAAGTAGAAACTCGCCCGATTACAACTGTATGCGTATTTTTTCCCTAGGCCATTTTGGTTAAGCGATTGGAGCAGCAGAAGTGCGAAAAATTTGTTGTCTTGTCCACCATTTCTTAGCTTCAAAGTCCCATATCTCGCGAACGGATTGACATAACCCAAAAGTTCCTATTACATCTGAAAGTAGAATCTCGCCCGATTACAACGGTATGTGTATTTTTTCCCCAGGCCATTTTGGTTAAGCGTTTGGAGCAGCAGAATTGCGAAAAATTTTTTGCTTTCTCAACCATTTCTTGGCTTCAAACTCCCATATCTCGCGAACGGATTGACCTAACCCAAAAATTCCTGTTGCGTCTGAAATTAGAAACTCTCCCGATTACAACGGTATGTGTATTTTTTCGCTAGGCCATTCTGGTTAAGCGTTTGGAGCAGCAGAATTGCGAAAAATTTTTTGCCTTCTCAACCATTTCTTGGCTTCAAACTCTCATATCTCGCGAACGGATTGACCTAACCCAAAAATTCCTATTGCATCTGAAAGTAGAAGCTCGCCCGATTACAGCGGTATGTGTATTTTTTCCCTAGGCCATTCTGGTTATGCGTTTGGAGCAGCAGAAGTGCGAAAAATTTGTTGTCTTCTCAACCATTTCTTAGCTTCAAAGTCCCATATCTCGCGAACGGATTGACCTAACCCAAAAATTCCTATTGCATCTGAAAGTAGAAACTCGCCCGATTACAACGGTATGTGAATTTTTTCCCTAGGCCATTCTGGTTAAGCGATTGGAGCAGCAGAAGTGCGAAAAATTTGTTGTCTTGTCAACCATTTCTTAGCTTCAAAGTCCCATATCTCGCGAACGGAATGACCTAACCCAAAAATTCCTATTGTAACTGAAAGTAGAAACTCGTCCGATTACAACGGTATGTGTATTTTTTCGCTAGGCCATTCTGGTTAAGCGTTTGGAGCAGCAGAATTGCGAAAAATTTTTTGCCTTCTCAACCATTTCTTGGCTTCAAACACTCATATCTCGCGAACGGATTGACCTAACCCAAAAGTTCCTATTGTAACTGAAAGCAGAAACTCGTCCGATTACAACGGTATGGGTATTTTTTCCCTAGGCCTATCTGGTTAAGCTTTTGGAGCAGCAGAAGTGCGAAAAATTTGTTGTCTTCTCAACCATTTCTTAGATTCAAAGTCCCATATCTCGCGAACGGATTGACCAAACCCAAAAATTCCTGCTGCGTCTGAAAGTAGAAACTCGCCCGATTACAACTGTATGCGTATTTTTTCCCTAGGCCAACCCGGTCAAGCCATTGGAGCAGCAGAAGTGCGAAAAATTTGTTGTCTTGTCAACCATTTCTTAGCTTCAAAGTCCCATATCTCGCGAACGGATTGACCTAACCCAAAAGTTCCTATTGCATCTGAAAGTAGAAACTCGCCCGATTACAACGGTATGTGTATTTTTTCCCCAGGCCATTCTGGTTAAGCGTTTGGAGCAGCAGAATTGCGAAAAATTTTATGCCTTCTCAACCATTTCTTGGCTTCAA
This sequence comes from Ptiloglossa arizonensis, assembly GCF_051014685.1. Classification (NCBI taxonomy): domain Eukaryota; kingdom Metazoa; phylum Arthropoda; class Insecta; order Hymenoptera; family Colletidae; genus Ptiloglossa; species Ptiloglossa arizonensis. The sequence goes on from NW_027478429.1 coordinate 133,968, forward strand.
ACTCCCATATCTCGCGAACGGATTGACCTAACCCAAAAATTCCTATTGCGTCTGAAAGTACAAACTCGCACGATTACAACGGTATGTGTTTTTTTTCCCTAGCCCATTCTGGTTAAGCGATTGGAGCAGCAGAAGTGCGAAAAATTTGTTGTCTCGTCAACCATTTCTTAGCTTCAAAGTCCCATATCTCGCGAACGGATTGACCTGACCCAAAAGTTCCTATTGTAACTGAAAGCAGAAACTCGTCCGATTACAACGGTATGGGTATTTTATCCCTAGGCCATTCTGGTTAAGTTTTTCGAGCAGCAGAAGTGCGAAAAATTTGTTGTCTTCTCAACCATTTCTTAGCTTCAAAGTCCCATATCTCGCGAACGGACTGTCCAAACCCAAAAATTCCTGCTGCGTCTGAAAGTAGAAACTCGCCCGATTACAACTGTATGCGTATTTTTTCCCTAGGCCATTTTGGTTAAGCGATTGGAGCAGCAGAAGTGCGAAAAATTTGTTGTCTTGTCCACCATTTCTTAGCTTCAAAGTCCCATATCTCGCGAACGGATTGACCTAACCCAAAAGTTCCTATTACATCTGAAAGTAGAATCTCGCCCGATTACAACGGTATGTGTATTTTTTCCCCAGGCCATTTTGGTTAAGCGTTTGGAGCAGCAGAATTGCGAAAAATTTTTTGCTTTCTCAACCATTTCTTGGCTTCAAACTCCCATATCTCGCGAACGGATTGACCTAACCCAAAAATTCCTATTGCATCTGAAAGTAGAAACTCGCCCGATTACAGCGGTATGTGTATTTTTTCCCTAGGCCATTCTGGTTATGCGTTTGGGGCAGCAGAAGTGCGAAAAATTTGTTGTCTTCTCTACCATTTCTTAGCTTCAAGGTCCCATACCTCGCGAACGGATTGACCAAACCCAAAAATTCCTGCTGCGTCTGAAAGTAGAAACTAGCCCGATTACAACTGTATGCGTATTTTTTCCCTAGGCCATTCTGGTTAAGCGCTGGAGCAGCAGAAGTGCGACAAATTTGTTGTCTTCTCAACCATTTCTTAGCTTCAAACTCCCATATCTCGCGAACGGATTGACCTAACCCAAAAATTCCTATTGTAACTGAAAGTAGAAACTCGTCCGATTACAACGGTATTTGTATTTTATCCCTTGGCCATTCTGGTTAAGCGTTTGGAGCAGCAGAAGTGCGAAAAATTTATTGTCTTCTCAACCATTTCCTAGCTTCAAAGTCCCATATCTCGCGAACGGATTGACCTAACACAAAAGTTCCTATTACATCTGAAAGTAGAAACTCGCCCGATTACAACGGTATGTGTATTTTTTCCCCAGGCCATTCTGGTTAAGCGTTTGTAGCAGCAGAATTGCGAAAAATTTTATGCCTTCTCAACCATTTCTTAGCTTCAAAGTCCCATATCTCGCGAACGGATTGACCTAACCCAAAAGTTCCTATTACATCTGAAAGTACAAACTAGCCCGATTACAATGGTATGTGTATTTGTTCCCTAGGCCATTCTGGTTAAGCGTTTGGAGCAGCAGAAGTGCGAAAAATTTATTGTCTTCTCAACCATTTCTTAGCTTCAAAGTCCCATATCTCGCGAACGGATTGACCTAACCCAAAAATTCCTATTGCGTCTGGAAGTACAAACTCGCAAGATTACAAAGATATGTGTATTTTTTCGCTAGCCCATTCTGGTTAAGCGATTGGAGCAGCAGAAGTGCGAAAAATTTGTTGTCTTGTCAACCATTTCTTAGCTTCAAAGTCCCATATCTCGCGAACGAATTGACCTAACCCAAAAGTTCCTATTGTAACTGAAAGCAGAAACTCGTCCGATTACAACGGTATGGGTATTTTTTCCCTAGGCCATTCTGGTTAAGCTTTTGGAGCAGCAGAAGTGCGAAAAATTTGTTGTCTTCTCAACCATTTCTTAGATTCAAAGTCCCATATCTCGCGAACGGATTGACCTAACCCAAAAGTTCCTATTGCATCTGAAAGTAGAAACTCGCCCGATTACAACGGTATGTGTATTTTTTCCCCAGGCCATTCTGGTTAAGCGTTTGGAGCAGCAGAATTGCGAAAAATTTTATGCCTTCTCAACCATTTCTTGGCTTCAAACTCCCATATCTCGCGAACGGATTGACCTAACCCAAAAATTCCTATTGCGTCTGAAAGTACAAACTCGCACGATTACAACGGTATGTGTTTTTTTTCCCTAGCCCATTCTGGTTAAGCGATTGGAGCAGCAGAAGTGCGAAAAATTTGTTGTCTCGTCAACCATTTCTTAGCTTCAAAGTCCCATATCTCGCGAACGGATTGACCTGACCCAAAAGTTCCTATTGTAACTGAAAGCAGAAACTCGTCCGATTACAACGGTATGGGTATTTTATCCCTAGGCCATTCTGGTTAAGTTTTTCGAGCAGCAGAAGTGCGAAAAATTTGTTGTCTTCTCAACCATTTCTTAGCTTCAAAGTCCCATATCTCGCGAACGGACTGTCCAAACCCAAAAATTCCTGCTGCGTCTGAAAGTAGAAACTCGCCCGATTACAACTGTATGCGTATTTTTTCCCTAGGCCATTTTGGTTAAGCGATTGGAGCAGCAGAAGTGCGAAAAATTTGTTGTCTTGTCCACCATTTCTTAGCTTCAAAGTCCCATATCTCGCGAACGGATTGACCTAACCCAAAAGTTCCTATTACATCTGAAAGTAGAATCTCGCCCGATTACAACGGTATGTGTATTTTTTCCCCAGGCCATTTTGGTTAAGCGTTTGGAGCAGCAGAATTGCGAAAAATTTTTTGCTTTCTCAACCATTTCTTGGCTTCAAACTCCCATATCTCGCGAACGGATTGACCTAACCCAAAAATTCCTATTGCATCTGAAAGTAGAAACTCGCCCGATTACAGCGGTATGTGTATTTTTTCCCTAGGCCATTCTGGTTATGCGTTTGGGGCAGCAGAAGTGCGAAAAATTTGTTGTCTTCTCTACCATTTCTTAGCTTCAAGGTCCCATACCTCGCGAACGGATTGACCAAACCCAAAAATTCCTGCTGCGTCTGAAAGTAGAAACTAGCCCGATTACAACTGTATGCGTATTTTTTCCCTAGGCCATTCTGGTTAAGCGCTGGAGCAGCAGAAGTGCGACAAATTTGTTGTCTTCTCAACCATTTCTTAGCTTCAAACTCCCATATCTCGCGAACGGATTGACCTAACCCAAAAATTCCTATTGTAACTGAAAGTAGAAACTCGTCCGATTACAACGGTATTTGTATTTTATCCCTTGGCCATTCTGGTTAAGCGTTTGGAGCAGCAGAAGTGCGAAAAATTTATTGTCTTCTCAACCATTTCCTAGCTTCAAAGTCCCATATCTCGCGAACGGATTGACCTAACACAAAAGTTCCTATTACATCTGAAAGTAGAAACTCGCCCGATTACAACGGTATGTGTATTTTTTCCCCAGGCCATTCTGGTTAAGCGTTTGTAGCAGCAGAATTGCGAAAAATTTTATGCCTTCTCAACCATTTCTTAGCATCAAAGTCCCATATCTCGCGAACGGATTGACCTAACCCAAAAGTTCCTATTACATCTGAAAGTACAAACTAGCCCGATTACAATGGTATGTGTATTTGTTCCCTAGGCCATTCTGGTTAAGCGTTTGGAGCAGCAGAAGTGCGAAAAATTTATTGTCTTCTCAACCATTTCTTAGCTTCAAAGTCCCATATCTCGCGAACGGATTGACCTAACCCAAAAATTCCTATTGCGTCTGGAAGTACAAACTCGCAAGATTACAAAGATATGTGTATTTTTTCGCTAGCCCATTCTGGTTAAGCGATTGGAGCAGCAGAAGTGCGAAAAATTTGTTGTCTTGTCAACCATTTCTTAGCTTCAAAGTCCCATATCTCGCGAACGAATTGACCTAACCCAAAAGTTCCTATTGTAACTGAAAGCAGAAACTCGTCCGATTACAACGGTATGGGTATTTTTTCCCTAGGCCATTCTGGTTAAGCTTTTGGAGCAGCAGAAGTGCGAAAAATTTGTTGTCTTCTCAACCATTTCTTAGATTCAAAGTCCCATATCTCGCGAACGGATTGACCAAACCCAAAAATTCCTGCTGCGTCTGAAAGTAGAAACTCGCCCGATTACAACTGTATGCGTATTTTTTCCCTAGCCCATTCTGGTTAAGCGATTGGAGCAGCAGAAGTGCGAAAAATTTGTTGTCTCGTCAACCATTTCTTAGCTTCAAAGTCCCATATCTCGCGAACGGATTGACCTGACCCAAAAGTTCCTATTGTAACTGAAAGCAGAAACTCGTCCGATTACAACGGTATGGGTATTTTATCCCCAGGCCATTCTGGTTAAGCGTTTGGAGCAGCAGAATTGCGAAAAATTTTTTGCTTTCTCAACCATTTCTTGGCTTCAAACTCCCATATCTCGCGAACGGATTGACTTAACCCAAAAATTCCTGTTGCGTCTGAAATTAGAAACTCGCACTATTACAACGGTATGTGTATTTTTTCGCTAGGCCATTCTGGTTAAGCGTTTGGAGCAGCAGAATTGCGAAAAATTTTTTGCCTTCTCAACCATTTCTTGGCTTGAAACTCTCATATCTCGCGAACGGATTGACCTAACTCAAAAATTCCTATTGCATCTGAAAGTAGAAGCTCGCCCGATTACAGCGGTATGTGTATTTTTTCCCTAGGCCATTCTGGTTATGCGTTTGGAGCAGCAGAAGTGCGAAAAATTTGTTGTCTTCTCAACCATTTCTTAGCTTCAAAGTCCCATATCTCGCGAACGGATTGACCTAACCCAAAAATTCCTATTGCATCTGAAAGTAGAAACTCGCCCGATTACAACGGTATGTGAATTTTTTCCCTAGGCCATTCTGGTTAAGCGATTGGAGCAGCAGAAGTGCGAAAAATTTGTTGTCTTGTCAACCATTTCTTAGCTTCAAAGTCCCATATCTCGCGAACGGAATGACCTAACCCAAAAATTCCTATTGTAACTGAAAGTAGAAACTCGTCCGATTACAACGGTATGTGTATTTTTTCGCTAGGCCATTCTGGTTAAGCGTTTGGAGCAGCAGAAATGCGAAAAATTTTTTGCCTTCTCAACCATTTCTTGGCTTCAAACTCTCATATCTCGCGAACGGATTGACCTAACCCAAAAATTCCTATTGCATCTGAAAGTAGAAACTCGCCCGATTACAGCGGTATGTGTATTTTTTCCCTAGGCCATTCTGGTTATGCGTTTGGGGCAGCAGAAGTGCGAAAAATTTGTTGTCTTCTCAACCATTTCTTAGCTTCAAGGTCCCATATCTCGCGAACGGATTGACCAAACCCAAAAATTCCTGCTGCGTCTGAAAGTAGAAACTAGCCCGATTACAACTGTATGCGTATTTTTTCCCTAGGCCATTCTGGTTAAGCGCTGGAGCAGCAGAAGTGCGACAAATTTGTTGTCTTCTCAACCATTTCTTAGCTTGAAACTCCCATATCTCGCGAACGGATTGACCAAACCCAAAAATTCCTGCTGCGTCTGAAAGTAGAAACTCGCCCGATTACAACTGTATGCGTATTTTTGCCCTAGGCCATTCTGGTTAAGCGATTGGAGCAGCGGAAGTGCGAAAAATTTGTTGTCTCGTCAACCATTTCTTAGCTTCAAAGTCCCATATCTCGCGAACGGATTGACCTAACCCAAAAGTTCCTATTACATCTGAAAGTAGAATCTCGCCCGATTACAACGGTATGTGTATTTTTTCCCCAGGCCATTCTGGTTAAGCGTTCGGAGCAGCAGAATTGCGAGATACTTTTTGCTTTCTCAACCATTTCTTGGCTTCAAACTCCCATATCTCGCGAACGGATTGACCTAACCCAAAAATTCCTGTTGCGTCTGAAATTAGAAACTCTCCCGATTACAACGGTATGTGTATTTTTTCGCTAGGCCATTCTGGTTAAGCGTTTGGAGCAGCAGAATTGCGAAAAATTTTTTGCCTTCTCAACCATTTCTTGGCTTCAAACTCTCATATCTCGCGAACGGATTGACCTAACCCAAAAATTCCTATTGCATCTGAAAGTAGAAGCTCGCCCGATTACAGCGGTATGTGTATTTTTTCCCTAGGCCATTCTGGTTATGCGTTTGGAGCAGCAGAAGTGCGAAAAATTTGTTGTCTTCTCAACCATTTCTTAGCTTCAAAGTCCCATATCTCGCGAACGGATTGACCTAACCCAAAAATTCCTATTGCATCTGAAAGTAGAAACTCGCCCGATTACAACGATATGTGAATTTTTTCCCTAGGCCATTCTGGTTAAGCGATTGGAGCAGCAGAAGTGCGAAAAATTTGTTGTCTTGTCAACCATTTCTTAGCTTCAAAGTCCCATATCTCGCGAACGGAATGACCTAACCCAAAAATTCCTATTGTAACTGAAAGTAGAAACTCGTCCGATTACAACGGTATGTGTATTTTTTCGCTAGGCCATTCTGGTTAAGCGTTTGGAGCAGCAGAATTGCGATAAATTTTTTGCCTTCTCAACCATTTCTTGGCTTCAAACTCTCATATCTCGCGAACGGATTGACCTAACCCAAAAATTCCTATTGCATCTGAAAGTAGAAACTCGCCCGATTACAGCGGTATGTGTATTTTTTCCCTAGGCCATTCTGGTTATGCGTTTGGGGCAGCAGAAGTGCGAAAAATTTGTTGTCTTCTCAACCATTTCTTAGCTTCAAGGTCCCATATCTCGCGAACGGATTGACCAAACCCAAAAATTGCTGCTGCGTCTGAAAGTAGAAACTAGCCCGATTACAACTGTATGCGTATTTTTTCCCTAGGCCATTCTGGTTAAGCGCTGGAGCAGCAGAAGTGCGACAAATTTGTTGTCTTCTCAACCATTTCTTAGCTTCAAACTCCCATATCTCGCGAGTGGATTGAACTAACCCAAAAATTCCTATTACAGCTGAAAGTAGAAACTCGCCCGATTACAACGGTATGTGTATTTTTTCCCCAGGCCATTCTGGTTAAGCGTTTGGAGCAGCAGAATTGCGAAAAATTTTATGCTTTCTCAAACATTTCTTGGCTTCAAACTCCCATACCTCGCGAACGGATTGACCTAACCCAAAAATTCCTGTTGCGTCTGAAATTAGAACCTCTCCCGATTACAACGGTATGTGTATTTTTTCCCTAGGCCATTCTGGTTAAGCGTTTGGAGCAGCAGAATTGCGAAAAATTTTTTGCCTTCTCAACCATTTCTTTGCTTCAAACTCTCATATCTCGCGAACGGATTGACCTAACCCAAAAATTCCTGCTGCGTCTGAAAGTAGAAACTCGCCCGATTACAACTGTATGCGTATTTTTTCCCTAGGCCATTCTGGTTAAGCGTTTGGAGCAGCAGAAGTGCGAAAAATTAGTTGTCTTCTCAACCATTTCTTAGCTTCAAACTCCCATATCTCGCGAACGGATTGACCTAACCCAAAAATTCCTATTGTAACTGAAAGTAGAAACTCGTCCGATTACAACGGTATTTTTATTTTATCCCTTGGCCATTCTGGTTAAGCGTTTGGAGCAGCAGAAGTGCGAAAAATTTATTGTCTTCTCAACCTTTTCTTAGCTTCAAAGTCCCATATCTCGCGAACGGATTGACCTAACCCAAAAGTTCCTATTACATCTGAAAGTACAAACTCGCCCGATTACAACGGTATGTGTATTTGTTCCCTAGCCCATTCTGGTTAAGCGATTGGAGCAGCAGAAGTGCGAAAAATTTGTTGTCTCGTCAACCATTTCTTAGCTTCAAAGTCCCATATCTCGCGAACGGATTGACCTAACCCAAAAGTTCCTATTGTAACTGAAAGCAGAAACTCGTCCGATTACAACGGTATGGGTATTTTATCCCTAGGCCATTCTGGTTAAGCTTTTGGAGCAGCAGAAGTGCGAAAAATTTGTTGTCTTCTCAACCATTTCTTAGCTTCAAGGTCCCATATCTCGCGAACGGATTGACCTAACACAAAAGATCCTATTACATCTGAAAGTAGAAACTCGCCCGATTACAACGGTATGTGTATTTTTTCCCCAGGCCATTCTGGTTAAGCGTTTGTAGCAGCAGAATTGCGAAAAATTTTATGCCTTCTCAACCATTTCTTAGCTTCAAAGTCCCATATCTCGCGAACGGATTGACCTAACCCAAAAGTTCCTATTACATCTGAAAGTACAAACTAGCCCGATTACAATGGTATGTGTATTTGTTCCCTAGGCCATTCTGGTTAAGCGTTTGGAGCAGCAGAAGTGCGAAAAATTTATTGTCTTCTCAACCATTTCTTAGCTTCAAAGTCCCATATCTCGCGAACGGATTGACCTAACCCAAAAATTCCTATTGCGTCTGGAAGTACAAACTCGCAAGATTACAAAGATATGTGTATTTTTTCGCTAGCCCATTCTGGTTAAGCGATTGGAGCAGCAGAAGTGCGAAAAATTTGTTGTCTTGTCAACCATTTCTTAGCTTCAAAGTCCCATATCTCGCGAACGAATTGACCTAACCCAAAAGTTCCTATTGTAACTGAAAGCAGAAACTCGTCCGATTACAACGGTATGGGTATTTTTTCCCTAGGCCATTCTGGTTAAGCTTTTGGAGCAGCAGAAGTGCGAAAAATTTGTTGTCTTCTCAACCATTTCTTAGATTCAAAGTCCCATATCTCGCGAACGGATTGACCAAACCCAAAAATTCCTGCTGCGTCTGAAAGTAGAAACTCGCCCGATTACAACTGTATGCGTATTTTTTCCCTAGCCCATTCTGGTTAAGCGATTGGAGCAGCAGAAGTGCGAAAAATTTGTTGTCTCGTCAACCATTTCTTAGCTTCAAAGTCCCATATCTCGCGAACGGATTGACCTGACCCAAAAGTTCCTATTGTAACTGAAAGCAGAAACTCGTCCGATTACAACGGTATGGGTATTTTATCCCCAGGCCATTCTGGTTAAGCGTTTGGAGCAGCAGAATTGCGAAAAATTTTTTGCTTTCTCAACCATTTCTTGGCTTCAAACTCCCATATCTCGCGAACGGATTGACTTAACCCAAAAATTCCTGTTGCGTCTGAAATTAGAAACTCGCACTATTACAACGGTATGTGTATTTTTTCGCTAGGCCATTCTGGTTAAGCGTTTGGAGCAGCAGAATTGCGAAAAATTTTTTGCCTTCTCAACCATTTCTTGGCTTGAAACTCTCATATCTCGCGAACGGATTGACCTAACTCAAAAATTCCTATTGCATCTGAAAGTAGAAGCTCGCCCGATTACAGCGGTATGTGTATTTTTTCCCTAGGCCATTCTGGTTATGCGTTTGGAGCAGCAGAAGTGCGAAAAATTTGTTGTCTTCTCAACCATTTTTAGTTTCAAAGTCCCATATCTCGCGAACGGATTGACCTAACCCAAAAATTCCTATTGCATCTGAAAGTAGAAACTCGCCCGATTACAACGGTATGTGAATTTTTTCCCTAGGCCATTCTGGTTAAGCGATTGGAGCAGCAGAAGTGCGAAAAATTTGTTGTCTTGTCAACCATTTCTTAGCTTCAAAGTCCCATATCTCGCGAACGGAATGACCTAACCCAAAAATTCCTATTGTAACTGAAAGTAGAAACTCGTCCGATTACAACGGTATGTGTATTTTTTCGCTAGGCCATTCTGGTTAAGCGTTTGGAGCAGCAGAAATGCGAAAAATTTTTTGCCTTCTCAACCATTTCTTGGCTTCAAACTCTCATATCTCGCGAACGGATTGACCTAACCCAAAAATTCCTATTGCATCTGAAAGTAGAAACTCGCCCGATTACAGCGGTATGTGTATTTTTTCCCTAGGCCATTCTGGTTATGCGTTTGGGGCAGCAGAAGTGCGAAAAATTTGTTGTCTTCTCAACCATTTCTTAGCTTCAAGGTCCCATATCTCGCGAACGGATTGACCAAACCCAAAAATTCCTGCTGCGTCTGAAAGTAGAAACTAGCCCGATTACAACTGTATGCGTATTTTTTCCCTAGGCCATTCTGGTTAAGCGCTGGAGCAGCAGAAGTGCGACAAATTTGTTGTCTTCTCAACCATTTCTTAGCTTCAAACTCCCATATCTCGCGAACGGATTGACCAAACCCAAAAATTCCTGCTGCGTCTGAAAGTAGAAACTCGCCCGATTACAACTGTATGCGTATTTTTTCCCTAGGCCATTCTGGTTAAGCGATTGGAGCAGCGGAAGTGCGAAAAATTTGTTGTCTCGTCAACCATTTCTTAGCTTCAAAGTCCCATATCTCGCGAACGGATTGACCTAACCCAAAAGTTCCTATTACATCTGAAAGTAGAATCTCGCCCGATTACAACGGTATGTGTATTTTTTCCCCAGGCCATTCTGGTTAAGCGTTCGGAGCAGCAGAATTGCGAGATACTTTTTGCTTTCTCAACCATTTCTTGGCTTCAAACTCCCATATCTCGCGAACGGATTGACCTAACCCAAAAATTCCTGTTGCGTCTGAAATTAGAAACTCTCCCGATTACAACGGTATGTGTATTTTTTCGCTAGGCCATTCTGGTTAAGCGTTTGGAGCAGCAGAATTGCGAAAAATTTTTTGCCTTCTCAACCATTTCTTGGCTTCAAACTCTCATATCTCGCGAACGGATTGACCTAACCCAAAAATTCCTATTGCATCTGAAAGTAGAAGCTCGCCCGATTACAGCGGTATGTGTATTTTTTCCCTAGGCCATTCTGGTTATGCGTTTGGAGCAGCAGAAGTGCGAAAAATTTGTTGTCTTCTCAACCATTTCTTAGATTCAAAGTCCCATATCTCGCGAACGGATTGACCAAACCCAAAAATTCCTGCTGCGTCTGAAAGTAGAAACTCGCCCGATTACAACTCTATGCGTATTTTTTCCCTAGCCCATTCTGGTTAAGCGATTGGAGCAGCAGAAGTGCGAAAAATTTGTTGTCTCGTCAACCATTTCTTAGCTTCAAAGTCCCATATCTCGCGAACGGATTGACCTGACCCAAAAGTTCCTATTGTAACTGAAAGCAGAAACTCGTCCGATTACAACGGTATGGGTATTTTATCCCCAGGCCATTCTGGTTAAGCGTTTGGAGCAGCAGAATTGCGAAAAATTTTTTGCTTTCTCAACCATTTCTTGGCTTCAAACTCCCATATCTCGCGAACGGATTGACTTAACCCAAAAATTCCTGTTGCGTCTGAAATTAGAAACTCGCACTATTACAACGGTATGTGTATTTTTTCGCTAGGCCATTCTGGTTAAGCGTTTGGAGCAGCAGAATTGCGAAAAATTTTTTGCCTTCTCAACCATTTCTTGGCTTGAAACTCTCATATCTCGCGAACGGATTGACCTAACTCAAAAATTCCTATTGCATCTGAAAGTAGAAGCTCGCCCGATTACAGCGGTATGTGTATTTTTTCCCTAGGCCATTCTGGTTATGCGTTTGGAGCAGCAGAAGTGCGAAAAATTTGTTGTCTTCTCAACCATTTTTAGTTTCAAAGTCCCATATCTCGCGAACGGATTGACCTAACCCAAAAATTCCTATTGCATCTGAAAGTAGAAACTCGCCCGATTACAACGGTATGTGAATTTTTTCCCTAGGCCATTCTGGTTAAGCGATTGGAGCAGCAGAAGTGCGAAAAATTTGTTGTCTTGTCAACCATTTCTTAGCTTCAAAGTCCCATATCTCGCGAACGGAATGACCTAACCCAAAAATTCCTATTGTAACTGAAAGTAGAAACTCGTCCGATTACAACGGTATGTGTATTTTTTCGCTAGGCCATTCTGGTTAAGCGTTTGGAGCAGCAGAAATGCGAAAAATTTTTTGCCTTCTCAACCATTTCTTGGCTTCAAACTCTCATATCTCGCGAACGGATTGACCTAACCCAAAAATTCCTATTGCATCTGAAAGTAGAAACTCGCCCGATTACAGCGGTATGTGTATTTTTTCCCTAGGCCATTCTGGTTATGCGTTTGGGGCAGCAGAAGTGCGAAAAATTTGTTGTCTTCTCAACCATTTCTTAGCTTCAAGGTCCCATATCTCGCGAACGGATTGACCAAACCCAAAAATTCCTGCTGCGTCTGAAAGTAGAAACTAGCCCGATTACAACTGTATGCGTATTTTTTCCCTAGGCCATTCTGGTTAAGCGCTGGAGCAGCAGAAGTGCGACAAATTTGTTGTCTTCTCAACCATTTCTTAGCTTCAAACTCCCATATCTCGCGAACGGATTGACCAAACCCAAAAATTCCTGCTGCGTCTGAAAGTAGAAACTCGCCCGATTACAACTGTATGCGTATTTTTTCCCTAGGCCATTCTGGTTAAGCGATTGGAGCAGCGGAAGTGCGAAAAATTTGTTGTCTCGTCAACCATTTCTTAGCTTCAAAGTCCCATATCTCGCGAACGGATTGACCTAACCCAAAAGTTCCTATTACATCTGAAAGTAGAATCTCGCCCGATTACAACGGTATGTGTATTTTTTCCCCAGGCCATTCTGGTTAAGCGTTCGGAGCAGCAGAATTGCGAGATACTTTTTGCTTTCTCAACCATTTCTTGGCTTCAAACTCCCATATCTCGCGAACGGATTGACCTAACCCAAAAATTCCTGTTGCGTCTGAAATTAGAAACTCTCCCGATTACAACGGTATGTGTATTTTTTCGCTAGGCCATTCTGGTTAAGCGTTTGGAGCAGCAGAATTGCGAAAAATTTTTTGCCTTCTCAACCATTTCTTGGCTTCAAACTCTCATATCTCGCGAACGGATTGACCTAACCCAAAAATTCCTATTGCATCTGAAAGTAGAAGCTCGCCCGATTACAGCGGTATGTGTATTTTTTCCCTAGGCCATTCTGGTTATGCGTTTGGAGCAGCAGAAGTGCGAAAAATTTGTTGTCTTCTCAACCATTTCTTAGCTTCAAAGTCCCATATCTCGCGAACGGATTGACCTAACCCAAAAATTCCTGTTGCGTCTGAAATTAGAAACTCTCCCGATTACAACGGTATGTGTATTTTTTCGCTAGGCCATTCTGGTTAAGCGTTTGGAGCAGCAGAATTGCGAAAAATTTTTTGCCTTCTCAACCATTTCTTGGCTTCAAACTCTCATATCTCGCGAACGGATTGACCTAACCCAAAAATTCCTATTGCATCTGAAAGTAGAAGCTCGCCCGATTACAGCGGTATGTGTATTTTTTCCCTAGGCCATTCTGGTTATGCGTTTGGAGCAGCAGAAGTGCGAAAAATTTGTTGTCTTCTCAACCATTTCTTAGCTTCAAAGTCCCATATCTCGCGAACGGATTGACCTAACCCAAAAATTCCTATTGCATCTGAAAGTAGAAACTCGCCCGATTACAACGATATGTGAATTTTTTCCCTAGGCCATTCTGGTTAAGCGATTGGAGCAGCAGAAGTGCGAAAAATTTGTTGTCTTGTCAACCATTTCTTAGCTTCAAAGTCCCATATCTCGCGAACGGAATGACCTAACCCAAAAATTCCTATTGTAACTGAAAGTAGAAACTCGTCCGATTACAACGGTATGTGTATTTTTTCGCTAGGCCATTCTGGTTAAGCGTTTGGAGCAGCAGAATTGCGATAAATTTTTTGCCTTCTCAACCATTTCTTGGCTTCAAACTCTCATATCTCGCGAACGGATTGACCTAACCCAAAAATTCCTATTGCATCTGAAAGTAGAAACTCGCCCGATTACAGCGGTATGTGTATTTTTTCCCTAGGCCATTCTGGTTATGCGTTTGGGGCAGCAGAAGTGCGAAAAATTTGTTGTCTTCTCAACCATTTCTTAGCTTCAAGGTCCCATATCTCGCGAACGGATTGACCTAACCCAAAAGTTCCTATTACATCTGAAAGTACAAACTCGCCCGATTACAACGGTATGTGTATTTGTTCCCTAGCCCATTCTGGTTAAGCGATTGGAGCAGCAGAAGTGCGAAAAATTTGTTGTCTCGTCAACCATTTCTTAGCTTCAAAGTCCCATATCTCGCGAACGGATTGACCTAACCCAAAAGTTCCTATTGTAACTGAAAGCAGAAACTCGTCCGATTACAACGGTATGGGTATTTTATCCCTAGGCCATTCTGGTTAAGCTTTTGGAGCAGCAGAAGTGCGAAAAATTTGTTGTCTTCTCAACCATTTCTTAGCTTCAAGGTCCCATATCTCGCGAACGGATTGTCCTAACCCAAAAGTTCCTATTACATCTGAAAGTAGAATCTCGCCCGATTACAACGGTATGTCTATTTTTTCCCCAGGCCATTCTGGTTAAGCGTTTGGAGCAGCAGAATTGCGAAAAATTTTTTGCTTTCTCAACCATTTCTTGGCTTCAAACTCCCATATCTCGCGAACGGATTGACCTAACCCAAAAATTCCTGTTGCGTCTGAAATTAGAAACTCTCCCGATTACAACGGTATGTGTATTTTTTCGCTAGGCCATTCTGGTTAAGCGTTTGGAGCAGCAGAATTGCGAAAAATTTTTTGCCTTCTCAACCATTTCTTGGCTTCAAACTCTCATATCTCGCGAATGGATTGACCTAACCCAAAAATTCCTATTGCATCTGAAAGTAGAAACTCGCCCGATTACAGCGGTATGTGTATTTTTTCCCTAGGCCATTCTGGTTATGCGTTTCGGGCAGCAGAAGTGCGAAAAATTTGTTGTCTTCTCAACCATTTCTTAGCTTCAAAGTCCCATATCTCGCGAACGGATTGACCAAACCCAAAAATTCCTGCTGCGTCTGAAAGTAGAAACTCGCACGATTACAACGGTATGTGTTTTTTTTCCCTAGCCCATTCTGGTTAAGCGATTGGAGCAGCAGAAGTGCGAAAAATTTGTTGTCTCGTCAACCATTTCTTAGCTTCAAAGTCCCATATCTCGCGAACGGATTGACCTAACCCAAAAGTTCCTATTGTAACTGAAAGCAGAAACTCGTCCGATTACAACGGTATGGGTATTTTATCCCCAGGCCATTCTGGTTAAGCGTTTGGAGCAGCAGAATTGCGAAAAATTTTTTGCTTTCTCAACCATTTCTTGGCTTCAAACTCCCATATCTCGCGAACGGATTGACCTATCCCAAAAATTCCTGTTGCGTCTGAAATTAGAAACTCTCCCGATTACAACGGTATGTGTATTTTTTGGCTAGGCCATTCTGGTTAAGCGTTTGGAGCAGCAGAATTGCGAAAAATTTTTTGCCTTCTCAACCATTTCTTGGCATCAAACTCTCATATCTCGCGAACAGATTGACCTAACCCAAAAATTCCTATTGCATCTGAAAGTAGAAGCTCGCCCGATTACAGCGGTATGTGTATTTTATCCCTAGGCCATTCTGGTTAAGCTTTTGGAGCAGCAGAAGTGCGAAAAATTTGTTGTCTTCTCAACCATTTCTTAGCTTCAAGGTCCCATATCTCGCGAACGGATTGTCCTAACCCAAAAGTTCCTATTACATCTGAAAGTAGAATCTCGCCCGATTACAACGGTATGTGTATTTTTTCCCCAGGCCATTCTGGTTAAGCGTTTGGAGCAGCAGAATTGCGAAAAATTTTTTGCTTTCTCAACCATTTCTTGGCTTCAAACTCCCATATCTCGCGAACGGATTGACCTAACCCAAAAATTCCTGTTGCGTCTGAAATTAGAAACTCTCCCGATTACAACGGTATGTGTATTTTTTCGCTAGGCCATTCTGGTTAAGCGTTTGGAGCAGCAGAATTGCGAAAAATTTTTTGCCTTCTCAACCATTTCTTGGCTTCAAACTCTCATATCTCGCGAATGGATTGACCTAACCCAAAAATTCCTATTGCATCTGAAAGTAGAAGCTCGCCCGATTACAGCGGTATGTGTATTTTTTCCCTAGGCCATTCTGGTTATGCGTTTCGGGCAGCAGAAGTGCGAAAAATTTGTTGTCTTCTCAACCATTTCTTAGCTTCAAAGTCCCATATCTCGCGAACGGATTGACCAAACCCAAAAATTCCTGCTGCGTCTGAAAGTAGAAACTCGCCCGATTACAACTGTATGCGTATTTTTTCCCTAGGCCATTCTGGTTAAGCGCTGGAGCAGCAGAAGTGCGACAAATTTGTTGTCTTCTCAACCATTTCTTAGCTTCAAACTCCCATATCTCGCGAACGGATTGACCTAACCCAAAAGTTCCTATTGTAACTGAAAGCAGAAACTCGTCCGATTACAACGGTACGTGTATTTTTTCGCTAGGCCATTCTGGTTAAGCGTTTGGAGCAGCAGAATTGCGAAAAATTTTTTGCCTTCTCAACCATTTCTTGGCTTCAAACTCTCATATCTCGCGAACGGATTGACCTAACCCAAAAATTCCTGCTGCGTCTGAAAGTAGAAACTCGCCCTATTACAACTGTATGCGTATTTTTTCCCTAGGCCATTCTGGTTTAGCGTTTGGAGCAGCAGAATTGCGAAAAATTTTATGCCTTCTCAACCATTTCTTGGCTTCAAACTCCCATATCTCGCGAACGGATTGACCTAACCCAAAAATTCCTATTGCGTCTGAAAGTACAAACTCGCACGATTACAACGGTATGTGTTTTTTTTCCCTAGCCCATTCTGGTTAAGCGATTGGAGCAGCAGAAGTGCGAAAAATTTGTTGTCTCGTCAACCATTTCTTAGCTTCAAAGTCCCATATCTCGCGAACGGATTGACCTAACCCAAAAGTTCCTATTGTAACTGAAAGCAGAAACTCGTCCGATTACAACGGTATGGGTATTTTATCCCCAGGCCATTCTGGTTAAGCGTTTGGAGCAGCAGAATTGCGAAAAATTTTTTGCTTTCTCAACCATTTCTTGGCTTCAAACTCCCATATCTCGCGAACGGATTGACCTATCCCAAAAATTCCTGTTGCGTCTGAAATTAGAAACTCTCCCGATTACAACGGTATGTGTATTTTTTCGCTAGGCCATTCTGGTTAAGCGTTTGGAGCAGCAGAATTGCGAAAAATTTTTTGCCTTCTCAACCATTTCTTGGCATCAAACTCTCATATCTCGCGAACAGATTGACCTAACCCAAAAATTCCTATTGCATCTGAAAGTAGAAGCTCGCCCGATTACAGCGGTATGTGTATTTTTTCCCTAGGCCATTCTGGTTATGCGTTTGGAGCAGCAGAAGTGCGAAAAATTTGTTGTCTTCTCAACCATTTCTTAGCTTCAAAGTCCCATATCTCGCGAACGGATTGACCTAACCCAAAAATTCCTATTGCATCTGAAAGTAGAAACTCGCCCGATTACAACGGTATGTGTATTTTTTCCCTAGGCCATTCTGGTTAAGCTTTTGGAGCAGCAGAAGTGCGAAAAATTTGTTGTCTTCTCAACCATTTCTTAGATTCAAAGTCCCATATCTCGCGAACGGATTGACCAAACCCAAAAATTCCTGCTGCGTCTGAAAGTAGAAACTCGCCCGATTACAACTGTATGCGTATTTTTTCCCTAGGCCAACCTGGTCAAGCCATTGGAGCAGCAGAAGTGCGAAAAATTTGTTGTCTTGTCAACCATTTCTTAGCTTCAAAGTCCCATATCTCGCGAACGGATTGACCTAACCCAAAAGTTCCTATTACATCTGAAAGTAGAAACTCGCCCGATTACAACGGTATGTGTATTTTTTCCCCAGGCCATTCTGGTTAAGCGTTTGGAGCAGCAGAATTGCGAAAAATTTTATGCCTTCTCAACCATTTCTTGGCTTCAAACTCCCATATCTCGCGAACGGATTGACCTAACCCAAAAATTCCTATTGCGTCTGAAAGTACAAACTCGCACGATTACAACGGTATGTGTTTTTTCCCCCTAGCCCATTCTGGTTAAGCGATTGGAGCAGCAGAAGTGCGAAAAATTTGTTGTCTCGTCAACCATTTCTTAGCTTCAAAGTCCCATATCTCGCGAACGGATTGACCTAACCCAAAAGTTCCTATTGTAACTGAAAGCAGAAACTCGTCCGATTACAACGGTATGGGTATTTTATCCCTAGGCCATTCTGGTTAAGTTTTTGGAGCAGCAGAAGTGCGAAAAATTTGTTGTCTTCTCAACCATTTCTTAGCTTCAAAGTTCCATATCTCGCGAACGGATTGTCCAAACCCAAAAATTCCTGCTGCGTCTGAAAGTAGAAACTCGCCCGATTACAACTGTATGCGTATTTTTTCCCTAGGCCATTCTGGTTAAGCGATTGGAGCAGCAGAAGTGCGAAAAATTTGTTGTCTTGTCCACCATTTCTTAGCTTCAAAGTCCCATATCTCGCGAACGGATTGACCTAACCCAAAAGTTCCTATTACATCTGAAAGTAGAATCTCGCCCGATTACAACGGTATGTGTATTTTTTCCCCAGGCCATTCTGGTTAAGCGTTCGGAGCAGCAGAATTGCGAACAATTTTTTGCTTTCTCAACCATTTCTTGGCTTCAAACTCCCATATCTCGCGAACGGATTGACCTAACCCAAAAATTCCTGTTGCGTCTGAAATTAGAAACTCTCCCGATTACAACGGTATGTGTATTTTTTCGCTAGGCCATTCTGGTTAAGCGTTTGGAGCAGCAGAATTGCGAAAAATTTGTTGTCTTCTCAACCATTTCTTAGCTTCAAAGTCCCATATCTCGCGAACGGATTGACCTAACCCAAAAATTCCTATTGCATCTGAAAGTAGAAACTCGCCCGATTACAACGGTATGTGAATTTTTTCCCTAGGCCATTCTGGTTAAGCGATTGGAGCAGCAGAAGTGCGAAAAATTTGTTGTCTTGTCAACCATTTCTTAGCTTCAAAGTCCCATATCTCGCGAACGGAATGACCTAACCCAAAAATTCCTATTGTAACTGAAAGTAGAAACTCGTCCGATTACAACGGTATGTGTATTTTTTCGCTAGGCCATTCTGGTTAAGCGTTTGGAGCAGCAGAAATGCGAAAAATTTTTTGCCTTCTCAACCATTTCTTGGCTTCAAACTCCCATATCTCGCGAACGGATTGACCTAACCCAAAAATTCCTGTTGCGTCTGAAATTAGAAACTCTCCCGATTACAACGGTATGTGTATTTTTTCGCTAGGCCATTCTGGTTAAGCGTTTGGAGCAGCAGAATTGCGAAAAATTTGTTGTCTTCTCAACCATTTCTTAGCTTCAAAGTT
The DNA here is from genome assembly GCF_051014685.1 of Ptiloglossa arizonensis. Classification (NCBI taxonomy): domain Eukaryota; kingdom Metazoa; phylum Arthropoda; class Insecta; order Hymenoptera; family Colletidae; genus Ptiloglossa; species Ptiloglossa arizonensis. Next base: position 153,079 of record NW_027478429.1, read on the forward strand.
CCATATCTCGCGAACGGATTGACCTAACCCAAAAATTCCTATTGCGTCTGAAATTAGAAACTCGCACTATTACAACGGTATGTGTATTTTTTCGCTAGGCCATTCTGGTTAAGCGTTTGGAGCAGCAGAATTGCGAAAAATTTTTTGCCTTCTCAACCATTTCTTGGCTTGAAACTCTCATATCTCGCGAACGGATTGACCTAACTCAAAAATTCCTATTGCATCTGAAAGTAGAAGCTCGCCCGATTACAGCGGTATGTGTATTTTTTCCCTAGGCCATTCTGGTTATGCGTTTGGAGCAGCAGAAGTGCGAAAAATTTGTTGTCTTCTCAACCATTTCTTAGCTTCAAAGTCCCATATCTCGCGAACGGATTGACCTAACCCAAAAATTCCTATTGCATCTGAAAGTAGAAACTCGCCCGATTACAACGGTATGTGAATTTTTTCCCTAGGCCATTCTGGTTAAGCGATTGGTGCAGCAGAAGTGCGAAAAATTTGTTGTCTTGTCAACCATTTCTTAGCTTCAAAGTCCCATATCTCGCGAACGGAATGACCTAACCCAAAAATTCCTATTGTAACTGAAAGTAGAAACTCGTCCGATTACAACGGTATGTGTATTTTTTCGCTAGGCCATTCTGGTTAAGCGTTTGGAGCAGCAGAAATGCGAAAAATTTTTTGCCTTCTCAACCATTTCTTGGCTTCAAACTCTCATATCTCGCGAACGGATTGACCTAACCCAAAAATTCCTATTGCATCTGAAAGTAGAAACTCGCCCGATTACAGCGGTATGTGTATTTTTTCCCTAGGCCATTCTGGTTATGCGTTTGGGGCAGCAGAAGTGCGAAAAATTTGTTGTCTTCTCAACCATTTCTTAGCTTCAAGGTCCCATATCTCGCGAACGGATTGACCAAACCCAAAAATTCCTGCTGCGTCTGAAAGTAGAAACTAGCCCGATTACAACTGTATGCGTATTTTTTCCCTAGGCCATTCTGGTTAAGCGCTGGAGCAGCAGAAGTGCGACAAATTTGTTGTCTTCTCAACCATTTCTTAGCTTCAAACTCCCATATCTCGCGAACGGATTGACCAAACCCAAAAATTCCTGCTGCGTCTGAAAGTAGAAACTCGCCCGATTACAACTGTATGCGTATTTTTTCCCTAGGCCATTCTGGTTAAGCGATTGGAGCAGCGGAAGTGCGAAAAATTTGTTGTCTCGTCAACCATTTCTTAGCTTCAAAGTCCCATATCTCGCGAACGGATTGACCTAACCCAAAAGTTCCTATTACATCTGAAAGTAGAATCTCGCCCGATTACAACGGTATGTGTATTTTTTCCCCAGGCCATTCTGGTTAAGCGTTCGGAGCAGCAGAATTGCGAGATACTTTTTGCTTTCTCAACCATTTCTTGGCTTCAAACTCCCATATCTCGCGAACGGATTGACGTAACCCAAAAATTCCTGTTGCGTCTGAAATTAGAAACTCTCCCGATTACAACGGTATGTGTATTTTTTCGCTAGGCCATTCTGGTTAAGCGTTTGGAGCAGCAGAATTGCGAAAAATTTTTTGCCTTCTCAACCATTTCTTGGCTTCAAACTCTCATATCTCGCGAACGGATTGACCTAACCCAAAAATTCCTATTGCATCTGAAAGTAGAAGCTCGCCCGATTACAGCGGTATGTGTATTTTTTCCCTAGGCCATTCTGGTTATGCGTTTGGAGCAGCAGAAGTGCGAAAAATTTGTTGTCTTCTCAACCATTTCTTAGCTTCAAAGTCCCATATCTCGCGAACGGATTGACCTAACCCAAAAATTCCTATTGCATCTGAAAGTAGAAACTCGCCCGATTACAACGATATGTGAATTTTTTCCCTAGGCCATTCTGGTTAAGCGATTGGAGCAGCAGAAGTGCGAAAAATTTGTTGTCTTGTCAACCATTTCTTAGCTTCAAAGTCCCATATCTCGCGAACGGAATGACCTAACCCAAAAATTCCTATTGTAACTGAAAGTAGAAACTCGTCCGATTACAACGGTATGTGTATTTTTTCGCTAGGCCATTCTGGTTAAGCGTTTGGAGCAGCAGAATTGCGATAAATTTTTTGCCTTCTCAACCATTTCTTGGCTTCAAACTCTCATATCTCGCGAACGGATTGACCTAACCCAAAAATTCCTATTGCATCTGAAAGTAGAAACTCGCCCGATTACAGCGGTATGTGTATTTTTTCCCTAGGCCATTCTGGTTATGCGTTTGGGGCAGCAGAAGTGCGAAAAATTTGTTGTCTTCTCAACCATTTCTTAGCTTCAAGGTCCCATATCTCGCGAACGGATTGACCAAACCCAAAAATTGCTGCTGCGTCTGAAAGTAGAAACTAGCCCGATTACAACTGTATGCGTATTTTTTCCCTAGGCCATTCAGGTTAAGCGCTGGAGCAGCAGAAGTGCGACAAATTTGTTGTCTTCTCAACCATTTCTTAGCTTCAAACTCCCATATCTCGCGAGTGGATTGAACTAACCCAAAAATTCCTATTACAGCTGAAAGTAGAAACTCGCCCGATTACAACGGTATGTGTATTTTTTCCCCAGGCCATTCTGGTTAAGCGTTTGGAGCAGCAGAATTGCGAAAAATTTTATGCTTTCTCAAACATTTCTTGGCTTCAAACTCCCATACCTCGCGAACGGATTGACCTAACCCAAAAATTCCTGTTGCGTCTGAAATTAGAACCTCTCCCGATTACAACGGTATGTGTATTTTTTCCCTAGGCCATTCTGGTTAAGCGTTTGGAGCAGCAGAATTGCGAAAAATTTTTTGCCTTCTCAACCATTTCTTTGCTTCAAACTCTCATATCTCGCGAACGGATTGACCTAACCCAAAAATTCCTGCTGCGTCTGAAAGTAGAAACTCGCCCGATTACAACTGTATGCGTATTTTTTCCCTAGGCCATTCTGGTTAAGCGTTTGGAGCAGCAGAAGTGCGAAAAATTAGTTGTCTTCTCAACCATTTCTTAGCTTCAAACTCCCATATCTCGCGAACGGATTGACCTAACCCAAAAATTCCTATTGTAACTGAAAGTAGAAACTCGTCCGATTACAACGGTATTTTTATTTTATCCCTTGGCCATTCTGGTTAAGCGTTTGGAGCAGCAGAAGTGCGAAAAATTTATTGTCTTCTCAACCTTTTCTTAGCTTCAAAGTCCCATATCTCGCGAACGGATTGACCTAACCCAAAAGTTCCTATTACATCTGAAAGTACAAACTCGCCCGATTACAACGGTATGTGTATTTGTTCCCTAGCCCATTCTGGTTAAGCGATTGGAGCAGCAGAAGTGCGAAAAATTTGTTGTCTCGTCAACCATTTCTTAGCTTCAAAGTCCCATATCTCGCGAACGGATTGACCTAACCCAAAAGTTCCTATTGTAACTGAAAGCAGAAACTCGTCCGATTACAACGGTATGGGTATTTTATCCCTAGGCCATTCTGGTTAAGCTTTTGGAGCAGCAGAAGTGCGAAAAATTTGTTGTCTTCTCAACCATTTCTTAGCTTCAAGGTCCCATATCTCGCGAACGGATTGTCCTAACCCAAAAGTTCCTATTACATCTGAAAGTAGAATCTCGCCCGATTACAACGGTATGTGTATTTTTTCCCCAGGCCATTCTGGTTAAGCGTTTGGAGCAGCAGAATTGCGAAAAATTTTTTGCTTTCTCAACCATTTCTTGGCTTCAAACTCCCATATCTCGCGAACGGATTGACCTAACCCAAAAATTCCTGTTGCGTCTGAAATTAGAAACTCTCCCGATTACAACGGTATGTGTATTTTTTCGCTAGGCCATTCTGGTTAAGCGTTTGGAGCAGCAGAATTGCGAAAAATTTTTTGCCTTCTCAACCATTTCTTGGCTTCAAACTCTCATATCTCGCGAATGGATTGACCTAACCCAAAAATTCCTATTGCATCTGAAAGTAGAAACTCGCCCGATTACAGCGGTATGTGTATTTTTTCCCTAGGCCATTCTGGTTATGCGTTTCGGGCAGCAGAAGTGCGAAAAATTTGTTGTCTTCTCAACCATTTCTTAGCTTCAAAGTCCCATATCTCGCGAACGGATTGACCAAACCCAAAATTTCCTGCTGCGTCTGAAAGTAGAAACTCGCCCGATTACAACTGTATGCGTATTTTTTCCCTAGGCCATTCTGGTTAAGCGCTGGAGCAGCAGAAGTGCGACAAATTTGTTGTCTTCTCAACCATTTCTTAGCTTCAAACTCCCATATCTCGCGAACGGATTGACCTAACCCAAAAGTTCCTATTGTAACTGAAAGCAGAAACTCGTCCGATTACAACGGTACGTGTATTTTTTCGCTAGGCCATTCTGGTTAAGCGTTTGGAGCAGCAGAATTGCGAAAAATTTTTTGCCTTCTCAACCATTTCTTGGCTTCAAACTCTCATATCTCGCGAACGGATTGACCTAACCCAAAAATTCCTGCTGCGTCTGAAAGTAGAAACTCGCCCTATTACAACTGTATGCGTATTTTTTCCCTAGGCCATTCTGGTTTAGCGTTTGGAGCAGCAGAATTGCGAAAAATTTTATGCCTTCTCAACCATTTCTTGGCTTCAAACTCCCATATCTCGCGAACGGATTGACCTAACCCAAAAATTCCTATTGCGTCTGAAAGTACAAACTCGCACGATTACAACGGTATGTGTTTTTTGTCCCTAGCCCATTCTGGTTAAGCGATTGGAGCAGCAGAAGTGCGAAAAATTTGTTGTCTCGTCAACCATTTCTTAGCTTCAAAGTCCCATATCTCGCGAACGGATTGACCTAACCCAAAAGTTCCTATTGTAACTGAAAGCAGAAACTCGTCCGATTACAACGGTATGGGTATTTTATCCCCAGGCCATTCTGGTTAAGCGTTTGGAGCAGCAGAATTGCGAAAAATTTTTTGCTTTCTCAACCATTTCTTGGCTTCAAACTCCCATATCTCGCGAACGGATTGACCTATCCCAAAAATTCCTGTTGCGTCTGAAATTAGAAACTCTCCCGATTACAACGGTATGTGTATTTTTTCGCTAGGCCATTCTGGTTAAGCGTTTGGAGCAGCAGAATTGCGAAAAATTTTTTGCCTTCTCAACCATTTCTTGGCATCAAACTCTCATATCTCGCGAACAGATTGACCTAACCCAAAAATTCCTATTGCATCTGAAAGTAGAAGCTCGCCCGATTACAGCGGTATGTGTATTTTTTCCCCAGGCCATTCTGGTTAAGCGTTTGGAGCAGCAGAATTGCGAAAAATTTTTTGCTTTCTCAACCATTTCTTGGCTTCAAACTCCCATATCTCGCGAACGGATTGACCTAACCCAAAAATTCCTGTTGCGTCTGAAATTAGAAACTCTCCCGATTACAACGGTATGTGTATTTTTTCGCTAGGCCATTCTGGTTAAGCGTTTGGAGCAGCAGAATTGCGAAAAATTTTTTGCCTTCTCAACCATTTCTTGGCTTCAAACTCTCATATCTCGCGAATGGATTGACCTAACCCAAAAATTCCTATTGCATCTGAAAGTAGAAACTCGCCCGATTACAGCGGTATGTGTATTTTTTCCCTAGGCCATTCTGGTTATGCGTTTCGGGCAGCAGAAGTGCGAAAAATTTGTTGTCTTCTCAACCATTTCTTAGCTTCAAAGTCCCATATCTCGCGAACGGATTGACCAAACCCAAAATTTCCTGCTGCGTCTGAAAGTAGAAACTCGCCCGATTACAACTGTATGCGTATTTTTTCCCTAGGCCATTCTGGTTAAGCGCTGGAGCAGCAGAAGTGCGACAAATTTGTTGTCTTCTCAACCATTTCTTAGCTTCAAACTCCCATATCTCGCGAACGGATTGACCTAACCCAAAAGTTCCTATTGTAACTGAAAGCAGAAACTCGTCCGATTACAACGGTACGTGTATTTTTTCGCTAGGCCATTCTGGTTAAGCGTTTGGAGCAGCAGAATTGCGAAAAATTTTTTGCCTTCTCAACCATTTCTTGGCTTCAAACTCTCATATCTCGCGAACGGATTGACCTAACCCAAAAATTCCTGCTGCGTCTGAAAGTAGAAACTCGCCCTATTACAACTGTATGCGTATTTTTTCCCTAGGCCATTCTGGTTTAGCGTTTGGAGCAGCAGAATTGCGAAAAATTTTATGCCTTCTCAACCATTTCTTGGCTTCAAACTCCCATATCTCGCGAACGGATTGACCTAACCCAAAAATTCCTATTGCGTCTGAAAGTACAAACTCGCACGATTACAACGGTATGTGTTTTTTGTCCCTAGCCCATTCTGGTTAAGCGATTGGAGCAGCAGAAGTGCGAAAAATTTGTTGTCTCGTCAACCATTTCTTAGCTTCAAAGTCCCATATCTCGCGAACGGATTGACCTAACCCAAAAGTTCCTATTGTAACTGAAAGCAGAAACTCGTCCGATTACAACGGTATGGGTATTTTATCCCCAGGCCATTCTGGTTAAGCGTTTGGAGCAGCAGAATTGCGAAAAATTTTTTGCTTTCTCAACCATTTCTTGGCTTCAAACTCCCATATCTCGCGAACGGATTGACCTATCCCAAAAATTCCTGTTGCGTCTGAAATTAGAAACTCTCCCGATTACAACGGTATGTGTATTTTTTCGCTAGGCCATTCTGGTTAAGCGTTTGGAGCAGCAGAATTGCGAAAAATTTTTTGCCTTCTCAACCATTTCTTGGCATCAAACTCTCATATCTCGCGAACAGATTGACCTAACCCAAAAATTCCTATTGCATCTGAAAGTAGAAGCTCGCCCGATTACAGCGGTATGTGTATTTTTTCCCTAGGCCATTCTGGTTATGCGTTTGGAGCAGCAGAAGTGCGAAAAATTTGTTGTCTTCTCAACCATTTCTTAGCTTCAAAGTCCCATATCTCGCGAACGGATTGACCTAACCCAAAAATTCCTATTGCATCTGAAAGTAGAAACTCGCCCGATTACAACGGTATGTGTATTTTTTCCCTAGGCCATTCTGGTTAAGCTTTTGGAGCAGCAGAAGTGCGAAAAATTTGTTGTCTTCTCAACCATTCCTTAGCTTCAAAGTCCCATATCTCGCGAGCGGATTGAACTAACCCAAAAATTCCTATTACATCTGAAAGTAGAAACTCGCCCGATTACAACTGTATGCGTATTTTTTCCCTAGGCCATTCTGGTTAAGCGTTTGGAGCAGCAGAAGTGCGAAAAATTAGTTGTCTTCTCAACCATTTCTTAGCTTCAAAGTCCCATATCTCGCGAACGAATTGACCTAACCCAAAAGTTCCTATTGTAACTGAAAGCAGAAACTCGTCCGATTACAACGGTATGGGTATTTTTTCCCTAGGCCATTCTGGTTAAGCTTTTGGAGCAGCAGAAGTGCGAAAAATTTGTTGTCTTCTCAACCATTTCTTAGATTCAAAGTCCCATATCTCGCGAACGGATTGACCAAACCCAAAAATTCCTGCTGCGTCTGAAAGTAGAAACTCGCCCGATTACAACTGTATGCGTATTTTTTCCCTAGGCCAACCTGGTCAAGCCATTGGAGCAGCAGAAGTGCGAAAAATTTGTTGTCTTGTCAACCATTTCTTAGCTTCAAAGTCCCATATCTCGCGAACGGATTGACCTAACCCAAAAGTTCCTATTACATCTGAAAGTAGAAACTCGCCCGATTACAACGGTATGTGTATTTTTTCCCCAGGCCATTCTGGTTAAGCGTTTGGAGCAGCAGAATTGCGAAAAATTTTATGCCTTCTCAACCATTTCTTGGCTTCAAACTCCCATATCTCGCGAACGGATTGACCTAACCCAAAAATTCCTATTGCGTCTGAAAGTACAAACTCGCACGATTACAACGGTATGTGTTTTTTCCCCCTAGCCCATTCTGGTTAAGCGATTGGAGCAGCAGAAGTGCGAAAAATTTGTTGTCTCGTCAACCATTTCTTAGCTTCAAAGTCCCATATCTCGCGAACGGATTGACCTAACCCAAAAGTTCCTATTGTAACTGAAAGCAGAAACTCGTCCGAATACAACGGTATGGGTATTTTATCCCTAGGCCATTCTGGTTAAGTTTTTGGAGCAGCAGAAGTGCGAAAAATTTGTTGTCTTCTCAACCATTTCTTAGCTTCAAAGTTCCATATCTCGCGAACGGATTGTCCAAACCCAAAAATTCCTGCTGCGTCTGAAAGTAGAAACTCGCCCGATTACAACTGTATGCGTATTTTTTCCCTAGGCCATTCTGGTTAAGCGATTGGAGCAGCAGAAGTGCGAAAAATTTGTTGTCTTGTCCACCATTTCTTAGCTTCAAAGTCCCATATCTCGCGAACGGATTGACCTAACCCAAAAGTTCCTATTACATCTGAAAGTAGAATCTCGCCCGATTACAACGGTATGTGTATTTTTTCCCCAGGCCATTCTGGTTAAGCGTTCGGAGCAGCAGAATTGCGAACAATTTTTTGCTTTCTCAACCATTTCTTGGCTTCAAACTCCCATATCTCGCGAACGGATTGACCTAACCCAAAAATTCCTGTTGCGTCTGAAATTAGAAACTCTCCCGATTACAACGGTATGTGTATTTTTTCGCTAGGCCATTCTGGTTAAGCGTTTGGAGCAGCAGAATTGCGAAAAATTTTTTGCCTTCTCAACCATTTCTTGGCTTCAAACTCTCATATCTCGCGAACGGATTGACCTAACCCAAAAATTCCTATTGCATCTGAAAGTAGAAGCTCGCCCGATTACAGCGGTATGTGTATTTTTTCCCTAGGCCATTCTGGTTATGCGTTTGGAGCAGCAGAAGTGCGAAAAATTTGTTGTCTTCTCAACCATTTCTTAGCTTCAAAGTCCCATATCTCGCGAACGGATTGACCTAACCCACAAATTCCTATTGCATCTGAAAGTAGAAACTCGCCCGATTACAACGGTATGTGAATTTTTTCCCTAGGCCATTCTGGTTAAGCGATTGGAGCAGCAGAATTGCGAAAAATTTGTTGTCTTGTCAACCATTTCTTAGCTTCAAAGTCCCATATCTCGCGAACGGAATGACCTAACCCAAAAATTCCTATTGTAACTGAAAGTAGAAACTCGTCCGATTACAACGGTATGTGTATTTTTTCGCTAGGCCATTCTGGTTAAGCGTTTGGAGCAGCAGAATTGCGAAAAATTTTTTGCCTTCTCAACCATTTCTTGGCTTCAAACTCTCATATCTCGCGAACGGATTGACCTAACCCAAAAATTCCTATTGCATCTGAAAGTAGAAGCTCGCCCGATTACAGCGGTATGTGTATTTTTTCCCTAGGCCATTCTGGTTATGCGTTTGGGGCAGCAGAAGTGCGAAAAATTTGTTGTCTTCTCAACCATTTCTTAGCTTCAAGGTCCCATATCTCGCGAACGGATTGACCAAACCCAAAAATTGCTGCTGCGTCTGAAAGTAGAAACTAGCCCGATTACAACTGTATGCGTATTTTTTCCCTAGGCCATTCTGGTTAAGCGCTGGAGCAGCAGAAGTGCGACAAATTTGTTGTCTTCTCAACCATTTCTTAGCTTCAAACTCCCATATCTCGCGAGCGGATTGAACTAACCCAAAAATTCCTATTACATCTGAAAGTAGAAACTCGCCCGATTACAACGGTATGTGTATTTTTTCCCCAGGCCATTCTGGTTAAGCGTTTGGAGCAGCAGAATTGCGAAAAATTTTTTGCTTTCTCAACCATTTCTTGGCTTCAAACTCCCATATCTCGCGAACGGATTGACCTAACCCAAAAATTCCTGTTGCGTCTGAAATTAGAACCTCTCCCGATTACAACGGTATGTGTATTTTTTCCCTAGGCCATTCTGGTTAAGCGTTTGGAGCAGCAGAATTGCGAAAAATTTTTTGCCTTCTCAACCATTTCTTTGCTTCAAACTCTCATATCTCGCGAACGGATTGACCTAACCCAAAAATTCCTGCTGCGTCTGAAAGTAGAAACTCGCCCGATTACAACTGTATGCGTATTTTTTCCCTAGGCCATTCTGGTTAAGCGTTTGGAGCAGCAGAAGTGCGAAAAATTAGTTGTCTTCTCAACCATTTCTTAGCTTCAAACTCCCATATCTCGCGAACGGATTGACCTAACCCAAAAATTCCTATTGTAACTGAAAGTAGAAACTCGTCCGATTACAACGGTATTTGTATTTTATCCCTTGGCCATTCTGGTTAAGCGTTTGGAGCAGCAGAAGTGCGAAAAATTTATTGTCTTCTCAACCATTTCTTAGCTTCAAAGTCCCATATCTCGCGAACGGATTGACCTAACCCAAAAGTTCCTATTACATCTGAAAGTACAAACTCGCCCGATTACAACGGTATGTATATTTGTTCCCTAGCCCATTCTGGTTAAGCGATTGGAGCAGCAGAAGTGCGAAAAATTTGTTGTCTCGTCAACCATTTCTTAGCTTCAAAGTCCCATATCTCGCGAACGGATTGACCTAACCCAAAAGTTCCTATTGTAACTGAAAGCAGAAACTCGTCCGATTACAACGGTATGGGTATTTTATCCCTAGGCCATTCTGGTTAAGCTTTTGGAGCAGCAGAAGTGCGAAAAGTTTGTTGTCTTCTCAACCATTTCTTAGCTTCAAGGTCCCATATCTCGCGAACGGATTGTCCTAACCCAAAAGTTCCTATTACATCTGAAAGTAGAATCTCGCCCGATTACAACGGTATGTGTATTTTTTCCCCAGGCCATTCTGGTTAAGCGTTTGGAGCAGCAGAATTGCGAAAAATTTTTTGCTTTCTCAACCATTTCTTGGCTTCAAACTCCCATATCTCGCGAACGGATTGACCTAACCCAAAAATTCCTGTTGCGTCTGAAATTAGAAACTCTCCCGATTACAACGGTATGTGTATTTTTTCGCTAGGCCATTCTGGTTAAGCGTTTGGAGCAGCAGAATTGCGAAAAATTTTTTGCCTTCTCAACCATTTCTTGGCTTCAAACTCTCATATCTCGCGAATGGATTGACCTAACCCAAAAATTCCTATTGCATCTGAAAGTAGAAACTCGCCCGATTACAGCGGTATGTGTATTTTTTCCCTAGGCCATTCTGGTTATGCGTTTCGGGCAGCAGAAGTGCGAAAAATTTGTTGTCTTCTCAACCATTTCTTAGCTTCAAAGTCCCATATCTCGCGAACGGATTGACCAAACCCAAAAATTCCTGCTGCGTCTGAAAGTAGAAACTCGCCCGATTACAACTGTATGCGTATTTTTTCCCTAGGCCATTCTGGTTAAGCGCTGGAGCAGCAGAAGTGCGACAAATTTGTTGTCTTCTCAACCATTTCTTAGCTTCAAACTCCCATATCTCGCGAGCGGATTGAACTAACCCAAAAATTCCTATTACATCTGAAAGTAGAAACTCGCCCGATTACAACGGTATGTGTATTTTTTCCCCAGGCCATTCTGGTTTAGCGTTTGGAGCAGCAGAATTGCGGAAAATTTTTTGCTTTCTCAACGATTTCTTGGCTTCAAACACCCATATCTCGCGAACGGATTGACCTAACCCAAAAATTCCTGTTGCGTCTGAAATTAGAAACTCTCCCGATTACAACGGTATGTGTATTTTTTCGATAGGCCATTCTGGTTAAGCGTTTGGAGCAGCAGAATTGCGAAAAATTTTTTGCCTTCTCAACCATTTCTTGGCTTCAAACTCTCATATCTCGCGAACGGATTGACCTAACCCAAAAATTCCTGCTGCGTCTGAAAGTAGAAACTCGCCCGATTACAACTGTATGCGTATTTTTTCCCTAGGCCATTCTGGTTAAGCGTTTGGAGCAGCAGAAGTGCGAAAAATTAGTTGTCTTCTCAACCATTTCTTAGCTTCAAACTCCCATATCTCGCGAACGGATTGAACGAACCCAAAAATTCCTATTGCATCTGAAAGTAGAAACTCGCCCGATTACAACGGTATGTGTATTTTTTCCCTTGGCCATTCTGGTTAAGCGTTTGGAGCAGCAGAATTGCGAAAAATTTTATGCCTTCTCAACCATTTCTTGGCTTCAAACTCCCATATCTCGCGAACGGATTGACCTAACCCAAAAATTCCTATTGCGTCTGAAAGTACAAACTCGCACGATTACAACGGTATGTGTATTTTTTCCCTAGCCCATTCTGGTTAAGCGATTGGAGCAGCAGAAGTGCGAAAAGTTTGTTGTCTCGTCAACCATTTCTTAGCTTCAAAGTCCCATATCTCGCAAACGGATTGACCTAACCCAAAAGTTCCTATTGTAACTGAAAGCAGAAACTCGTCCGATTACAACGGTATGGGTATTTTATCCCTAGGCCATTCTGGTTAAGCTTTTGGAGCAGCAGAAGTGCGAAAAATTTGTTGTCTTCTCAACCATTTCTTAGCTTCAAAGTCCCATATCTCGCGAACGGATTGTCCAAACCCAAAAATTCCTGCTGCGTCTGAAAGTAGAAACTCGCCCGATTACAACTGTATGCGTATTTTTTCACTAGGCCATTCTGGTTAAGCGATTGGAGCAGCAGAAGTGCGAAAAATTGGTTGTCTTGTCAACCATTTCTTAGCTTCAAAGTCCCATATCTCGCGAACGGATTGACCTAACCCAAAAATTCCTATTGCATCTGAAAGAAGAAACTCGCCCGATTACAGCGGTATGTGTATTTTTTCCCTAGGCCATTCTGGTTATGCGCTTGGAGCAGCAGAAGTGCGAATAATTTGTTGTCTTCTCAACCATTTCTTAGCTTCAAAGTCCCATATCTCGCGAACGGATTGACCTAACCCAAAAATTCCTATTGCATCTGAAAGTAGAAGCTCGCCCGATTACAGCGGTATGTGTATTTTTTCCCTAGGCCATTCTGGTTATGCGTTTGGGGCAGCAGAAGTGCGAAAAATTTGTTGTCTTCTCAACCATTTCTTAGCTTCAAAGTCCCATATCTCGCGAACGGATTGACCTAACCAAAAAATTCCTATTGCATCTGAATGTAGAAACTCGCCCGATTACATCGGTATGTGTATTTTTTCCCAAGGCCATTCTGGTTAAGCGATTGGAGCAGCAGAAGTGCGAAAAATTTGTTGTCTTGTCAACCATTTCTTAGCTTCAAAGTCCCATACCTCGAGAACGGATTGACCTAACCCAAAAATTGCTGTTGTACCTGAAAGTAGAAACTCGTCCGATTACAACGGTATGGGTATTTTTTCCGTCGGCCATTCTGTTTAAGCGTTTGGAGCAGCAGAAGTGCGAAAAATTTGTTTTCTTCTCAACCATTTCTTAGCTTCAAAGTCCCATATCTCGCGAACGGATTGACCTAACCCAAAAATTCCTATTGTAACTGAAAGTAGAAACTCGCCCGATTACAACGGTATGTGTATTTTTTCCCAAGGCCATTCTGGTTATGCGATTGAAGCAGCAGAAGTGCGAAAAATTTGTTGTCTTGTCAACCATTTCTTAGCTTCAAAGTCCCATACCTCGAGAACGGATTGACCTAACCCAAAAATTTCTATTGTACCTGAAAGTAGAAACTCGTCCGATTACAACGGTATGGGTATTTTTTCCGTCGGCCATTCTGGTTAAGCGTTTGGAGCAGCAGAATTGCGAAAAATTTTTTGCTTTCTCAACCATTTCTTGGCTTCAAACTCCCATATCTCGCGAACGGATTGACCTAACCCAAAAATTCCTGTTGCGTCTGAAATTAGAAACTCTCCCGATTACAACGGTATGTGTATTTTTTCGCTAGGCCATTCTGGTTAAGCGTTTGGAGCAGCAGAATTGCGAAAAATTTTTTGCCTTCTCAACCATTTCTTGGCTTCAAACTCTCATATCTCGCGAACGGATTGACCTAACCCAAAAATTCCTGCTGCGTCTGAAAGTAGAAACTCGCCCGATTACAACTGTATGCGTATTTTTTCCCTAGGCCATTCTGGTTAAGCGTTTGGAGCAGCAGAAGTGCGAAAAATTAGTTGTCTTCTCAACCATTTCTTAGCTTCAAACTCCCATATCTCGCGAACGGATTGAACGAACCCAAAAATTCCTATTGCATCTGAAAGTAGAAACTCGTCCGATTACAACGGTATGGGTATTTTATCCCTAGGCCATTCTGGTTAAGCTTTTGGAGCAGCAGAAGTGCGAAAAGTTTGTTGTCTTCTCAACCATTTCTTAGCTTCAAGGTCCCATATCTCGCGAACGGATTGTCCTAACCCAAAAGTTCCTATTACATCTGAAAGTAGAATCTCGCCCGATTACAACGGTATGTGTATTTTTTCCCCAGGCCATTCTGGTTAAGCGTTTGGAGCAGCAGAATTGCGAAAAATTTTTTGCTTTCTCAACCATTTCTTGGCTTCAAACTCCCATATCTCGCGAACGGATTGACCTAACCCAAAAATTCCTGTTGCGTCTGAAATTAGAAACTCTCCCGATTACAACGGTATGTGTATTTTTTCGCTAGGCCATTCTGGTTAAGCGTTTGGAGCAGCAGAATTGCGAAAAATTTTTTGCCTTCTCAACCATTTCTTGGCTTCAAACTCTCATATCTCGCGAACGGATTGACCTAACCCAAAAATTCCTGCTGCGTCTGAAAGTAGAAACTCGCCCGATTACAACGGTATGTGTATTTTTTCCCTAGGCCATTCTGGTTAAGCGTTTGGAGCAGCAGAATTGCGAAAAATTTTATGCCTTCTCAACCATTTCTTGGCTTCAAACTCCCATATCTCGCGAACGGATTGACCTAACCCAAAAATTCCTATTGCGTCTGAAAGTACAAACTCGCACGATTACAACGGTATGTGTATTTTTTCCCTAGCCCATTCTGGTTAAGCGATTGGAGCAGCAGAAGTGCGAAAAGTTTGTTGTCTCGTCAACCATTTCTTAGCTTCAAAGTCCCATATCTCGCGAACGGATTGACCTAACCCAAAAGTTCCTATTGTAACTGAAAGCAGAAACTCGTCCGATTACAACGGTATGGGTATTTTATCCCTAGGCCATTCTGGTTAAGCTTTTGGAGCAGCAGAAGTGCGAAAAATTTGTTGTCTTCTCAACCATTTCTTAGCTTCAAGTCCCATATCTCGCGAACGGATTGTCCAAACCCAAAAATTCCTGCTGCGTCTGAAAGTAGAAACTCGCCCGATTACAACTGTATGCGTATTTTTTCACTAGGCCATTCTGGTTAAGCGATTGGAGCAGCAGAAGTGCGAAAAATTGGTTGTCTTGTCAACCATTTCTTAGCTTCAAAGTCCCATATCTCGCGAACGGATTGACCTAACCCAAAAATTCCTATTGCATCTGAAAGAAGAAACTCGCCCGATTACAGCGGTATGTGTATTTTTTCCCTAGGCCATTCTGGTTATGCGCTTGGAGCAGCAGAAGTGCGAATAATTTGTTGTCTTCTCAACCATTTCTTAGCTTCAAAGTCCCATATCTCGCGAACGGATTGACCTAACCCAAAAATTCCTATTGCATCTGAAAGTAGAAGCTCGCCCGATTACAGCGGTATGTGTATTTTTTCCCTAGGCCATTCTGGTTATGCGTTTGGGGCAGCAGAAGTGCGAAAAATTTGTTGTCTTCTCAACCATTTCTTAGCTTCAAAGTCCCATATCTCGCGAACGGATTGACCTAACCAAAAAATTCCTATTGCATCTGAATGTAGAAACTCGCCCGATTACATCGGTATGTGTATTTTTTCCCAAGGCCATTCTGGTTAAGCGATTGGAGCAGCAGAAGTGCGAAAAATTTGTTGTCTTGTCAACCATTTCTTAGCTTCAACGTCCCATACCTCGAGAACGGATTGACCTAACCCAAAAATTGCTGTTGTACCTGAAAGTAGAAACTCGTCCGATTACAACGGCATGGGTATTTTTTCCGTCGGCCATTCTGTTTAAGCGTTTGGAGCAGCAGAAGTGCGAAAAATTTGTTTTCTTCTCAACCATTTCTTAGCTTCAAAGTCCCATATCTCGCGAACGGATTGACCTAACCCAAAAATTCCTATTGTAACTGAAAGTAGAAACTCGCCCGATTACAGCGGTATGTGTATTTTTTCCCTAGGCCATTCTGGTTATGCGCTTGGAGCAGCAGAAGTGCGAATAATTTGTTGTCTTCTCAACCATTTCTTAGCTTCAAAGTCCCATATCTCGCGAACGGATTGACCTAACCCAAAAATTCCTATTGTAACTGAAAGTAGAAACTCGCCCGATTACAGCGGTATGTGTATTTTTTCCCTAGGCCATTCTGGTTAAGCGTTTGGAGCAGCAGAAGTGCGAAAAATTTGTTGTCTTCTCAACCATTTCGTAGCTTCAAACTCCCATATCTCGCGAACGGATTAACCTAACCCAAAAATTCCTATTGCATCTGAAAGTAGAAACTCGCCCGATTACAACGGTAAGTGTATTTTTTCCCTGGGCCATTCTGGTTAAGCGTTTGGAGCCGCAGAATTGCGAAAAATTTTTTGCCTTCTCATTCATTTCTTGGCTTCAAACTCTCATATCTCGCGAACGGATTGACCTAACCCAAAAATTCCTATTGCATCTGAAAGTAGAAACTCGCCCGATTACAGCGGTATGTTTATTTTTTCCCTAGGCCATTCTGGTTAAGCGTTTGGGGCAGCAGAAGTGCGAAAAATTTGTTGTTTTCTCAACCATTTCTTAGCTTCAAAGTCCCATATCTCGCGAACGGATTGACCTAACCCAAAAATTGCTATTGTACCTGAAATTAGAAACTCTCCCGATTACAACGGTATGTGTATTTTTTCGCTAGGCCATTCTGGTTAAGCGTTTGGAGCAGCAGAATTGCGAAAAATTTTTTGCCTTCTCAACCATTTCTTGGCTTCAAACTCTCATATCTCGCGAACGTATTGACCTAACCCAAAAATTCCTGCTGCGTCTGAAAGTAGAAACTCGCCCGATTACAACTGTATGCGTATTTTTTCCCTAGGCCATTCTGGTTAAGCGTTTGGAGCAGCAGAAGTGCGAAAAATTAGTTGTCTTCTCAACCATTTCTTAGCTTCAAACTCCCATATCTCGCGAACGGATTGAACGAACCCAAAAATTCCTATTGCATCTGAAAGTAGAAACTCGCCCGATTACAACGGTATGTGTATTTTTTCGCTAGGCCATTCTGGTTAAGCGTTTGGAGCAGCAGAATTGCGAAAAATTTTTTGCCTTCTCAACCATTTCTTGGTTTCAAACTCTCATATCTCGCGAACGGATTGACCTAACCCAAAAATTCCTATTGCATCTGAAAGTAGAAACTCGCCCGATTACAGCGGTATGTGTATTTTTTCCCTAGGCCATTCTGGTTATGCGTTTGGGGCAGCAGAAGTGCGAAAAATTTGTTGTCTGCTCAACCATTTCTTAGCTTCAAAGTCCCATATCTCGCGAACGGATTGACCTAACCCAAAAATTCCTATTGTAACTGAAAGTAGAAACTCGCCCGATTACAACGGTATGTGTATTTTTTCCCAAGGCCATTCTGGTTATGCGATTGAAGCAGCAGAAGTGCGAAAAATTTTTTGCCTTCCATTCATTTCTTGGCTTCAAACTCTCATATCTCGCGAACGGATTGACCTAACCCAAAAATTCCTATTGCATCTGAAAGTAGAAACTCGCCCGATTACAGCGGTATGTTTATTTTTTCCCTAGGCCATTCTGGTTAAGCGTTTGGGGCAGCAGAAGTGCGAAAAATTTGTTGTTTTCTCAACCATTTCTTAGCTTCAAAGGCCCATATCTCGCGAGCGGATTGACCTAACCCAAAAATTCCTATTGCATCTGAAAGTAGAAACTCGCCCGATTACAACGGTATGTGTATTTTGTCCCTAGGCCATTCTGGTTAAGCGTTTGGTGCAGCGGAATTGCGAAAAATTTTTTGACATCTCAACCATTTCTTGGCTTCAAACTCTCATATCTCGCGAACGGATTGACCTAACCCAAAAATTCCTGCTGCGTCTGAAAGTAGAAACTCGCCCGATTACAACTGTATGCGTATTTTTTCCCTAGGCCATTCTGGTTTAGCGTTTGGAGCAGCAGAATTGCGAAAAATTTTATGCCTTCTCAACCATTTCTTGGCTTCAAACTCCCATATCTCGCGAACGGATTGACCTAACCCAAAAATTCCTATTGCGTCTGAAAGTACAAACTCGCACGATTACAACGGTATGTGTTTTTTTTCCCTAGCCCATTCTGGTTAAGCGATTGGAGCAGCAGAAGTGCGAAAAATTTGTTGTCTCGTCAACCATTTCTTAGCTTCAAAGTCCCATATCTCGCGAACGGATTGACCTAACCCAAAAGTTCCTATTGTAACTGAAAGCAGAAACTCGTCCGATTACAACGGTATGGGTATTTTATCCCCAGGCCATTCTGGTTAAGCGTTTGGAGCAGCAGAATTGCGAAAAATTTTTTGCTTTCTCAACCATTTCTTGGCTTCAAACTCCCATATCTCGCGAACGGATTGACCTATCCCAAAAATTCCTGTTGCGTCTGAAATTAGAAACTCTCCCGATTACAACGGTATGTGTATTTTTTCGCTAGGCCATTCTGGTTAAGCGTTTGGAGCAGCAGAAATGCGAAAAATTTTTTGCCTTCTCAACCATTTCTTGGCATCAAACTCTCATATCTCGCGAACGGATTGACCTATCCGAAAAATTCCTATTGCATCTGAAAGTAGAAGCTCGCCCGATTACAGCGGTATGTGTATTTTTTCCCTAGGCCATTCTGGTTATGCGTTTGGAGCAGCAGAAGTGCGAAAAATTTGTTGTCTTCTCAACCATTTCTTAGCTTCAAAGTCCCATATCTCGCGAACGGATTGACCTAACCGAAAAATTCCTATTGCATCTGAAAGTAGAAACTCGCCCGATTACAACGGTATGTGTATTTTTTCCCTAGGCCATTCTGGTTAAGCGCTGGAGCAGCAGAAGTGCGACAAATTTGTTGTCTTCTCAACCATTTCTTAGCTTCAAAGTCCCATATCTCGCGAACGAATTGACCTAACCCAAAAGTTCCTATTGTAACTGAAAGCAGAAACTCGTCCGATTACAACGGTATGGGTATTTTTTCCCTAGGCCATTCTGGTTAAGCTTTTGGAGCAGCAGAAGTGCGAAAAATTTGTTGTCTTCTCAACCATTTCTTAGATTCAAAGTCCCATATCTCGCGAACGGATTGACCAAACCCAAAAATTCCTGCTGCGTCTGAAAGTAGAAACTCGCCCGATTACAACTGTATGCGTATTTTTTCCCTAGGCCAACCTGGTCAAGCCATTGGAGCAGCAGAAGTGCGAAAAATTTGTTGTCTTGTCCACCATTTCTTAGCTTCAAAGTCCCATATCTCGCGAACGGATTGACCTAACCCAAAAGTTCCTATTACATCTGAAAGTAGAATCTCGCCCGATTACAACGGTATGTGTATTTTTTCCCCAGGCCATTCTGGTTAAGCGTTCGGAGCAGCAGAATTGCGAAAAATTTTTTGCTTTCTCAACCATTTCTTGGCTTCAAACTCCCATATCTCGCGAACGGATTGACCTAACCCAAAAATTCCTGTTGCGTCTGAAATTAGAAACTCTCCCGATTACAACGGTATGTGTATTTTTTCGCTAGGCCATTCTGGTTAAGCGTTTGGAGCAGCAGAATTGCGAAAAATTTTTTGCCTTCTCAACCATTTCTTGGCTTCAAACTCTCATATCTCGCGAACGGATTGACCTAACCCAAAAATTCCTATTGCATCTGAAAGTAGAAGCTCGCCCGATTACAGCGGTATGTGTATTTTTTCCCTAGGCCATTCTGGTTATGCGTTTGGAGCAGCAGAAGTGCGAAAAATTTGTTGTCTTCTCAACCATTTCTTAGCTTCAAAGTCCCATATCTCGCGAACGGATTGACCTAACCCAAAAATTCCTATTGCATCTGAAAGTAGAAACTCGCCCGATAACAACGGTATGTGAATTTTTTCCCTAGGCCATTCTGGTTAAGCGATTGGAGCAGCAGAAGTGCGAAAAATTTGTTGTGTTGTCAACCATTTCTTAGCTTCAAAGTCCCATATCTCGCGAACGGAATGACCTAACCCAAAAATTCCTATTGTAACTGAAAGTAGAAACTCGTCCGATTACAACGGTATGTGTATTTTTTCGCTAGGCCATTCTGGTTAAGCGTTTGGAGCAGCAGAATTGCGAAAAATTTTTTGCCTTCTCAACCATTTCTTGGCTTCAAACTCTCATATCTCGCGAACGGATTGACCTAACCCAAAAATTCCTATTGCATCTGAAAGTAGAAACTCGCCCGATTACAGCGGTATGTGTATTTTTTCCCTAGGCCATTCTGGTTATGCGTTTGGGGCAGCAGAAGTGCGAAAAATTTGTTGTCTTCTCAACCATTTCTTAGCTTCAAGGTCCCATATCTCGCGAACGGATTGACCAAACCCAAAAATTGCTGCTGCGTCTGAAAGTAGAAACTAGCCCGATTACAACTGTATGCGTATTTTTTCCCTAGGCCATTCTGGTTAAGCGCTGGAGCAGCAGAAGTGCGACAAATTTGTTGTCTTCTCAACCATTTCTTAGCTTCATACTCCCATATCTCGCGAGCGGATTGAACTAACCCAAAAATTCCTATTACATCTGAAAGTAGAAACTCGCCCGATTACAACGGTATGTGTATTTTTTCCCCAGGCCATTCTGGTTAAGCGTTTGGAGCAGCAGAATTGCGAAAAATTTTTTGCTTTCTCAACCATTTCTTGGCTTCAAACTCCCATATCTCGCGAACGTATTGACCTAACCCAAAAATTCCTGTTGCGTCTGAAATTAGAACCTCTCCCGATTACAACGGTATGTGTATTTTTTCCCTAGGCCATTCTGGTTAAGCGTTTGGAGCAGCAGAATTGCGAAAAATTTTTTGCCTTCTCAACCATTTCTTTGCTTCAAACTCTCATATCTCGCGAACGGATTGACCTAACCCAAAAATTCCTGCTGCGTCTGAAAGTAGAAACTCGCCCGATTACAACTGTATGCGTATTTTTTCCCTAGGCCATTCTGGTTAAGCGTTTGGAGCAGCAGAAGTGCGAAAAATTAGTTGTCTTCTCAACCATTTCTTAGCTTCAAACTCCCATATCTCGCGAACGGATTGACCTAACCCAAAAATTCCTATTGTAACTGAAAGTAGAAACTCGTCCGATTACAACGGTATTTGTATTTTATCCCTTGGCCATTCTGGTTAAGCGTTTGGAGCAGCAGAAGTGCGAAAAATTTATTGTCTTCTCAACCATTTCTTAGCTTCAAAGTCCCATATCTCGCGAACGGATTGACCTAACCCAAAAGTTCCTATTACATCTGAAAGTACAAACTCGCCCGATTACAACGGTATGTGTATTTGTTCCCTAGCCCATTCTGGTTAAGCGATTGGAGCAGCAGAAGTGCGAAAAATTTGTTGTCTCGTCAACCATTTCTTAGCTTCAAAGTCCCATATCTCGCGAACGGATTGACCTAACCCAAAAGTTCCTATTGTAACTGAAAGCAGAAACTCGTCCGATTACAACGGTATGGGTATTTTATCCCTAGGCCATTCTGGTTAAGCTTTTGGAGCAGCAGAAGTGCGAAAAGTTTGTTGTCTTCTCAACCATTTCTTAGCTTCAAGGTCCCATATCTCCCGAACGGATTGTCCTAACCCAAAAGTTCCTATTACACCTGAAAGTAGAATCTCGCCCGATTACAACGGTATGTGTATTTTTTCCCCAGGCCATTCTGGTTAAGCGTTTGGAGCAGCAGAATTGCGAAAAATTTTTTGCTTTCTCAACCATTTCTTGGCTTCAAACTCCCATATCTCGCGAACGGATTGACCTAACCCAATAATTCCTGTTGCGTCTGAAATTAGAAACTCTCCCGATTACAACGGTATGTGTATTTTTTCGCTAGGCCATTCTGGTTAAGCGTTTGGAGCAGCAGAATTGCGAAAAATTTTTTGCCTTCTCAACCATTTCTTGGCTTCAAACTCTCATATCTCGCGAATGGATTGACCTAACCCAAAAATTCCTATTGCATCTGAAAGTAGAAACTCGCCCGATTACAGCGGTATGTGTATTTTTTCCCTAGGCCATTCTGGTTATGCGTTTCGGGCAGCAGAAGTGCGAAAAATTTGTTGTCTTCTCAACCATTTCTTAGCTTCAAAGTCCCATATCTCGCGAACGGATTGACCAAACCCAAAAATTCCTGCTGCGTCTGAAAGTAGAAACTCGCCCGATTACAACTGTATGCGTATTTTTTCCCTAGGCCATTCTGGTTAAGCGCTGGAGCAGCAGAAGTGCGACAAATTTGTTGTCTTCTCAACCATTTCTTAGCTTCAAACTCCCATATCTCGCGAGCGGATTGAACTAACCCAAAAATTCCTATTACATCTGAAAGTAGAAACTCGCCCGATTACAACGGTATGTGTATTTTTTCCCTAGGCCATTCTGGTTAAGCGTTTGGAGCAGCAGAATTGCGAAAAATTTTATGCCTTCTCAACCATTTCTTGGCTTCAAACTCCCATATCTCGCGAACGGATTGACCTAACCCAAAAATTCCTATTGCGTCTGAAAGTACAAACTCGCACGATTACAACGGTATGTGTATTTTTTCCCTAGCCCATTCTGGTTAAGCGATTGGAGCAGCAGAAGTGCGAAAAGTTTGTTGTCTCGTCAACCATTTCTTAGCTTCAAAGTCCCATATCTCGCGAACGGATTGACCTAACCCAAAAGTTCCTATTGTAACTGAAAGCAGAAACTCGTCCGATTACAACGGTATGGGTATTTTATCCCTAGGCCATTCTGGTTAAGCTTTTGGAGCAGCAGAACTGCGAAAAATTTGTTGTCTTCTCAACCATTTCTTAGCTTCAAAGTCCCATATCTCGCGAACGGATTGTCCAAACCCAAAAATTCCTGCTGCGTCTGAAAGTAGAAACTCGCCCGATTACAACTGTATGCGTATTTTTTCACTAGGCCATTCTGGTTATGCGCTTGGAGCAGCAGAAGTGCGAATAGTTTGTTGTCTTCTCAACCATTTCTTAGCTTCAAAGTCCCATATCTCGCGAACGGATTGACCTAACCCAAAAATTCCTATTGCATCTGAAAGTAGAAGCTCGCCCGATTACAGCGGTATGTGTATTTTTTCCCTAGGCCATTCTGGTTATGCGTTTGGGGCAGCAGAAGTGCGAAAAATTTGTTGTCTTCTCAACCATTTCTTAGCTTCAAAGTCCCATATCTCGCGAACGGATTGACCTAACCAAAAAATTCCTATTGCATCTGAATGTAGAAACTCGCCCGATTACATCGGTATGTGTATTTTTTCCCAAGGCCATTCTGGTTAAGCGATTGGAGCAGCAGAAGTGCGAAAAATTTGTTGTCTTGTCAACCATTTCTTAGCTTCAAAGTCCCATACCTCGAGAACGGATTGACCTAACCCAAAAATTGCTGTTGTACCTGAAAGTAGAAACTCGTCCGATTACAACGGTATGGGTATTTTTTCCGTCGGCCATTCTGTTTAAGCGTTTGGAGCAGCAGAAGTGCGAAAAATTTGTTTTCTTCTCAACCATTTCTTAGCTTCAAAGTCCCATATCTCGCGAACGGATTGACCTAACCCAAAAATTCCTATTGTAACTGAAAGTAGAAACTCGCCCGATTACAACGGTATGTGTATTTTTTCCCAAGGCCATTCTGGTTATGCGATTGAAGCAGCAGAAGTGCGAAAAATTTGTTGTCTTGTCAACCATTTCTTAGCTTCAAAGTCCCATACCTCGAGAACGGATTGACCTAACCCAAAAATTGCTATTGTACCTGAAAGTAGAAACTCGTCCGATTACAACGGTATGGGTATTTTTTCCGTCGGCCATTCTGGATAAGCGTTTGGAGCAGCAGAAGTGCGAAAAATTTGTTGTCTTGTCAACCATTTCTTAGCTTCAAAGTCCCATATCTCGCGAACGGATTGACCTAACCCAAAAATTCCTATTGTAACTGAAAGTAGAAACTCGCCCGATTACAGCGGTATGTGTATTTTTTCCCTAGGCCATTCTGGTTAAGCGTTTGGAGCAGCAGAAGTGCGAAAAATTTGTTGTCTTCTCAACCATTTCGTAGCTTCAAACTCCCATATCTCGCGAACGGATTAACCTAACCCAAAAATTCCTATTGCATCTGAAAGTAGAAACTCGCCCGATTACAACGGTAAGTGTATTTTTTCCCTGGGCCATTCTGGTTAAGCGTTTGGAGCCGCAGAATTGCGAAAAATTTTTTGCCTTCTCATTCATTTCTTGGCTTCAAACTCTCATATCTCGCGAACGGATTGACCTAACCCAAAAATTCCTATTGCATCTGAAAGTAGAAACTCGCCCGATTACAGCGGTATGTTTATTTTTTCCCTAGGCCATTCTGGTTAAGCGTTTGGGGCAGCAGAAGTGCGAAAAATTTGTTGTTTTCTCAACCATTTCTTAGCTTCAAAGTCCCATATCTCGCGAACGGATTGACCTAACCCAAAAATTGCTATTGTACCTGAAATTAGAAACTCTCCCGATTACAACGGTATGTGTATTTTTTCGCCAGGCCATTCTGGTTAAGCGTTTGGAGCAGCAGAATTGCGAAAAATTTTTTGCCTTCTCAACCATTTCTTGGCTTCAAACTCTCATATCTCGCGAACGTATTGACCTAACCCAAAAATTCCTGCTGCGTCTGAAAGTAGAAACTCGCCCGATTACAACTGTATGCGTATTTTTTCCCTAGGCCATTCTGGTTAAGCGTTTGGAGCAGCAGAAGTGCGAAAAATTAGTTGTCTTCTCAACCATTTCTTAGCTTCAAACTCCCATATCTCGCGAACGGATTGAACGAACCCAAAAATTCCTATTGCATCTGAAAGTAGAAACTCGCCCGATTACAACGGTATGTGTATTTTTTCGCTAGGCCATTCTGGTTAAGCGTTTGGAGCAGCAGAATTGCGAAAAATTTTTTGCCTTCTCAACCATTTCTTGGCTTCAAACTCTCATATCTCGCGAACGGATTGACCTAACCCAAAAATTCCTATTGCATCTGAAAGTAGAAACTCGCCCGATTACAACGGTATGTGTATTTTTTCCCTAGGCCATTCTGGTTATGCGTTTGGGGCAGCAGAAGTGCGAAAAATTTGTTGTCTTCTCAACCATTTCTTAGCTTCAAAGTCCCATATCTCGCGAACGGATTGACCTAACCAAAAAATTCCTATTGCATCTGAATGTAGAAACTCGCCCGATTACATCGGTATGTGTATTTTTCCCCAACGCCATTCTGGTTAAGCGATTGGAGCAGCAGAATTGCGAAAAATTTGTTGTCTTGTCAACCATTTCTTAGCTTCAATGTCCCATACCTCGAGAACGGATTGACCTAACCCAAAAATTGCTGTTGTACCTGAAAGTAGAAACTCGTCCGATTACAACGGTATGGGTATTTTTTCCGTCGGCCATTCTGTTTAAGCGTTTGGAGCAGCAGAAGTGCGAAAAATTTGTTGTCTTCTCAACCATTTCTTAGCTTCAAAGTCCCATATCTCGCGAACGGATTGACCTAACCCAAAAATTCCTATTGTAACTGAAAGTAGAAACTCGTCCGATTACAACCGTATGTGTATTTTTTCCCTAGGCCATTCTGGTTAAGCGTTTGGAGCAGCAGAATTGCGAAAAATTTGTTGTCTTCTCAACCATTTCGTAGCTTCAAACTCCCATATCTCGCGAACGGATTAACCTAACCCAAAAATTCCTATTGCATCTGAAAGTAGAAACTCGCCCGATTACAACGGTAAGTGTATTTTTTCCCTGGGCCATTCTGGTTAAGCGTTTGGAGCCGCAGAATTGCGAAAAATTTTTTGCCTTCTCATTCATTTCTTGGCTTCAAACTCTCATATCTCGCGAACGGATTGACCTAACCCAAAAATTACTATTGCATCTGAAAGTAGAAACTCGCCCGATTACAGCGGTATGTTTATTTTTTCCCTAGGCCATTCTGGTTAAGCGTTTGGGGCAGCAGAAGTGCGAAAAATTTGTTGTTTTCTCAACCATTTCTTAGCTTCAAAGTCCCATATCTCGCGAACGGATTGACCTAACCCAAAAATTGCTATTGTACCTGAAATTAGAAACTCTCCCGATTACAACGGTATGTGTATTTTTTCGCTAGGCCATTCTGGTTAAGCGTTTGGAGCAGCAGAATTGCGAAAAATTTTTTGCCTTCTCAACCTTTTCTTGGCTTCAAACTCTCATATCTCGCGAACGTATTGACCTAACCCAAAAATTCCTGCTGCGTCTGAAAGTAGAAACTCGCCCGATTACAACTGTATGCGTATTTTTTCCCTAGGCCATTCTGGTTAAGCGTTTGGAGCAGCAGAAGTGCGAAAAATTAGTTGTCTTCTCAACCATTTCTTAGCTTCAAACTCCCATATCTCGCGAACGGATTGAACGAACCCAAAAATTCCTATTGCATCTGAAAGTAGAAACTCGCCCGATTACAACGGTATGTGTATTTTTTCGCTAGGCCATTCTGGTTAAGCGTTTGGAGCAGCAGAATTGCGAAAAATTTTTTGCCTTCTCAACCATTTCTTGGCTTCAAACTCTCATATCTCGCGAACGGATTGACCTAACCCAAAAATTCCTATTGCATCTGAAAGTAGAAACTCGCCCGATTACAGCGGTATGTGTATTTTTTCCCTAGGCCATTCTGGTTATGCGTTTGGGGCAGCAGAAGTGCGAAAAATTTGTTGTCTTCTCAACCATTTCTTAGCTTCAAAGTCCCATATCTCGCGAACGGATTGACCTAACCAAAAAATTCCTATTGCATCTGAATGTAGAAACTCGCCCGATTACATCGGTATGTGTATTTTTCCCCAAGGCCATTCTGGTTAAGCGATTGGAGCAGCAGAAATGCGAAAAATTTGTTGTCTTGTCAACCATTTCTTAGCTTCAATGTCCCATACCTCGAGAACGGATTGACCTAACCCAAAAATTGCTGTTGTACCTGAAAGTAGAAACTCGTCCGATTACAACGGTATGGGTATTTTTTCCGTCGGCCATTCTGTTTAAGCGTTTGGAGCAGCAGAAGTGCGAAAAATTTGTTGTCTTCTCAACCATTTCTTAGCTTCAAAGTCCCATATCTGGCGAACGGATTGACCTAACCCAAAAATTCCTATTGTAACTGAAAGTAGAAACTCGCCCGATTACAACGGTATGTGTATTTTTTCCCAAGGCCATTCTGGTTATGCGATTGAAGCAGCAGAAGTGCGAAAAATTTGTTGTCTTGTCAACCATTTCTTAGCTTCAAAGTCCCATACCTCGAGAACGGATAGACCTAACCCAAAAATTGCTATTGTACCTGAAAGTAGAAACTCGTCCGATTACAACGGTATGGGTATTTTTTCCGTCGGCCATTCTGGTTAAGCGTTTGGAGCAGCAGAAGTGCGAAAAATTTGTTGTCTTCTCAACCATTTCTTAGCTTCAAAGTCCCATATCTCGCGAACGGATTGACCTAACCCAAAAATTCCTATTGCATCTGAAAGTGGAAATTCGTCCGATTTCAACGGTATGGGTATTTTTTCCCTAGGCCATTCTGGTTAAGCGTTTGGAGCAGCAGAAGTGCGAAAAATTTGTTGTCTTCTCAACCATTTCTTAGCTTCAAAGTCCCATATCTCGAGAACGGATTGACCTAACCCAAAAATTGCTATTGTAACTGAAAGTAGAAGCTCGTCCGATTACAACGGTATGGGTATTTTTTCCCTAGGACATTCTGGTTAAGCGTTTGGAGCAGCAGAAGTGCGAAAAATT
The DNA here is from genome assembly GCF_051014685.1 of Ptiloglossa arizonensis. NCBI lineage: Eukaryota > Metazoa > Arthropoda > Insecta > Hymenoptera > Colletidae > Ptiloglossa > Ptiloglossa arizonensis. Next base: position 180,822 of record NW_027478429.1, read on the forward strand.
TGTTGTCTTCTCAAACATTTCTTAGCTTCAAACTCCCATATCTCGCGAACGGATTGACCTAACCCAAAAATTCCTATTGCATCTGAAAGTAGAAGCTCGCCCGATTACAACGGTATGTGAATTTTTTCCCTAGGCCATTCTGGTTAAGCGATTGGAGCAGCAGAAGTGCGAAAAATTTGTTGTCTTCTCAACCATTTCTTAGCTTCAAACTCCCATATCTCGCGAACGGATTGACCTAACCCAAAAATTCCTATTGCATCTGAAAGTAGAAGCTCGCCCGATTACAGCGGTATGTGTATTTTTTCCCTAGGCCATTCTGGTTAAGTGTTTGGAGCAGCAGAAGTGCGAAAAACTTGTTGTCTTCTCAACCATTTCTTAGCTTCAAAGTCCCATATCTCGCGAACGGATTGACCTAACCAAAAAATTCCTATTGTAGCTGAAAGTAGAAACTCGCCCGATTACAACGGTATGTGTATTTTTTCACTAGCCCATTCTGGTTAAGCGATTGGAGCAGCAGAAGTGCGAAAAATTTGTTGTCTTGTCAACCATTTCTTAGCTTCAAAGTCCCATATCTCGAGAACGGATTGACCTAACCCAAAAATTGCTATTGTAACTGAAAGTAGAAGCTCGTCCGATTACAACGGTATGGGTATTTTTTCCCTAGGCCATTCTGGTTAAGCGTTTGGGGCAGAAGAAGTGCGAAAAATTTGTTGTTTTCTCAACCATTTCTTAGCTTCAAAGTCCCATATCTCGCGAGCGGATTGACCTAACCCAAAAATTCCTATTGCATCTGAAAGTAGAAACTCGCCCGATTACAACGGTGTGTGTATTTTTTCCCTAGGCCATTCTGGTTAAGCGTTTGGAGCAGCAGAATTGCGAAAAATTTTTTGCCTTCTCAACCATTTCTTGGCTTCAAACTCCCATATCTCGCGAACGGATTAACCTAACCCAAAAATTCCTATTGCATCTGAAAGTAGAAACTCGCCCGATTACAACGGTGTGTGTATTTTTTCCCTAGGCCATTCTGGTTAAGCGTTTGGAGCAGCGGAATTGCGAAAAATTTTTTGCCTTCTCAACCATTTCTTGGCTTCAATATCCCATATCTTGCCAACGGATTGACCTAACCAAAAAATTCCTATTGCATCTGAAAGTAGAAACTCGCCCGATTACTGCGGTATGTGTATTTTTTCCCTAGGCCATTCTGGTTGAGCGTTTGGAGCAGCAGAATTGCGAAAAATTTGTTGCCTTCTCAACTATTTCGTGGCATCAAACCCCCATATCTCGCGAACGGATTGACATAACCCAAAAATTCCTATTGCACCTGAAAGTAGAAACTCGCCCGATTACAACGGTATGTGTATTTTTTCCCTAGGCCATTCTGGTTAAACGATTGGAGCAGCAGAAGTGAAAAAATTTTTTGCCTTCTCAACCATTTCTTGGCTTCAAACTCCCATATCTCGCGAACGGATTGACCTAACCCAAAAATTCCTATTGCATCTGAAAGTGGAAATTCGTCCGATTTCAACGGTATGGGTATTTTTTCCCTAGGCCATTCTGGTTAAGCGTTTGGAGCAGCAGAAGTGCGAAAAATTTGTTGTCTTCTCAACCATTTCTTAGCTTCAAAGTCCCATATCTCGCGAACGGATTGACCTAACCAAAAAATTCCTATTGTAACTGAAAGTAGAAACTCGCCCGATTACAACTGTATGCGTATTTTTTCCCTAGGCCATTCTGGTTAAGCGTTTGGAGCAGCAGAATTGCGAAAAATTAGTTGTCTTCTCAACCATTTCTTAGCTTCAAACTCCCATATCTCGCGAACGGATTGAACGAACCCAAAAATTCCTATTGCATCTGAAAGTAGAAACTCGCCCGATTACAACGGTATGTGTATTTTTTCGCTAGGCCATTCTGGTTAAGCGTTTGGAGCAGCAGAATTGCGAAAAATTTTTTGCCTTCTCAACCATTTCTTGGCTTCAAACTCTCATATCTCGCGAACGGATTGACCTAACCCAAAAATTCCTATTGCATCTGAAAGTAGAAACTCGCCCGATTACAACGGTATGTGTATTTTTTCCCTAGGCCATTCTGGTTATGCGTTTGGGGCAGCAGAAGTGCGAAAAATTTGTTGTCTTCTCAACCATTTCTTAGCTTCAAAGTCCCATATCTCGCGAACGGATTGACCTAACCAAAAAATTCCTATTGCATCTGAATGTAGAAACTCGCCCGATTACATCGGTATGTGTATTTTTCCCCAACTCCATTCTGGTTAAGCGATTGGAGCAGCAGAATTGCGAAAAATTTGTTGTCTTGTCAACCATTTCTTAGCTTCAATGTCCCATACCTCGAGAACGGATTGACCTAACCCAAAAATTGCTGTTGTACCTGAAAGTAGAAACTCGTCCGATTACAACGGTATGGGTATTTTTTCCGTCGGCCATTCTGTTTAAGCGTTTGGAGCAGCAGAAGTGCGAAAAATTTGTTGTCTTCTCAACCATTTCTTAGCTTCAAAGTCCCATATCTCGCGAACGGATTGACCTAACCCAAAAATTCCTATTGTAACTGAAAGTAGAAACTCGTCCGATTACAACCGTATGTGTATTTTTTCCCTAGGCCATTCTGGTTAAGCGTTTGGAGCAGCAGAATTGCGAAAAATTTGTTGTCTTCTCAACCATTTCGTAGCTTCAAACTCCCATATCTCGCGAACGGATTAACCTAACCCAAAAATTCCTATTGCATCTGAAAGTAGAAACTCGCCCGATTACAACGGTAAGTGTATTTTTTCCCTGGGCCATTCTGGTTAAGCGTTTGGAGCCGCAGAATTGCGAAAAATTTTTTGCCTTCTCATTCATTTCTTGGCTTCAAACTCTCATATCTCGCGAACGGATTGACCTAACCCAAAAATTCCTATTGCATCTGAAAGTAGAAACTCGCCCGATTACAGCGGTATGTTTATTTTTTCCCTAGGCCATTCTGGTTAAGCGTCTGGGGCAGCAGAAGTGCGAAAAATTTGTTGTTTTCTCAACCATTTCTTAGCTTCAAAGTCCCATATCTCGCGAACGGATTGACCTAACCCAAAAATTGCTATTGTACCTGAAATTAGAAACTCTCCCGATTACAACGGTATGTGTATTTTTTCGCTAGGCCATTCTGGTTAAGCGTTTGGAGCAGCAGAATTGCGAAAAATTTTTTGCCTTCTCAACCTTTTCTTGGCTTCAAACTCTCATATCTCGCGAACGTATTGACCTAACCCAAAAATTCCTGCTGCGTCTGAAAGTAGAAACTCGCCCGATTACAACTGTATGCGTATTTTTTCCCTAGGCCATTCTGGTTAAGCGTTTGGAGCAGCAGAAGTGCGAAAAATTAGTTGTCTTCTCAACCATTTCTTAGCTTCAAACTCCCATATCTCGCGAACGGATTGAACGAACCCAAAAATTCCTATTGCATCTGAAAGTAGAAACTCGCCCGATTACAACGGTATGTGTATTTTTTCGCTAGGCCATTCTGGTTAAGCGTTTGGAGCAGCAGAATTGCGAAAAATTTTTTGCCTTCTCAACCATTTCTTGGCTTCAAACTCTCATATCTCGCGAACGGATTGACCTAACCCAAAAATTCCTATTGCATCTGAAAGTAGAAACTCGCCCGATTACAGCGGTATGTGTATTTTTTCCCTAGGCCATTCTGGTTATGCGTTTGGGGCAGCAGAAGTGCGAAAAATTTGTTGTCTTCTCAACCATTTCTTAGCTTCAAAGTCCCATATCTCGCGAACGGATTGACCTAACCAAAAAATTCCTATTGCATCTGAATGTAGAAACTCGCCCGATTACATCGGTATGTGTATTTTTCCCCAAGGCCATTCTGGTTAAGCGATTGGAGCAGCAGAAATGCGAAAAATTTGTTGTCTTGTCAACCATTTCTTAGCTTCAATGTCCCATACCTCGAGAACGGATTGACCTAACCCAAAAATTGCTGTTGTACCTGAAAGTAGAAACTCGTCCGATTACAACGGTATGGGTATTTTTTCCGTCGGCCATTCTGTTTAAGCGTTTGGAGCAGCAGAAGTGCGAAAAATTTGTTGTCTTCTCAACCATTTCTTAGCTTCAAAGTCCCATATCTGGCGAACGGATTGACCTAACCCAAAAATTCCTATTGTAACTGAAAGTAGAAACTCGCCCGATTACAACGGTATGTGTATTTTTTCCCAAGGCCATTCTGGTTATGCGATTGAAGCAGCAGAAGTGCGAAAAATTTGTTGTCTTGTCAACCATTTCTTAGCTTCAAAGTCCCATACCTCGAGAACGGATAGACCTAACCCAAAAATTGCTATTGTACCTGAAAGTAGAAACTCGTCCGATTACAACGGTATGGGTATTTTTTCCGTCGGCCATTCTGGTTAAGCGTTTGGAGCAGCAGAAGTGCGAAAAATTTGTTGTCTTCTCAACCATTTCTTAGCTTCAAAGTCCCATATCTCGCGAACGGATTGACCTAACCCAAAAATTCCTATTGCATCTGAAAGTGGAAATTCGTCCGATTTCAACGGTATGGGTATTTTTTCCCTAGGCCATTCTGGTTAAGCGTTTGGAGCAGCAGAAGTGCGAAAAATTTGTTGTCTTCTCAACCATTTCTTAGCTTCAAAGTCCCATATCTCGAGAACGGATTGACCTAACCCAAAAATTGCTATTGTAACTGAAAGTAGAAGCTCGTCCGATTACAACGGTATGGGTATTTTTTCCCTAGGACATTCTGGTTAAGCGTTTGGAGCAGCAGAAGTGCGAAAAATTTGTTGTCTTCTCAAACATTTCTTAGCTTCAAACTCCCATATCTCGCGAACGGATTGACCTAACCCAAAAATTCCTATTGCATCTGAAAGTAGAAGCTCGCCCGATTACAACGGTATGTGAATTTTTTCCCTAGGCCATTCTGGTTAAGCGATTGGAGCAGCAGAAGTGCGAAAAATTTGTTGTCTTCTCAACCATTTCTTAGCTTCAAACTCCCATATCTCGCGAACGGATTGACCTAACCCAAAAATTCCTATTGCATCTGAAAGTAGAAGCTCGCCCGATTACAGCGGTATGTGTATTTTTTCCCTAGGCCATTCTGGTTAAGCGTTTGGAGCAGCGGAATTGCGAAAAATTTTTTGCCTTCTCAACCATTTCTTGGCTTCAATATCCCATATCTTGCGAACGGATTGACCTAACCAAAAAATTCCTATTGCATCTGAAAGTAGAAACTCGCCCGATTACTGCGGTATGTGTATTTTTTCCCTAGGCCATTCTGGTTGAGCGTTTGGAGCAGCAGAATTGCGAAAAATTTGTTGCCTTCTCAACTATTTCGTGGCATCAAACCCCCATATCTCGCGAACGGATTGACATAACCCAAAAATTCCTATTGCACCTGAAAGTAGAAACTCGCCCGATTACAACGGTATGTGTATTTTTTCCCTAGGCCATTCTGGTTAAGCGATTGGAGCAGCAGAAGTGAAAAAATTTTTTGCCTTCTCAACCATTTCTTGGCTTCAAACTCCCATATCTCGCGAACGGATTGACCTAACCCAAAAATTCCTATTGCATCTGAAAGTGGAAATTCGTCCGATTTCAACGGTATGGGTATTTTTTCCCTAGGCTATTCTGGTTAAGCGTTTGGAGCAGCAGAAGTGCGAAAAATTTGTTGTCTTCTCAACCATTTCTTAGCTTCAAAGTCCCATATCTCGCGAACGGATTGACCTAACCAAAAAATTCCTATTGTAACTGAAAGTAGAAACTCGCCCGATTACAACGGTATGTGTATTTTTTCACTAGGCCATTCTGGTTAAGCGTTTGGAGCAGCAGAAGTGCGAAAAATTTGTTGTCTTCTCAACCATTTCTTAGCTTCAAAGTCCCATATCTCGAGAACGGATTGACCTAACCCAAAAATTGCTATTGTAACTGAAAGTAGAAGCTCGTCCGATTACAACGGTATGGGTATTTTTTCCCTAGGACATTCTGGTTAAGCGTTTGGAGCAGCAGAAGTGCGAAAAATTTGTTGTCTTCTCAAACATTTCTTAGCTTCAAACTCCCATATCTCGCGAACGGATTGACCTAACCCAAAAATTCCTATTGCATCTGAAAGTAGAAGCTCGCCCGATTACAGCGGTATGTGAATTTTTTCCCTAGGCCATTCTGGTTAAGCGATTGGAGCAGCAGAAGTGCGAAAAATTTGTTGTCTTCTCAACCATTTCTTAGCTTCAAACTCCCATATCTCGCGAACGGATTGACCTAACCCAAAAATTCCTATTGCATCTGAAAGTAGAAGCTCGCCCGATTACAGCGGTATGTGTATTTTTTCCCTAGGCCATTCTGGTTAAGCGTTTGGAGCAGCAGAAGTGCGAAAAACTTGTTGTCTTCTCAACCATTTCTTAGCTTCAAAGTCCCATATCTCGCGAACGGATTGACCTAACCAAAAAATTCCTATTGTAGCTGAAAGTAGAAACTCGCCCGATTACAACGGTATGTGTATTTTTTCACTAGCCCATTCTGGTTAAGCGATTGGAGCAGCAGAAGTGCGAAAAATTTGTTGTCTTGTCAACCATTTCTTAGCTTCAAAGTCCCATATCTCGAGAACGGATTGACCTAACCCAAAAATTGCTATTGTAACTGAAAGTAGAAGCTCGTCCGATTACAACGGTATGGGTATTTTTTCCCTAGGCCATTCTGGTTAAGCGTTTGGGGCAGCAGATGTGCGAAAAATTTGTTGTTTTCTCAACCATTCCTTAGCTTCAAAGTCCCATATCTCGCGAGCGGATTGACCTAACCCAAAAATTCCTATTGCATCTGAAAGTAGAAACTCGCCCGATTACAGCGGTATGTGTATTTTTTCCCTAGGCCATTCTGGTTAAGCGTTTGGGGCAGCAGAAGTGCGAAAAATTAGTTGTCTTCTCAACCATTTCTTAGCTTCAAATTCCCATATCTCGCGAACGGATTGACCTAACCCAAAGATTCCTATAGCATCTGAAAGTAGAAACTCGCCCGATTACAACGGTATGTTAATTTTTTCCCTAGGCCATTCTGGTTAACCGTTTGGTGCAGCGGAATTGCGAAAAATTTTTTGCCTTCTCAACCATTTCTTGGCTTCAATATCCCATATCTTGCGAACGGATTGACCTAACCCAAAAATTCCTATTGCACCTGAAAGTAGAAACTCGCCCGATTACAACGGTATGTGTATTTTTTCCCTAGGCCATTCTTGTTAAGCGATTGGAGCAGCAGAAGTGAAAAAATTTTTTGCCTTCTCAACCATTTCTTGGCTTCAAACTCCCATATCTCGCGAACGGATTGACCTAACCCAAAAATTCCTATTGCATCTGAAAGTGGAAATTCGTCCGATTTCAACGGTATGGGTATTTTTTCCCTAGGCCATTCTGGTTAAGCGTTTGGAGCAGCAGAAGTGCGAAAAATTTGTTGTCTTCTCAACCATTTCTTAGCTTCAAAGTCCCATATCTCGCGAACGGATTGACCTAACCAAAAAATTCCTATTGTAGCTGAAAGTAGAAACTCGCCCGATTACAACTGTATGCGTATTTTTTCCCTAGGCCATTCTGGTTAAGCGTTTGGAGCAGCAGAAGTGCGAAAAATTAGTTGTCTTCTCAACCATTTCTTAGCTTCAAACTCCCATATATCGCGAACGGATTGACCTAACCCAAAAATTCCTATTGCATCTGAAAGTAGAAGCTCGCCCGATTACAGCGGTATGTGAATTTTTTCCCTAGGCCATTCTGGTTAAGAGATTGGAGCAGCAGAAGTGCGAAAAATTTGTTGTCTTGTCAACCATTTCTTAGCTTCAAACTCCCATATCTCGCGAACGGATTGACCTAACCCAAAAATTCCTATTGCATCTGAAAGTAGAAGCTCGCCCGATTACAGCGGTATGGGTATTTTTTCCCTAGGCCATTCTGGTTGAGCGTTTGGAGCAGCAGAATTGCGAAAAATTTGTTGCCTTCTCAACTATTTCGTGGCTTCGAACTCCCATATCTCGCGAACGGATTGACCTAACTCAAAAATTCCTATTGCACCTGAAAGTAGAAACTCGCCCGATTAGAACGTTATGTGTATTTTTTCCCTAGGCCATTCTGGTTAAGCGATTGGAGCAGCAGAAGTGCGAAAAATTTTTTGCCTTCTCAACCATTTCTTGGCTTCAAACTCCCATATCTCGCGAACGGATTGACCTAACCCAAAAATTCCTATTGCATCTGAAAGTGGAAATTCGTCCGATTTCAACGGTATGGGTATTTTTTCCCTAGGCCATTCTGGTTAAGCGTTTGGAGCAGCAGAAGTGCGAAAAATTTGTTGTCTTCTCAACCATTTCTTAGCTTCAAAGTCCCATATCTCGCGAACGGATTGACCTAACCAAAAAATTCCTATTGTAGCTGAAAGTAGAAACTCGCCCGATTACAGCGGTATGTGTATTTTTTCCCTAGGCCATTCTGGTTAAGCGTTTGGGGCAGCAGAAATGCGAAAAATTTGTTGTCTTCTCAACCATTTCTTAGCTTCAAACTCCCATATCTCGCGAACGGATTGACCTAACCCAAAAATTCCTATTGCATCTGAAAGTAGAAGCTCGCCCGATTACAGCGGTATGTGAATTTTTTCCCTAGGCCATTCTGGTTAAGAGATTGGAGCAGCAGAAGTGCGAAAAATTTGTTGTCTTGTCAACCATTTCTTAGCTTCAAACTCCCATATCTCGCGAACGGATTGACCTAACCCAAAAATTCCTATTGCATCTGAAAGTAGAAGCTCGCCCGATTACAGCGGTATGGGTATTTTTTCCCTAGGCCATTCTGGTTGAGCGTTTGGAGCAGCAGAATTGCGAAAAATTTGTTGCCTTCTCAACTATTTCGTGGCTTCGAACTCCCATATCTCGCGAACGGATTGACCTAACTCAAAAATTCCTATTGCACCTGAAAGTAGAAACTCGCCCGATTAGAACGTTATGTGTATTTTTTCCCTAGGCCATTCTGGTTAAGCGATTGGAGCAGCAGAAGTGCGAAAAATTTTTTGCCTTCTCAACCATTTCTTGGCTTCAAACTCCCATATCTCGCGAACGGATTGACCTAACCCAAAAATTCCTATTGCATCTGAAAGTGGAAACTCGTCCGATTTCAACGGTATGGGTATTTTTTCCCTAGGCCATTCTGGTTAAGCGTTTGGAGCAGCAGAAGTGCGAAAAATTTGTTGTCTTCTCAACCATTTCTTAGCTTCAAAGTCCCATATCTCGCGAACGGATTGACCTAACCAAAAAATTCCTATTGTAACTGAAAGTAGAAACTCGCCCGATTACAACGGTATGTGTATTTTTTCCCTAGGCCATTCTGGTTAAGCGTTTGGAGCAGCAGAAGTGCGAAAACTTGTTGTCTTCTCAACCATTTCTTAGCTTCAAAGTCCCATATCTCGCGAACGGATTGACCTAACGAAAAAATTCCTATTGTAGCTGAAAGTAGAAACTCGCCCGATTACAACGGTATGTGTATTTTTTCACTAGCCCATTCTGGTTAAGCGATTGGAGCAGCAGAAGTGCGAAAAATTTGTTGTCTTGTCAACCATTTCTTAGCTTCAATCTCCCATATCTCGCGAACGGATTGACCTAACCCAAAAATTCCTATTGTAACTGAAAGTAGAAACTCGTCCGATTACAACGGTATGGGTATTTTTTCCCTAGGCCATTCAGGTTAAGAGTTTGGAGCAGCAGAAGTGCGAAAAATTTGTTGTCTTTTCAACCATTTCTTAGCTTCAAAGTCCCATATCTCGAGAACGGATTGACCTAACCCAAAAATTGCTATTGTAACTGAAAGCAGAAGCTCGTCCGATTACAACGGTATGGGTATTTTTTCCCTAGGACATTCTGGTTAAGCGTTTGGAGCAGCAGAAGTGCGAAAAATTTGTTGTCTTCTCAACCATTTCTTAGCTTCAAACTCCCATATCTCGCGAACGGATTGACCTAACCCAAAAATTCCTATTGCATCTGAAAGTAGAAGCTCGCCCGATTACAGCGGTATGTGAATTTTTTCCCTACGCCATTCTGGTTAAGCGATTGGAGCAGCAGAAGTGCGAAAAATTTGTTGTCTTCTCAACCATTTCTTAGCTTCAAACTCCCATATCTCGCGAACGGATTGACCTAACCCAAAAATTCCTATTGCATCTGAAAGTAGAAGCTCGCCCGATTACAGCGGTATGTGTATTTTTTCCCTAGGCCATTCTGGTTAAGCGTTTGGAGCAGCAGAAGTGCGAAAAACTTGTTGTCTTCTCAACCATTTCTTAGCTTCAAAGTCCCATATCTCGCGAACGGATTGACCTAACCAAAAAATTCCTATTGTAGCTGAAAGTAGAAACTCGCCCGATTACAGCGGTATGTGTATTTTTTCCCTAGGCCATTCTGGTTAAGCGTTTGGGGCAGCAGAAATGCGAAAAATTTGTTGTCTTCTCAACCATTTCTTAGCTTCAAACTCCCATATCTCGCGAACGGATTGACCTAACCCAAAAATTCCTATTGCATCTGAAAGTAGAAGCTCGCCCGATTACAGCGGTATGTGAATTTTTTCCCTAGGCCATTCTGGTTAAGAGATTGGAGCAGCAGAAGTGCGAAAAATTTGTTGTCTTGTCAACCATTTCTTAGCTTCAAACTCCCATATCTCGCGAACGGATTGACCTAACCCAAAGATTCCTATGGCATCTGAAAGTAGAAGCTCGCCCGATTACAACGGTGTGTGAATTTTTTCCCTAGGCCATTCTGGTTAACCGTTTGGTGCAGCGGAATTGCGAAAAATTTTTTGCCTTCTCAACCATTTCTTGGCTTCAATATCCCATATCTTGCGAACGGATTGACCTAACCAAAAAATTCCTATTGCATCTGAAAGTAGAAACTCGCCCGTTTACAGCGGTATGTGTATTTTTTCCCTAGGCCATTCTGGTTGAGCGCTTGGAGCAGCAGAATTGCGAAAAATTTGTTGCCTTCTCAACTATTTCGTGGCTTCAAACTCCCATATCTCGCGAACGGATTGACCTAACTCAAAAATTCCTATTGCACCTGAAAGTAGAAACTCGCCCGATTAGAACGTTATGTGTATTTTTTCCCTAGGCCATTCTGGTTAAGCGATTGGAGCAGCAGAAGTGCGAAAAATTTTTTGCCTTCTCAACCATTTCTTGGCTTCAAACTCCCATATCTCGAGAACGGATTGACCTAACCCAAAAATTGCTATTGTAGCTGAAAGCAGAAGCTCGTCCGATTACAACGGTATGGGTATTTTTTCCCTAGGACATTCTGGTTAAGCGTTTGGAGCAGCAGAAGTGCGAAAAATTTGTTGTCTTCTCAACCATTTCTTAGCTTCAAACTCCCATATCTCGCGAACGGATTGACCTAACCCAAAAATTCCTATTGCATCTGAAAGTAGAAGCTCGCCCGATTACAGCGGTATGTGAATTTTTTCCCTAGGCCATTCTGGTTAAGCGATTGGAGCAGCAGAAGTGCGAAAAATTTGTTGTCTTCTCAACCATTTCTTAGCTTCAAACTCCCATATCTCGCGAACGGATTGACCTAACCCAAAAATTCCTATTGCATCTGAAAGTAGAAGCTAGCCCGATTACAGCGGTATGTGTATTTTTTCCCTAGGCCATTCTGGTTAAGCGTTTGGAGCAGCAGAAGTGCGAAAAACTTGTTGTCTTCTCAACCATTTCTTAGCTTCAAAGTCCCATATCTCGCGAACGGATTGACCTAACCAAAAAATTCCTATTGTAGCTGAAAGTAGAAACTCGCCCGATTACAACGGTATGTGTATTTTTTCACTAGCCCATTCTGGTTAAGCGATTGGAGCAGCAGAAGTGCGAAAAATTTGTTGTCTTGTCAACCATTTCTTAGCTTCAAAGTCCCATATCTCGAGAACGGATTGACCTAACCCAAAAATTGCTATTGTAACTGAAAGTAGAAGCTCGTCCGATTACAACGGTATGGGTATTTTTTCCCTAGGCCATTCTGGTTAAGCGTTTGGGGCAGCAGAAGTGCGAAAAATTTGTTGTTTTCTCAACCATTTCTTAGCTTCAAAGTCCCATATCTCGCGAGCGGATTGACCTAACCCAAAAATTCCTATTGCATCTGAAAGTAGAAACTCGCCCGATTACAACGGTGTGTGTATTTTTTCCGTAGGCCATTCTGGTTAAGCGTTTGGAGCAGCAGAATTGCGAAAAATTTTTTGCCTTCTCAACCATTTCTTGGCTTCAAACTCCCATATCTCGCGAACGGATTAACCTAACCCAAAAATTCCTATTGCATCTGAAAGTAGAAAATCGCCCGATTACAACGGTATGTGTATTTTTTCCCTGGGCCATTCTGGTTAAGCGTTTGGAGCCGCAGAATTGCGAAAATTTTTTTGCCTTCTCATTCATTTCTTGGCTTCAAACTCTCATATCTCGCGAACGGATTGACCTAACCCAAAAATTCCTATTGCATCTGAAAGTAGAAACTCGCCCGATTACAGCGGTATGTGTATTTTTTCCCTAGGCCATTCTGGTTAAGCGTTTGGGGCAGCAGAAGTGCGAAAAATTAGTTGTCTTCTCAACCATTTCTTAGCTTCAAATTCCCATATCTCGCGAACGGATTGACCTAACCCAAAGATTCCTATAGCATCTGAAAGTAGAAACTCGCCCGATTACAACGGTATGTTAATTTTTTCCCTAGGCCATTCTGGTTAACCGTTTGGTGCAGCGGAATTGCGAAAAATTTTTTGCCTTCTCAACCATTTCTTGGCTTCAATATCCCATATCTTGCGAACGGATTGACCTAACCAAAAAATTCCTATTGCATCTGAAAGTAGAAACTCGCCCGATTACTGCGGTATGTGTATTTTTTCCCTAGGCCATTCTGGTTGAGCGTTTGGAGCAGCAGAATTGCGAAAAATTTGTTGCCTTCTCAACTATTTCGTGGCATCAAACTCCCATATCTCGCGAACGGATTGACCTAACCCAAAAATTCCTATTGCACCTGAAAGTAGAAACTCGCCCGATTACAACGGTATGTGTATTTTTTCCCTAGGCCATTCTGGTTAAGCGATTGGAGCAGCAGAAGTGCGAACAATTTTTTGCCTTCTCAACCATTTCTTGGCTTCAAACTCCCATATCTCGCGAACGGATTGACCTAACCCAAAAATTCCTATTGCATCTGAAAGTGGAAATTCGTCCGATTTCAACGGTATGGGTATTTTTTCCCTAGGCCATTCTGGTTAAGCGTTTGGAGCAGCAGAAGTGCGAAAAATTTGTTGTCTTCTCAACCATTTCTTAGCTTCAAAGTCCCATATCTCGCGAACGGATTGACCTAACCAAAAAATTCCTATTGTAACTGAAAGTAGAAACTCGCCCGATTACAACGGTATGTGTATTTTTTCACTAGCCCATTCTGGTTAAGCGATTGGAGCAGCAGAAGTGCGAAAAATTTGTTGTCTTGTCAACCATTTCTTGGCTTCAAACTCCCATATCTCGCGAACGGATTGACCTAACCCAAAGATTCCTATTGCATCTGAAAGTGGAAACTCGTCCGATTTCAACGGTATGGGTATTTTTTCCCTAGGCCCCTCTGGTTAAGCGTTTGGAGCAGCAGAAGTGCGAAAAATTTGTTGTCTTCTCAACCATTTCTTAGCTTCAAAGTCCCATATCTCGCGAACGGATTGACCTAACCAAAAAATTCCTATTGTAACTGAAAGTAGAAACTCGCCCGATTACAACGGTATGTGTATTTTTTCCCTAGCCCATTCTGGTTAAGCGATTGGAGCAGCAGAAGTGCGAAAAATTTGTTGTCTTGTCAACCATTTCTTAGCTTCAATCTACCATATCTCGCGAACGGATTGACATAACCCAAAAATTCCTATTGTAACTGAAAGTAGAAACTCGTCCGATTACAACGGTATGGGTATTTTTTCCCTAGGCCATTCTGGTTAAGCGTTTGGAGCAGCAGTAGTGCGAAAAATTTGTTGTCTTGTCAACCATTTCTTAGCTTCAAAGTCCCATATCTCGAGAACGGATTGACCTAACCCAAATTTGCTATTGTAACTGAAAGTAGAAGCTCGTCCGATTACAACGGTATGGGTATTTTTTCCCTAGGACATTCTGCTTAAGCGTTTGGAGCAGCAGAAGTGCGAATAATTTGTTGTCTTCTCAACCATTTCTTAGCTTCAAACTCCCATATCTCGCGAACGGATTAACCTAACCCAAAAATTCCTATTGCATCTGAAAGTAGAAGCTCGCCCGATTACAGCGGTATGTGATTTTTTTCCCTAGGCCATTCTGGTTAAGCGATTGGAGCAGCAGAAGTGCGAAAAATTTGTTGTCTTGTCAACCATTTCTTAGCTTCAAAGTCCCATATCTCGAGAACGGATTGACCTAACCCAAAAATTGCTATTGTAACTGAAAGTAGAAGCTCGTCCGATTACAACGGTATGGGTATTTTTTCCCTAGGCCATTCTGGTTAAGCGTTTGGGGCAGCAGAAGTGCGAAAAATTTGTTGTTTTCTCAACCATTTCTTAGCTTCAAAGTCCCATATCTCGCGAGCGGATTGACCTAACCCAAAAATTCCTATTGTAACTGAAAGTAGAAACTCGCCCGATTACAACGGTATGTGTATTTTTTCACTAGCCCATTCTGGTTAAGCGATTGGAGCAGCAGAAGTGCGAAAAATTTGTTGTCTTGTCAACCATTTCTTGGCTTCAAACTCCCATATCTCGCGAACGGATTGACCTAACCCAAAGATTCCTATTGCATCTGAAAGTGGAAACTCGTCCGATTTCAACGGTATGGGTATTTTTTCCCTAGGCCCCTCTGGTTAAGCGTTTGGAGCAGCAGAAGTGCGAAAAATTTGTTGTCTTCTCAACCATTTCTTAGCTTCAAAGTCCCATATCTCGCGAACGGATTGACCTAACCAAAAAATTCCTATTGTAACTGAAAGTAGAAACTCGCCCGATTACAACGGTATGTGTATTTTTTCCCTAGCCCATTCTGGTTAAGCGATTGGAGCAGCAGAAGTGCGAAAAATTTGTTGTCTTCTCAACCATTTCTTAGCTTCAAACTCCCATATCTCGCGAACGGATTGACCTAACCAAAAAATTCCTATTGTAGCTGAAAGTAGAAACTCGCCCGATTACAACGGTATGTGTATTTTTTCACTAGCCCATTCTGGTTAAGCGATTGGAGCAGCAGAAGTGCGAAAAATTTGTTGTCTTGTCAACCATTTCTTAGCTTCAAAGTCCCATATCTCGAGAACGGATTGACCTAACCCAAAAATTGCTATTGTAACTGAAAGTAGAAGCTCGTCCGATTACAACGGTATGGGTATTTTTTCCCTAGGCCATTCTGGTTAAGCGTTTGGGGCAGCAGAAGTGCGAAAAATTTGTTGTTTTCTCAACCATTTCTTAGCTTCAAAGTCCCATATCTCGCGAGCGGATTGACCTAACCCAAAAATTCCTATTGCATCTGAAAGTAGAAACTCGCCCGATTACAACGGTGTGTGTATTTTTTCCCTAGGCCATTCTGGTTAAGCGTTTGGAGCAGCAGAATTGCGAAAAATTTTTTGCCTTCTCAACCATTTCTTGGCTTCAAACTCCCATATCTCGCGAACGGATTAACCTAACCCAAAAATTCCTATTGCATCTGAAAGTAGAAAATCGCCCGATTACAACGGTATGTGTATTTTTTCCCTGGGCCATTCTGGTTAAGCGTTTGGAGCCGCAGAATTGCGAAAATTTTTTTGCCTTCTCATTCATTTCTTGGCTTCAAACTCTCATATCTCGCGAACGGATTGACCTAACCCAAAAATTCCTATTGCATCTGAAAGTAGAAACTCGCCCGATTACAGCGGTATGTGTATTTTTTCCCTAGGCCATTCTGGTTAAGCGTTTGGGGCAGCAGAAGTGCGAAAAATTAGTTGTCTTCTCAACCATTTCTTAGCTTCAAATTCCCATATCTCGCGAACGGATTGACCTAACCCAAAGATTCCTATAGCATCTGAAAGTAGAAACTCGCCCGATTACAACGGTATGTTAATTTTTTCCCTAGGCCATTCTGGTTAACCGTTTGGTGCAGCGGAATTGCGAAAAATTTTTTGCCTTCTCAACCATTTCTTGGCTTCAATATCCCATATCTTGCGAACGGATTGACCTAACCAAAAAATTCCTATTGCATCTGAAAGTAGAAACTCGCCCGATTACTGCGGTATGTGTATTTTTTCCCTAGGCCATTCTTGTTGAGCGTTTGGAGCAGCAGAATTGCGAAAAATTTGTTGCCTTCTCAACTATTTCGTGGCATCAAACTCCCATATCTCGCGAACGGATTGACCTAACCCAAAAATTCCTATTGCACCTGAAAGTAGAAACTCGCCCGATTACAACGGTATGTGTATTTTTTCCCTAGGCCATTCTGGTTAAGCGATTGGAGCAGCAGAAGTGCGAAAAATTTTTTGCCTTCTCAACCATTTCTTGGCTTCAAACTCCCATATCTCGCGAACGGATTGACCTAACCCAAAAATTCCTATTGCATCTGAAAGTGGAAATTCGTCCGATTTCAACGGTATGGGTATTTTTTCCCTAGGCCATTCTGGTTAAGCGTTTGGAGCAGCAGAAGTGCGAAAAATTTGTTGTCTTCTCAACCATTTCTTAGCTTCAAAGTCCCATATCTCGCGAACGGATTGACCTAACCAAAAAATTCCTATTGTAACTGAAAGTAGAAACTCGCCCGATTACAACGGTATGTGTATTTTTTCACTAGCCCATTCTGGTTAAGCGATTGGAGCAGCAGAAGTGCGAAAAATTTGTTGTCTTGTCAACCATTTCTTGGCTTCAAACTCCCATATCTCGCGAACGGATTGACCTAACCCAAAGATTCCTATTGCATCTGAAAGTGGAAACTCGGCCGATTTCAACGGTATGGGTATTTTTTCCCTAGGCCCCTCTGGTTAAGCGTTTGGAGCAGCAGAAGTGCGAAAAATTTGTTGTCTTCTCAACCATTTCTTAGCTTCAAAGTCCCATATCTCGCGAACGGATTGACCTAACCAAAAAATTCCTATTGTAACTGAAAGTAGAAACTCGCCCGATTACAACGGTATGTGTATTTTTTCCCTAGCCCATTCTGGTTAAGCGATTGGAGCAGCAGAAGTGCGAAAAATTTGTTGTCTTGTCAACCATTTCTTAGCTTCAATCCACCATATCTCGCGAACGGATTGACATAACCCAAAAATTCCTATTGTAACTGAAAGTAGAAACTCGTCCGATTACAACGGTATGGGTATTTTTTCCCTAGGCCATTCTGGTTAAGCGTTTGGAGCAGCAGTAGTGCGAAAAATTTGTTGTCTTGTCAACCATTTCTTAGCTTCAAAGTCCCATATCTCGAGAACGGATTGACCTAACCCAAATTTGCTATTGTAACTGAAAGTAGAAGCTCGTCCGATTACAACGGTATGGGTATTTTTTCCCTAGGACATTCTGCTTAAGCGTTTGGAGCAGCAGAAGTGCGAATAATTTGTTGTCTTCTCAACCATTTCTTAGCTTCAAACTCCCATATCTCGCGAACGGATTAACCTAACCCAAAAATTCCTATTGCATCTGAAAGTAGAAGCTCGCCCGATTACAGCGGTATGTGATTTTTTTCCCTAGGCCATTCTGGTTAAGCGATTGGAGCAGCAGAAGTGCGAAAAATTTGTTGTCTTGTCAACCATTTCTTAGCTTCAAAGTCCCATATCTCGCGAACGGATTGACCTAACCCAAAAATTCCTGTTGCGTCTGAAATTAGAAACTCGCCCGATTACAACGGTGTGTGTATTTTTTCCCTAGGCCATTCTGGTTAAGTGTTTGGAGCAGCAGAAGTGCGAAAAATTAGTTGTCTTCTCAACCATTTCTTAGCTTCAAACTCCCATATCTCGCGAACGGATGGACCTAACCCAAAAAATTCCTATTGCATCTGAAAGTAGAAGCTCGCCCGATTACAACGGTATGTGTATTTTTTCCCTAGGCCATTCTGGTTAAGTGTTTGGAGCAGCAGAAGTGCGAAAAATTTGTTGTCTCCTCAACCATTTCGTAGCTTCAAAGTCCCATATCTCGCGAGCGGATTGACCTAACCCAAAAATTCCTATTGCATCTGAAAGTAGAAACTCGCCCGATTACAACGGTATGTGTATTTTTTCCCTAGGCCATTCTGCTTAAGCGTTTGGAGCAGCAGAAGTGCGAAAAATTAGTTGTCTTCTCAACCATTTCTTAGCTTCAAATTCCCATATCTCGCGAACGGATTGACCTAACCCAAAAATTCCCATTCCATCTGAAAGTAGAAACTCGCCCGATTACAACGGCATGTGTATTTTTTCCCTAGGCCATTCTGGTTAAGCGTTTGGAGCAGCAGAAGTGCGAAAAATTAGTTGTCTTCTCAACCATTTCTTAGCTTCAAACTCTCATATCTCGCGAACGGATTGACCTAACCCAAAAATTCCTATTGCATCTGAAAGTAGGAGCTCGCCCGATTACAGCGGTATGTGTATTTTTTCCCTAGGCCATTCTGGTTAAGCGTTTGGAGCAGCAGAAGTGCGAAAAATTAGTTGTCTTCTCAACCATTTCTTAGCTTCAAACTCTCATATCTCGCGAACGGATTGACCTAACCCAAAAATTCCTATTGCATCTGAAAGTAGAAACTCGCCCGATTACAACGGTATGTGTATTTTTTCCCTAGCCCATTCTGGTTAAGCGATTGGAGAAGCAGAAGTGCGAAAAATTTGTTGTCTTGTCAACCATTTCTTAGCTTCAATCTCCCATATCTCGCGAACGGATTGACCTAACCCAAAAATTCCTATTGTAACTGAAAGTAGAAACTCGTCCGATTACAACGGTATGGGTATTTTTTCCCTAGGCCATTCTGGTTAAGCGTTTGGAGCAGCAGAAGTGCGAAAAATTTGTTGTCTTCTCAACCATTTCGTAGCTTCAAACTCCCATATCTCGCGAACCGATTGACCTAACCCAAAAATTCCTATAGCATCTGAAAGTAGAAACTCGCCCGATTACAACGGTATGTGTATTTTTTCCCTAGGCCATTCTGGTTAAGCGTTTGGAGCAGCAGAAGTGCGAAAAATTGTTTGCCTTCTCAACCATTTCTTGGCATCAAACTCCCATATCTCGCGAACGGATTGACCTAACCCAAAAATTCCTGTTGCGTCTGAAATTAGAAACTCGCCCGATTACAAAGGTACGTGTATTTTTTCCCTAGGTCATTTTGGTTAAGCGTTTGGAGCAGCAGAAGTGCGAAAAATTAGTTGTCTTCTCAACCATTTCTTAGCTTCAAAGTCCCATGTCTCGAGAACGGATTGACATAACCCAAAAATTCCTATTGCATCTGAAAGTAGAAGCTCGCCCGATTACAACGGTATGTGAATTTTTTCCCTAGGCCATTCTGGTTAAGCGTTTGGTGCAGCGGAATTGCGAAAAATTTTTTGCCTTCTCAACCATTTCTTGGCTTCAATCTCTCATATCTTGCGAACGGATTGACCTAACCATAAAATTCCTATTGCATCTGAAAGTAGAAACTCGCCCGATTACAGCGGTATGTGTATTTTTTCCCTAGGCAATTCTGGTTAAGCGATTGGAGCATCAGAAGTGCGAAAAATTTGTTGTCTTGTCAACCATTTCTTAGCTTCAAAGTCCCATATCTCGAGAACGGATTGACCTAACCCAAAAATTGCTATTGTAACTGAAAGTAGAAGCTCGTCCGATTACAACGGTATGGGTATTTTTTCCCTAGGACATTCTGGTTAAGCGTTTGGAGCAGCAGAAGTGCGAAAAATTAGTTGTCTTCTCAACCATTTCTTAGCTTCAAACTCTCATATCTCGCAAACGGATTGACCTAACCCAAAAATTCCTATTGCATCTTAAAGTAGGAGCTCGCCCGATTACAGCGGTATGTGAATTTTTTCCCTAGGCCATTCTGGTTAACCGTTTGGTGCAGCGGAATTGCGAAACATTTTTTGCCTTCTCAACCATTTCTTGGATTCAATCTCCCATATCTTGCGAACGGATTGACCTAACCAAAAAATTCCTAATGCATCTGAAAGTAGAAACTCGCCCGATTACAGCGGTATGTGAATTTTTTCCCTAGGCCATTCTGGTTAAGCGTTTGGTGCAGCGGAATTGCGAAAAATTTTTTGCCTTCTCAACCATTTCTTGGCTTCAATCTCCCATATCTTGCGAACGGATTGACCTAACCATAAAATTCCTATTGCATCTGAAAGTAGAAACTCGCCCGATTACAGCGGTATGTGTATTTTTTCCCTAGGCAATTCTGGTTAAGCGATTGGAGCATCAGAAGTGCGAAAAATTTGTTGTCTTGTCAACCATTTCTTAGCTTCAAAGTCCCATATCTCGAGAACGGATTGACCTAACCCAAAAATTGCTATTGTAACTGAAAGTAGAAGCTCGTCCGATTACAACGGTATGGGTATTTTTTCCCTAGGACATTCTGGTTAAGCGTTTGGAGCAGCAGAAGTGCGAAAAATTTTTTGCCTTCTCAACCATTTCTTGGATTCAATCTCCCATATCTTGCGAACGGATTGACCTAACCAAAAAATTCCTAATGCATCTGAAAGTAGAAACTCGCCCGATTACAGCGGTTTGTGTATTTTTTCCCTAGGCCATTCTGGTTAAGCGATTGGAGCAGCAGAAGTGCGAAAAATTTTTTGCCGTCTCAACCATTTCTTGGCTTCAAACTCCCATATCTCGCGAACGGATTGACCTAACCCAAAAATTCCTATCGCATCTGAAAGTAGAAGCTCGTCCGATTACAACGGTATGGGTATTTTTTCCCTAGGCCATTCTGGTTAAGCGTTTGGAGCAGCAGAAGTGCGAAAAATTTGTTGTCTTCTCAACCATTTCTTAGCTTCAAAGTCCCATATCTCGCGAACGGATTGACCTAACCAAAAAATTCCTATTGTAACTGAAAGTAGAAACTCGCCCGATTACAACGGTACGTGTATTTTTTCCCTAGCCCATTCTGGTTAAGCGATTGGAGAAG
Organism: Ptiloglossa arizonensis; assembly: GCF_051014685.1. NCBI lineage: Eukaryota > Metazoa > Arthropoda > Insecta > Hymenoptera > Colletidae > Ptiloglossa > Ptiloglossa arizonensis. The sequence continues at coordinate 201,863 of NW_027478429.1, forward strand.
CAGAAGTGCGAAAAATGTGTTGTCTTCTCAACCATTTCGTAGCTTCAAACTCCCACATCTCGCGAACGGATTGACCTAACCCAAAAATTCCTATAGCATCTGAAAGTAGAAACTCGCCCGATTACAACGTTATGTGTGTTTTTTCCCTAGGCCATTCTGGTTAAGCGTTTGGAGCAGCAGAAGTGCGTAAAATTTTTTGCCTTCTCAACCATTTCTTGGCTTCAAACTCCCATATCTCGCTAACGGATTGACCTAACCCAAAAATTCCTGTTGCGTCTGAAATTAGAAACTCGCCCGATTACAAAGGTATGTGTATTTTTTCCCTAGGTCATTTTGGTTAAGCGTTTGGAGCAGCAGAAGTGCGAAAAATTAGTTGTCTTCTCAACCATTTCTTAGCTTCAAAGTCCCATATCTCGCGAACGGATTGACCTAACCAAAAAATTCCTATTGTAACTGAAAGTAGAAACTCGCCCGATTACAAAGGTATGTGTATTTTTTCCCTAGGTCATTTTGGTTAAGCGTTTGGAGCAGCAGAAGTGCGAAAAATTAGTTGTCTTCTCAACCATTTCTTAGCTTCAAAGTCCCATGTCTCGAGAACGGATTGACATAACCCAAAAATTCCTATTGCATCTGAAAGTAGAAGCTCGCCCGATTACAACGGTATGTGAATTTTTTCCCTAGGCCATTCTGGTTAAGCGTTTGGCGCAGCGGAATTGCGAAAAATTTTTTGCCTTCTCAACCATTTCTTGGCTTCAATCTCCCATATCTTGCGAACGGATTGACCTAACCATAAAATTCCTATTGCATCTGAAAGTAGAAACTCGCCCGATTACAGCGGTATGTGTATTTTTTCCCTAGGCAATTCTGGTTAAGCGATTGGAGCAGCAGAAGTGCGAAAAATTTGTTGCCTTGTCAACCATTTCTTTGCTTCAAAGTCCCATATCTCGAGAACGGATTGACCTAACCCAAAAATTGCTATTGTAACTGAAAGTAGAAGCTCGTCCGATTACAACGGTATGGGTATTTTTTCCCTAGGACATTCTGGTTAAGCGTTTGGAGCAGCAGAAGTGCGAAAAATTTGTTGTCTCCTCAACCATTTCTTAGCTTCAAAGTCCCATAACTCGCGAATGGATTGACCTAACCCAAAAATTCCTGTTGCGTCTGAAATTAGAAACTCGCCCGATTACAAAGGTATGTGAATTTTTTCCTAGGCCATTCTGGTTAAGCGTTTGGTGCAGCGGAATTGCGAAAAATTTTTTGCCTTCTCAACCATTTCTTGGCTTCAATCTCCCATATCTTGCGAACGGATTGACCGAACCATAAAATTCCTATTGCATCTGAAAGTAGAAACTCGCCCGATTACAGCGGTATGTGTATTTTTTCCCTAGGCAAATCTGGTTAAGCGATTGGAGCAGCAGAAGTGCGAAAAATTTGTTGCCTTGTCAACCATTTCTTTGCTTCAAAGTCCCATATCTCGAGAACGGATTGACCTAACCCAAAAATTGCTATTGTAACTGAAAGTAGAAGCTCGTCCGATTACAACGGTATGGGTATTTTTTCCCTAGGACATTCTGGTTAAGCGTTTGGAGCAGCAGAAGTGCGAAAAATTTGTTGTCTCCTCAACCATTTCTTAGCTTCAAAGTCCCATAACTCGCGAACGGATTGACCTAACCCAAAAATTCCTATTGCATCTGAAATTAGAAACTCGCCCGATTACAAAGGTATGTGTATTTTTTCCCTAGGCCATTCTGGTTAAGCGTTTGGAGCAGCAGAATTGCGAAAAATTTTTTGCCTTCTCAACCATGCCTTGGCTTCAAACTCCCATATCTCACGAACGGATTGACCTAACCCAAAAATTCCTATTGCATCTGAAAGTAGAAACTCGCCCGATTACAACGGTATGTGTATTTTTTCCCTAGGCCATTCTGGTTAAGCGTTTGGAGCAGCAGAAGTGCGAAAAATTAGTTGTCTTCTCAACCATTTCTTAGCTTCAAACTCTCATATCTCGCGAACGGATTGACCTAACCCAAAAATTCCTATTGCATCTGAAAGTAGGAGCTCGCCCGATTACAGCGGTATGTGTATTTTTTCCCTAGGCCATTCTGGTTAAGCGTTTGGAGCAGCAGAAGTGCGAAAAATTAGTTGTCTTCTCAACCATTTCTTAGCTTCAAACTCTCATATCTCGCGAACGGATTGACCTAACCCAAAAATTCCTATTGCATCTGAAAGTAGGAGCTCGCCCGATTACAGCGGTATGTGAATTTTTTCCCTAGGCCATTCTGGTTAAGCGATTGGAGCAGCAGAAGTGCGAAAAATTTTTTGCCGTCTCAACCATTTCTTGGCTTCAAACTCCCATATCTCGCGAACGGATTGACCTAACCCAAAAATTCCTATTGCATCTGAAAGTAGAAGCTCGTCCGATTACAACGGTATGGGTATTTTTTCCCTAGGCCATTCTGGTTAAGCGTTTGGAGCAGCAGAAGTGCGAAAAATTTGTTGTCTTATCAACCATTTCTTAGCTTCAAAGTCCCATATCTCGCGAACGGATTGACCTAACCAAAAAATTCCTATTGTAACTGAAAGTAGAAACTCGCCCGATTACAACGGTATGTGTATTTTTTCCCTAGCCCATTCTGGTTAAGCGATTGGAGAAGCAGAAGTGCGAAAAATTTGTTGTCTTGTCAACCATTTCTTAGCTTCAATCTCCCATATCTCGCGAACGGATTGACCTAACCCAAAAATTCCTATTGTAACTGAAAGTAGAAACTCGTCCGATTACAACGGTATGGGTATTTTTTCCCTAGGCCATTCTGGTTAAGCGTTTGGAGCAGCAGAAGTGCGAAAAATTTGTTGTCTTCTCAACCATTTCGTAGCTTCAAACTCCCATATCTCGCGAACGGATTGACCTAACCCAAAAATTCCTATAGCATCTGAAAGTAGAAACTCGCCCGATTACAACGGTATGTGTGTTTTTTCCCTAGGCCATTCTGGTTAAGCGTTTGGAGCAGCAGAAGTGCGAAAAATTTTTTGCCTTCTCAACCATTTCTTGGCTTCAAACTCCCATATCTCGCGAACGGATTGACCTAACCCAAAAATTCCTGTTGCGTCTGAAATTAGAAACTCGCCCGATTACAAAGGTATGTGTATTTTTTCCCTAGGTCATTTTGGTTAAGCGTTTGGAGCAGCAGAAGTGCGAAAAATTAGTTGTCTTCTCAACCATTTCTTAGCTTCAAAGTCCCATATCTCGCGAACGGATAGACCTAACCAAAAAATTCCTATTGTAACTGAAAGTAGAAACTCGCCCGATTACAACGGTATGGGTATTTTTTCCCTAGGCCATTCTGGTTAAGCGTTTGGAGCAGCAGAAGTGCGAAAAATTTGTTGTCTTCTCAACCATTTCGTAGCTTCAAACTCCCATATCTCGCGAACGGATTGACCTAACCCAAAAATTCCTATAGCATCTGAAAGTAGAAACTCGCCCGATTACAACGGTATGTGTATTTTTTCCCTAGGCCATTCTGGTTAAGCGTTTGGAGCAGCAGAAGTGCGAAAAATTTTTTGCCTTCTCAACCATTTCTTGGCTTCAAACTCCCATATCTCGCGAACGGATTGACCTAACCCAAAAATTCCTGTTGCGTCTGAAATTAGAAACTCGCCCGATTACAAAGGTATGTGTATTTTTTCCCTAGGCCATTCTGGTTAAGCGTTTGGAGCAGCAGAAGTGCGAAAAATTTGTTGTCTTCTCAACCATTTCTTAGCTTCAAATTCCCATATCTCGCGAACGGATTGACCTAACCCAAAGATTCCTATAGCATCTGAAAGTAGAAGCTCGCCCGATTACAACGGTATGTGAATTTTTTCCCTAGGCCATTCTGGTTAACCGTTTGGTGCAGCGGAATTGCGAAAAATTTTTTGCCTTCTCAACCATTTCTTGGCTTCAATATCCCATTTCTTGCGAACGGATTGACCTAACCAAAAAATTCCTATTGCATCTGAAAGTAGAAACTCGCCCGATTACAGCGGTATGTGTATTTTTTCCCTAGGCCATTCTGGTTGAGCGTTTGGAGCAGCAGAATTGCGAAAAATTTGTTGCCTTCTCAACTATTTCGTGGCTTCAAACTCCCATATCTCGCGAACGGATTGACCTAACCCAAAAATTCCTATTGCATCTGAAAGTAGAATCTCGTCCGATTACAACGGTATGGGTATTTTTTCCCTAGGACATTCTGGTTAAGCGTTTGGAGCAGCAGAAGTGCGAAAAATTTGTTGTCTCCTCAACCATTTCTTAGCTTCAAAGTCCCATAACTCGCGAATGGATTGACCTAACCCAAAAATTCCTGTTGCGTCTGAAATTAGAAACTCGCCCGATTACAAAGGTATGTGAATTTTTTCCCTAGGCCATTCTGGTTAAGCGTTTGGTGCAGCGGAATTGCGAAAAATTTTTTGCCTTCTCAACCATTTCTTGGCTTCAATCTCCCATATCTTGCGAACGGATTGACCTAACCATAAAATTCCTATTGCATCTGAAAGTAGAAACTCGCCCGATTACAGCGGTATGTGTATTTTTTCCCTAGGCAATTCTGGTTAAGCGATTGGAGCAGCAGAATTGCGAAAAATTTGTTGTCTTGTCAACCATTTCTTAGCTTCAAAGTCCCATATCTCGAGAACGGATTGACCTAACCCAAAAATTGCTATTGTAACTGAAAGTAGAAGCTCGTCCGATTATAACGGTATGTGTATTTTTTCCCTAGGCCATTCTGGTTAAGCGTTTGGAGCAGCAGAATTGCGAAAAATTTGTTGTCTTCTCAACCATTTCTTAGCTTCAAATTCCCATATCTCGCGAACGGATTGACCTAACCCAAAGATTCCTATAGCATCTGAAAGTAGAAGCTCGCCCGATTACAACGGTATGTGAATTTTTTCCCTAGGCCATTCTGGTTAACCGTTTGGTGCAGCGGAATTGCGAAAAATTTTTTGCCTTCTCAACCATTTCTTGGCTTCAATATCCCATATCTTGCGAACGGATTGACCTAACCAAAAAATTCCTATTGCATCTGAAAGTAGAAACTCGCCCGATTACAGCGGTATGTGTATTTTTTCCCTAGGCCATTCTGGTTGAGCGTTTGGAGCAGCAGAATTGCGAAAAATTTGTTGTCTTCTCAACCATTTCTTAGCTTCAAATTCCCATATCTCGCGAACGGATTGACCTAACCCAAAGATTCCTATAGCATCTGAAAGTAGAAGCTCGCCCGATTACAACGGTATGTGAATTTTTTCCCTAGGCCATTCTGGTTAACCGTTTGGTGCAGCGGAATTGCGAAAAATTTTTTGCCTTCTCAACCATTTCTTGGCTTCAATATCCCATATCTTGCGAACGGATTGACCTAACCAAAAAATTCCTATTGCATCTGAAAGTAGAAACTCGCCCGATTACAGCGGTATGTGTATTTTTTCCCTAGGCCATTCTGGTTGAGCGTTTGGAGCAGCAGAATTGCGAAAAATTTGTTGCCTTCTCAACTATTTCGTGGCTTCAAACTCCCATATCTCGCGAACGGATTGACCTAACCCAAAAATTCCTATTGCACCTGAAAATAGAAACTCGCCCGATTACAACGGTATGTGTATTTTTTCCCTAGGCCATTCTGGTTAAGCGATTGGAGCAGCAGAAGTGCGAAAAATTTTTTGCCTTCTCAACCATTTCTTGGCTTCAAACTCCCATATCTCGCGAACGGATTGACCTAACCCAAAAATTCCTATTGCATCTGAAAGTGGAAACTCGTCCGATTTCAACGGTATGGGTATTTTTTCCCTAGGCCATTCTGGTTAAGCGTTTGGAGCAGCAGAAGTGCGAAAAATTTGTTGTCTTCTCAACCATTTCTTAGCTTCAAAGTCCCATATCTCGCGAACGGATTGACCTAACCAAAAAATTCCTATTGTAACTGAAAGTAGAAACTCGCCCGATTACAACGGTATGTGTATTTTTTCCCTAGCCCATTCTGGTTAAGCGATTGGAGCAGCAGAATTGCGAAAAATTTGTTGTCTTGTCAACCATTTCTTAGCTTCAATCCACCATATCTCGCGAACGGATTGACCTAACCCAAAAATTCCTATTGTAACTGAAAGTAGAAACTCGTCCGATTACAACGGTATGGGTATTTTTTCCCTAGGCCATTCTGGTTAAGCGTTTGGAGCAGCAGAGGTGCGAAAAATTTGTTGTCTTCTCAACCATTTCTTAGCTTCAAACTCCCATATCTCGCGAACGGATTGACCTAACCAAAAAATTCCTATTGCATCTGAAAGTAGAAGCTCGCCCGATTACAGCGGTATGTGAATTTTTTCCCTAGGCGATTCTGGTTAAGCGATTGGAGCAGCAGAAGTGCGAAAAATTTGTTGTCTTGTCAACCATTTCTTAGCTTCAAAGTCCCATATCTCGCGAACGGATTGACCTAACCCAAAAATTCCTGTTGCGTCTGAAATTAGAAACTCGCCCGATTACAACGGTATGTGTATTGTTTCCCTAGGCCAATTCTGGTTAAGTGTTTGGAGCAGCAGATGTGCGAAAAATTAGTTGTCTTCTCAACCATTTCTTAGCTTCAAACTCCCATATCTCGCGAACGGATTGGCCTAACCCAAAAATTGCTATTGTAACTGAAAGTAGAAGCTCGTCCGATTACAACGGTATGGGTATTTTTTCCCTAGCCCGTTCTGGTCAAGCGTTTGAAGCAGCAGAATTGCGAAAAATTTGTTGTCTTCTCAACCATTTCTTAGCTTCAAACTCCCATATCGCGCGAACGGATTGACCTAACCCAAAAATTCCTATTGCATCTGAAAGTAGAAACTCGCCCGATTACAAAGGTATGTGTATTTTTTCCCTAGGCCATTCTGGTTAAGCGTTTGGAGCAGCAGAATTGCGAAAAATTTTTTGCCTTCTCAACCATGCCTTGGCTTCAAACTCCCATATCTCACGAACGGATTGACCTAACCCAAAAATTCCTATTGCATCTGAAAGTAGAAACTCGCCCGATTACAACGGTATGTGTATTTTTTCCCTAGGCCATTCTGGTTAAGCGTTTGGAGCAGCAGAAATGCGAATAATTTTTTGCCTTCTCAACCATGCCTTGGCTTCAAACTCCCATATCTCACGAACGGATTGACCTAACCCAAAAATTCCCATTGCATCTGAAAGTAGAAACTCGCCCGATTACAACGGCATGTGTATTTTTTCCCTAGGCCATTCTGGTTAAGCGTTTGGAGCAGCAGAAGTGCGAAAAATTAGTTGTCTTCTCAACCATTTCTTAGCTTCAAACTCTCATATCTCACGAACGGATTGACCTAACCCAAAAATTCCTATTGCATCTGAAAGTAGGAGCTCGCCCGATTACAGCGGTATGTGTATTTTTTCCCTAGGCCATTCTGGTTAAGCGTTTGGAGCAGCAGAAGTGCGAAAAATTAGTTGTCTTCTCAACCATTTCTTAGCTTCAAACTCTCATATCTCGCGAACGGATTGACCTAACCCAAAAATTCCTATTGCATCTGAAAGTAGGAGCTCGCCCGATTACAGCGGTATGTGAATTTTTTCCCTAGGCCATTCTGGTTAAGCGATTGGAGCAGCAGAAGTGCGAAAAATTTTTTGCCGTCTCAACCATTTCTTGGCTTCAAACTCCCATATCTCGCGAACGGATTGACCTAACCCAAAAATTCCTATTGCATCTGAAAGTAGAAGCTCGTCCGATTACAACGGTATGGGTATTTTTTCCCTAGGCCATTCTGGTTAAGCGTTTGGAGCAGCAGAAGTGCGAAAAATTTGTTGTCTTATCAACCATTTCTTAGCTTCAAAGTCCCATATCTCGCGAACGGATTGACCTAACCAAAAAATTCCTATTGTAACTGAAAGTAGAAACTCGCCCGATTACAACGGTATGTGTATTTTTTCCCTAGCCCATTCTGGTTAAGCGATTGGAGAAGCAGAAGTGCGAAAAATTTGTTGTCTTGTCAACCATTTCTTAGCTTCAATCTCCCATATCTCGCGAACGGATTGACCTAACCCAAAAATTCCTATTGTAACTGAAAGTAGAAACTCGTCCGATTACAACGGTATGGGTATTTTTTCCCTAGGCCATTCTGGTTAAGCGTTTGGAGCAGCAGAAGTGCGAAAAATTTGTTGTCTTCTCAACCATTTCGTAGCTTCAAACTCCCATATCTCGCGAACGGATTGACCTAACCCAAAAATTCCTATAGCATCTGAAAGTAGAAACTCGCCCGATTACAACGGTATGTGTGTTTTTTCCCTAGGCCATTCTGGTTAAGCGTTTGGAGCAGTAGAAGTGCGAAAAATTTTTTGCCTTCTCAACCATTTCTTGGCTTCAAACTCCCATATCTCGCGAACGGATTGACCTAACCCAAAAATTCCTGTTGCGTCTGAAATTAGAAACTCGCCCGATTACAAAGGTATGTGTATTTTTTCCCTAGGTCATTTTGGTTAAGCGTTTGGAGCAGCAGAAGTGCGAAAGATTAGTTGTCTTCTCAACCATTTCTTAGCTTCAAAGTCCCATATCTCGCGAACGGATAGACCTAACCAAAAAATTCCTATTGTAACTGAAAGTAGAAACTCGCCCGATTACAACGGTATGGGTATTTTTTCCCTAGGCCATTCTGGTTAAGCGTTTGGAGCAGCAGAAGTGCGAAAAATTTGTTGTCTTCTCAACCATTTCGTAGCTTCAAACTCCCATATCTCGCGAACGGATTGACCTAACCCAAAAATTCCTATAGCATCTGAAAGTAGAAACTCGCCCGATTACAACGGTATGTGTATTTTTTCCCTAGGCCATTCTGGTTAAGCGTTTGGAGCAGCAGAAGTGCGAAAAATTTTTTGCCTTCTCAACCATTTCTTGGCTTCAAACTCCCATATCTCGCGAACGGATTGACCTAACCCAAAAATTCCTGTTGCGTCTGAAATTAGAAACTCGCCCGATTACAAAGGTATGTGTATTTTTTCCCTAGGCCATTCTGGTTAAGCGTTTGGAGCAGCAGAAGTGCGAAAAATTTGTTGTCTTCTCAACCATTTCTTAGCTTCAAATTCCCATATCTCGCGAACGGATTGACCTAACCCAAAGATTCCTATAGCATCTGAAAGTAGAAGCTCGCCCGATTACAACGGTATGTGAATTTTTTCCCTAGGCCATTCTGGTTAACCGTTTGGTGCAGCGGAATTGCGAAAAATTTTTTGCCTTCTCAACCATTTCTTGGCTTCAATATCCCATTTCTTGCGAACGGATTGACCTAACCAAAAAATTCCTATTGCATCTGAAAGTAGAAACTCGCCCGATTACAGCGGTATGTGTATTTTTTCCCTAGGCCATTCTGGTTGAGCGTTTGGAGCAGCAGAATTGCGAAAAATTTGTTGCCTTCTCAACTATTTCGTGGCTTCAAACTCCCATATCTCGCGAACGGATTGACCTAACCCAAAAATTCCTATTGCATCTGAAAGTAGAAACTCGTCCGATTACAACGGTATGGGTATTTTTTCCCTAGGACATACTGGTTAAGCGTTTGGAGCAGCAGAAGTGCGAAAAATTTGTTGTCTCCTCAACCATTTCTTAGCTTCAAAGTCCCATAACTCGCGAATGGATTGACCTAACCCAAAAATTCCTGTTGCGTCTGAAATTAGAAACTCGCCCGATTACAAAGGTATGTGAATTTTTTCCCTAGGCCATTCTGGTTAAGCGTTTGGTGCAGCGGAATTGCGAAAAATTTTTTGCCTTCTCAACCATTTCTTGGCTTCAATCTCCCATATCTTGCGAACGGATTGACCTAACCATAAAATTCCTATTGCATCTGAAAGTAGAAACTCGCCCGATTACAGCGGTATGTGTATTTTTTCCCTAGGCAATTCTGGTTAAGCGATTGGAGCAGCAGAGGTGCGAAAAATTTGTTGCCTTGCCAACCATTTCTTTGCTTCAAAGTCCCATATCTCGAGAACGGATTGACCTAACCCAAAAATTGCTATTGTAACTGAAAGTAGAAGCTCGTCCGATTACAACGGTATGGGTATTTTTTCCCTAGGACATTCTGGTTAAGCGTTTGGAGCAGCAGAAGTGCGAAAAATTTGTTGTCTCCTCAACCATTTCTTAGCTTCAAAGTCCCATAACTCGCGAACGGATTGACCTAACCCAAAAATTCCTGTTGCGTCTGAAATTAGAAACTCGCCCGATTACAAAGGTATGTGTATTTTTTCCCTAGGCCATTTTGGTTAAGCGTTTGGAGCAGCAGAAGTGCGAAAAATTAGTTGTCTTCTCAACCATTTCTTAGCTTCAAAGTCCCATGTCTCGAGAACGGATTGACATAACCCAAAAATTCCTATTGCATCTGAAAGTAGAAGCTCGCCCGATTACAACGGTATGTGAATTTTTTCCCTAGGCCATTCTGGTTAAGCGTTTGGTGCAGCGGAATTGCGAAAAATTTTTTGCCTTCTCAACCATTTCTTGGCTTCAATCTCCCATATCTTGCGAACGGATTGACCTAACCATAAAATTCCTATTGCATCTGAAAGTAGAAACTCGCCCGATTACAGCGGTATGTGTATTTTTTCCCTAGGCAATTCTGGTTAAGCGATTGGAGCAGCAGAATTGCGAAAAATTTGTTGTCTTGTCAACCATTTCTTAGCTTCAAAGTCCCATATCTCGAGAACGGATTGACCTAACCCAAAAATTGCTATTGTAACTGAAAGTAGAAGCTCGTCCGATTATAACGGTATGTGTATTTTTAACCTAGGCCATTCTGGTTAAGCGTTTGGAGCAGCAGAATTGCGTAAAATTTGTTGTCTTCTCAACCATTTCTTAGCTTCAAATTCCCATATCTCGCGAACGGATTGACCTAACCCAAAGATTCCTATAGCATCTGAAAGTAGAAGCTCGCCCGATTACAACGGTATGTGAATTTTTTCCCTAGGCCATTCTGGTTAACCGTTTGGTGCAGCGGAATTGCGAAAAATTTTTTGCCTTCTCAACCATTTCTTGGCTTCAATATCCCATATCTTGCGAACGGATTGACCTAACCAAAAAATTCCTATTGCATCTGAAAGTACAAACTCGCCCGATTACAGCGGTATGTGTATTTTTTCCCTAGGCCATTCTGGTTGAGCGTTTGGAGCAGCAGAATTGCGAAAAATTTGTTGTCTTCTCAACCATTTCTTAGCTTCAAATTCCCATATCTCGCGAACGGATTGACCTAACCCAAAGATTCCTATAGCATCTGAAAGTAGAAGCTCGCCCGATTACAACGGTATGTGAATTTTTTCCCTAGGCCATTCTGGTTAACCGTTTGGTGCAGCGGAATTGCGAAAAATTTTTTGCCTTCTCAACCATTTCTTGGCTTCAATATCCCATATCTTGCGAACGGATTGACCTAACCAAAAAATTCCTATTGCATCTGAAAGTAGAAACTCGCCCGATTACAGCGGTATGTGTATTTTTTCCCTAGGACATTCTGGTTAAGCGTTTGGAGCAGCAGAAGTGCGAAAAATTTGTTGTCTCCTCAACCATTTCTTAGCTTCAAAGTCCCATAACTCGCGAACGGATTGACCTAACCCAAAAATTCCTGTTGCGTCTGAAATTAGAAACTCGCCCGATTACAAAGGTATGTGTATTTTTTCCCTAGGCCATTTTGGTTAAGCGTTTGGAGCAGCAGAAGTGCGAAAAATTAGTTGTCTTCTCAACCATTTCTTAGCTTCAAAGTCCCATGTCTCGAGAACGGATTGACATAACCCAAAAATTCCTATTGCATCTGAAAGTAGAAGCTCGCCCGATTACAACGGTATGTGAATTTTTTCCCTAGGCCATTCTGGTTAAGCGTTTGGTGCAGCGGAATTGCGAAAAATTTTTTGCCTTCTCAACCATTTCTTGGCTTCAATCTCCCATATCTTGCGAACGGATTGACCTAACCATAAAATTCCTATTGCATCTGAAAGTAGAAACTCGCCCGATTGCAGCGGTATGTGTATTTTTTCCCTAGGCAATTCTGGTTAAGCGATTGGAGCAGCAGAATTGCGAAAAATTTGTTGTCTTGTCAACCATTTCTTAGCTTCAAAGTCCCATATCTCGAGAACGGATTGACCTAACCCAAAAATTGCTATTGTAACTGAAAGTAGAAGCTCGTCCGATTATAACGGTATGTGTATTTTTTCCCTAGGCCATTCTGGTTAAGCGTTTGGAGCAGCAGAATTGCGAAAAATTTGTTGTCTTCTCAACCATTTCTTAGCTTCAAATTCCCATATCTCGCGAACGGATTGACCTAACCCAAAGATTCCTATAGCATCTGAAAGTAGAAGCTCGCCCGATTACAACGGTATGTGAATTTTTTCCCTAGGCCATTCTGGTTAACCGTTTGGTGCAGCGGAATTGCGAAAAATTTTTTGCCTTCTCAACCATTTCTTGGCTTCAATATCCCATATCTTGCGAACGGATTGACCTAACCAAAAAATTCCTATTGCATCTGAAAGTAGAAACTCGCCCGATTACAGCGGTATGTGTATTTTTTCCCTAGGCCATTCTGGTTGAGCGTTTGGAGCAGCAGAATTGCGAAAAATTTGTTGTCTTCTCAACCATTTCTTAGCTTCAAATTCCCATATCTCGCGAACGGATTGACCTAACCCAAAGATTCCTATAGCATCTGAAAGTAGAAGCTCGCCCGATTACAACGGTATGTGAATTTTTTCCCTAGGCCATTCTGGTTAACCGTTTGGTGCAGCGGAATTGCGAAAAATTTTTTGCCTTCTCAACCATTTCTTGGCTTCAATATCCCATATCTTGCGAACGGATTGACCTAACCAAAAAATTCCTATTGCATCTGAAAGTAGAAACTCGCCCGATTACAGCGGTATGTGTATTTTTTCCCTAGGCCATTCTGGTTGAGCGTTTGGAGCAGCAGAATTGCGAAAAATTTGTTGCCTTCTCAACTATTTCGTGGCTTCAAACTCCCATATCTCGCGAACGGATTGACCTAACCCAAAAATTCCTATTGCACCTGAAAATAGAAACTCGCCCGATTACAACGTTATGTGTATTTTTTCCCTAGGCCATTCTGGTTAAGCGATTGGAGCAGCAGAAGTGCGAAAAATTTTTTGCCTTCTCAACCATTTCTTGGCTTCAAACTCCCATATCTCGCGAACGGATTGACCTAACCCAAAAATTCCTATTGCATCTGAAAGTGGAAACTCGTCCGATTTCAACGGTATGGGTATTTTTTCCCTAGGCCATTCTGGTTAAGCGTTTGGAGCAGCAGAAGTGCGAAAAATTTGTTGTCTTCTCAACCATTTCTTAGCTTCAAAGTCCCATATCTCGCGAACGGATTGACCTAACCAAAAAATTCCTATTGTAACTGAAAGTAGAAACTCGCCCGATTACAACGGTATGTGTATTTTTTCCCTAGCCCATTCTGGTTAAGCGATTGGAGCAGCAGAATTGCGAAAAATTTGTTGTCTTGTCAACCATCTCTTAGCTTCAATCTACCATATCTCGCGAACGGATTGACCTAACCCAAAAATTCCTATTGTAACTGAAAGTAGAAACTCGTCCGATTACAACGGTATGGGTATTTTTTCCCTAGGCCATTCTGGTTAAGCGTTTGGAGCAGCAGAGGTGCGAAAAATTTGTTGTCTTGTCAACCATTTCTTAGCTTCAAAGTCCCATATCTCGAGAACGGATTGACCTAACCCAAAAATTGCTATTGTAACTGAAAGTAGAAGCTCGTCCGATTACAACGGTATGGGTATTTTTTCCCTAGGACATTCTGGTTAAGCGTTTGGAGCAGCAGAAGTGCGAAAAATTTGTTGTCTTCTCAACCATTTCTTAGCTTCAAACTCCCATATCTCGCGAACGGATTGACCTAACCAAAAAATTCCTATTGCATCTGAAAGTAGAAGCTCGCCCGATTACAGCGGTATGTGAATTTTTTCCCTAGGCGATTCTGGTTAAGCGATTGGAGCAGCAGAAGTGCGAAAAATTTGTTGTCTTGTCAACCATTTCTTAGCTTCAAAGTCCCATATCTCGCGAACGGATTGACCTAACCCAAAAATTCCTGTTGCGTCTGAAATTAGAAACTCGCCCGATTACAACGGTATGTGTATTTTTTCCCTAGGCCATTCTGGTTAAGTGTTTGGAGCAGCAGAAGTGCGAAAAATTAGTTGTCTTCTCAACCATTTCTTAGCTTCAAACTCCCATATCTCGCGAACGGATTGGCCTAACCCAAAAATTGCTATTGTAACTGAAAGTAGAAGCTCGTCCGATTACAACGGTATGGGTATTTTTTCCCTAGCCCGTTCTGGTCAAGCGTTTGGAGCAGCAGAATTGCGAAAAATTTGTTGTCTTCTCAACCATTTCTTAGCTTCAAACTCCCATATCGCGCGAACGGATTGACCTAACCCAAAAATTCCTATTGCATCTGAAAGTAGAAACTCGCCCGATTACAAAGGTATGTGTATTTTTTCCCTAGGCCATTCTGGTTAAGCGTTTGGAGCAGCAGAATTGCGAAAAATTTTTTGCCTTCTCAACCATGCCTTGGCTTCAAACTCCCATATCTCACGAACGGATTGACCTAACCCAAAAATTCCTATTGCATCTGAAAGTAGAAACTCGCCCGATTACAACGGTATGTGTATTTTTTCCCTAGGCCATTCTGGTTAAGCGTTTGGAGCAGCAGAAATGCGAATAATTTTTTGCCTTCTCAACCATGCCTTGGCTTCAAACTCCCATATCTCACGAACGGATTGACCTAACCCAAAAATTCCCATTGCATCTGAAAGTAGAAGCTCGCCCGATTACAACGGCATGTGTATTTTTTCCCTAGGCCATTCTGGTTAAGCGTTTGGAGCAGCAGAAGTGCGAAAAATTAGTTGTCTTCTCAACCATTTCTTAGCTTCAAACTCTCATATCTCGCGAACGGATTGACCTAACCCAAAAATTCCTATTGCATCTGAAAGTAGGAGCTCGCCCGATTACAGCGGTATGTGTATTTTTTCCCTAGGCCATTCTGGTTAAGCGTTTGGAGCAGCAGAAGTGCGAAAAATTAGTTGTCTTCTCAACCATTTCTTAGCTTCAAACTCTCATATCTCGCGAACGGATTGACCTAACCCAAAAATTCCTATTGCATCTGAAAGTAGGAGCTCGCCCGATTACAGCGGTATGTGAATTTTTTCCCTAGGCCATTCTGGTTAAGCGATTGGAGCAGCAGAAGTGCGAAAAATTTGTTGTCTTATCAACCATTTCTTAGCTTCAAAGTCCCATATCTCGCGAACGGATTGACCTAACCCAAAGATTCCTATTGTAACTGAAAGTAGAAACTCGCCCGATTACAACGGTATGTGAATTTTTTCCCTAGGCCATTCTGGTTAACCGTTTGGTGCAGCGGAATTGCGAAAAATTTTTTGCCTTCTCAACCATTTCTTGGCTTCAATATCCCATATCTTGCGAACGGATTGACCTAACCAAAAAATTCCTATTGCATCTGAAAGTAGAAACTCGCCCGATTACAGCGGTATGTGTATTTTTTCCCTAGGCCATTCTGGTTGAGCGTTTGGAGCAGCAGAATTGCGAAAAATTTGTTGCCTTCTCAACTATTTCGTGGCTTCAAACTCCCATATCTCGCGAACGGATTGACCTAACCCAAAAATTCCTATTGCACCTGAAAATAGAAACTCGCCCGATTACAACGGTATGTGTATTTTTTCCCTAAGCCATTCTGGTTAAGCGATTGGAGCAGCAGAAGTGCGAAAAATTTTTTGCCTTCTCAACCATTTCTTGGCTTCAAACTCCCATATCTCGCGAACGGATTGACCTAACCAAAAAATTCCTATTGCATCTGAAAGTAGAAGCTCGCCCGATTACAGCGGTATGTGAATTTTTTCCCTAGGCGATTCTGGTTAAGCGATTGGAGCAGCAGAAGTGCGAAAAATTTGTTGTCTTGTCAACCATTTCTTAGCTTCAAAGTCCCATATCTCGCGAACGGATTGACCTAACCCAAAAATTCCTGTTGCGTCTGAAATTAGAAACTCGCCCGATTACAACGGTATGTGTATTTTTTCCCTAGGCCATTCTGGTTAAGTGTTTGGAGCAGCAGAAGTGCGAAAAATTAGTTGTCTTCTCAACCATTTCTTAGCTTCAAACTCCCATATCTCGCGAACGGATTGGCCTAACCCAAAAATTGCTATTGTAACTGAAAGTAGAAGTTCGCCCGATTACAGCGGTATGTGAATTTTTTCCCTAGGCGATTCTGGTTAAGCGATTGGAGCAGCAGAGGTGCGAAAAATTTGTTGTCTTGTCAACCATTTCTTAGCTTCAAAGTCCCATATCTCGCGAACGGATTGACCTAACCCAAAAATTCCTGTTGCGTCTGAAATTAGAAACTCGCCCGATTACAACGGTATGTGTATTTTTTCCCTAGGCCATTCTGGTTAAGTGTTTGGAGCAGCAGAAGTGCGAAAAATTAGTTGTCTTCTCAACCATTTCTTAGCTTCAAACTCCCATATCTCGCGAACGGATTGGCCTAACCCAAAAATTGCTATTGTAACTGAAAGTAGAAGCTCGTCCGATTACAACGGTATGGGTATTTTTTCCCTAGCCCGTTCTGGTCAAGCGTTTGGAGCAGCAGAATTGCGAAAAATTTGTTGTCTTCTCAACCATTTCTTAGCTTCAAACTCCCATATCGCGCGAACGGATTGACCTAACCCAAAAATTCCTATTGCATCTGAAAGTAGAAACTCGTCCGATTACAAAGGTATGTGTATTTTTTCCCTAGGCCATTCTGGTTAAGCGTTTGGAGCAGCAGAATTGCGAAAAATTTTTTGCCTTCTCAACCATGCCTTGGCTTCAAACTCCCATATCTCACGAACGGATTGACCTAACCCAAAAATTCCTATTGCATCTGAAAGTAGAAACTCGCCCGATTACAACGGTATGTGTATTTTTTCCCTAGGCCATTCTGGTTAAGCGTTTGGAGCAGCAGAAATGCGAATAATTTTTTGCCTTCTCAACCATGCCTTGGCTTCAAACTCCCATATCTCACGAACGGATTGACCTAACCCAAAAATTCCCATTGCATCTGAAAGTAGAAACTCGCCCGATTACAACGGCATGTGTATTTTTTCCCTAGGCCATTCTGGTTAAGCGTTTGGAGCAGCAGCAGTGCGGAAAATTAGTTGTCTTCTCAACCATTTCTTAGCTTCAAACTCTCATATCTCGCGAACGGATTGACCTAACCCAAAAATTCCTATTGCATCTGAAAGTAGGAGCTCGCCCGATTACAGCGGTATGTGTATTTTTTCCCTAGGCCATTCTGGTTAAGCGTTTGGAGCAGCAGAAGTGCGAAAAATTAGTTGTCTTCTCAACCATTTCTTAGCTTCAAACTCTCATATCTCGCGAACGGATTGACCTAACCCAAAAATTCCTATTGCATCTGAAAGTAGGAGCTCGCCCGATTACAGCGGTATGTGAATTTTTTCCCTAGGCCATTCTGGTTAAGCGATTGGAGCAGCAGAAGTGCGAAAAATTTGTTGTCTTATCAACCATTTCTTAGCTTCAAAGTCCCATATCTCGCGAACGGATTGACCTAACCCAAAGATTCCTATTGTAACTGAAAGTAGAAACTCGCCCGATTACAACGGTATGTGAATTTTTTCCCTAGGCCATTCTGGTTAACCGTTTGGTGCAGCGGAATTGCGAAAAATTTTTTGCCTTCTCAACCATTTCTTGGCTTCAATATCCCATATCTTGCGAACGGATTGACCTAACCAAAAAATTCCTATTGCATCTGAAAGTAGAAACTCGCCCGATTACAGCGGTATGTGTATTTTTTCCCTAGGCCATTCTGGTTGAGCGTTTGGAGCAGCAGAATTGCGAAAAATTTGTTGCCTTCTCAACTATTTCGTGGCTTCAAACTCCCATATCTCGCGAACGGATTGACCTAACCCAAAAATTCCTATTGCACCTGAAAATAGAAACTCGCCCGATTACAACGGTATGTGTATTTTTTCCCTAAGCCATTCTGGTTAAGCGATTGGAGCAGCAGAAGTGCGAAAAATTTTTTGCCTTCTCAACCATTTCTTGGCTTCAAACTCCCATATCTCGCGAACGGATTGACCTAACCCAAAAATTCCTATTGCATCTGAAAGTGGAAACTCGTCCGATTTCAACGGTATGGGTATTTTTTCCCTAGGCCATTCTGGTTAAGCGTTTGGAGCAGCAGAAGTGCGAAAAATTTGTTGTCTTCTCAACCATTTCTTAGCTTCAAAGTCCCATATCTCGCGAACGGATTGACCTAACCAAAAAATTCCTATTGTAACTGAAAGTAGAAACTCGCCCGATTACAACGGTATGTGTATTTTTTCCCTAGCCCATTCTGGTTAAGCGATTGGAGCAGCAGAATTGCGAAAAATTTGTTGTCTTGTCAACCATTTCTTAGCTTCAATCTACCATATCTCGCGAACGGATTGACCTAACCCAAAAATTCCTATTGTAACTGAAAGTAGAAACTCGTCCGATTACAACGGTATGGGTATTTTTTCCCTAGGCCATTCTGGTTAAGCGTTTGGAGCAGCAGAAGTGCGAAAAATTTGTTGTCTTGTCAACCATTTCTTAGCTTCAAAGTCCCATATCTCGAGAACGGATTGACCTAACCCAAAAATTGCTATTGTAACTGAAAGTAGAAGCTCGTCCGATTACAACGGTATGGGTATTTTTTCCCTAGGACATTCTGGTTAAGCGTTTGGAGCAGCAGAAGTGCGAAAAATTTGTTGTCTTCTCAACCATTTCTTAGCTTCAAACTCCCATATCTCGCGAACGGATTGACCTAACCAAAAAATTCCTATTGCATCTGAAAGTAGAAGCTCGCCCGATTACAGCGGTATGTGAATTTTTTCCCTAGGCGATTCTGGTTAAGCGATTGGAGCAGCAGAAGTGCGAAAAATTTGTTTTCTTGTCAACCATTTCTTAGCTTCAAAGTCCCATATCTCGCGAACGGATTGACCTAACCCAAAAATTCCTGTTGCGTCTGAAATTAGAAACTCGCCCGATTACAACGGTATGTGTATTTTTTCCCTAGGCCATTCTGGTTAAGTGTTTGGAGCAGCAGAAGTGCGAAAAATTAGTTGTCTTCTCAAACATTTCTTAGCTTCAAACTCCCATATCTCGCGAACGGATTGGCCTAACCCAAAAATTGCTATTGTAACTGAAAGTAGAAGTTCGTCCGATTACAACGGTATGGGTATTTTTTCCCTAGCCCGTTCTGGTCAAGCGTTTGGAGCAGCAGAATTGCGAAAAGTTTGTTGTCTTCTCAACCATTTCTTAGCTTCAAACTCCCATATCGCGCGAACGGATTGACCTAACCCAAAAATTCCTATTGCATCTGAAAGTAGAAACTCGCCCGATTACAAAGGTGTGTGTATTTTTTCCCTAGGCCATTCTGGTTAAGCGTTTGGAGCAGCAGAATTGCGAAAAATTTTTTGCCTTCTCAACCATGCCTTGGCTTCAAACTCCCATATCTCACGAACGGATTGACCTAACCCAAAAATTCCTATTGCATCTGAAAGTAGAAACTCGCCCGATTACAACGGTATGTGTATTTTTTCCCTAGGCCATTCTGGTTAAGCGTTTGGAGCAGCAGAAATGCGAATAATTTTTTGCCTTCTCAACCATGCCTTGGCTTCAAACTCCCATATCTCACGAACGGATTGACCTAACCCAAAAATTCCCATTGCATCTGAAAGTAGAAACTCGCCCGATTACAACGGCATGTGTATTTTTTCCCTAGGCCATTCTGGTTAAGCGTTTGGAGCAGCAGAAGTGCGAAAAATTAGTTGTCTTCTCAACCATTTCTTAGCTTCAAACTCCCATATCTCGCGAACGGATTGACCTAACCCAAAAATTCCTATTGCATCTGAAAGTAGGAGCTCGCCCGATTACAGCGGTATGTGTATTTTTTCCCTAGGCCATTCTGGTTAAGCGTTTGGAGCAGCAGAAGTGCGAAAAATTAGTTGCCTTCTCAACCATTTCTTAGCTTCAAACTCTCATATCTCGCGAACGGATTGACCTAACCCAAAAATTCCTATTGCATCTGAAAGTAGGAGCTCGCCCGATTACAGCGGTATGTGAATTTTTTCCCTAGGCCATTCTGGTTAAGCGATTGGAGCAGCAGAAGTGCGAAAAATTTTTTGCCGTCTCAACCATTTCTTGGCTTCAAACTCCCATATCTCGCGAACGGATTGACCTAACCCAAAAATTCCTATTGCATCTGAAAGTAGAAGCTCGTCCGATTACAACGGTATGGGTATTTTTTCCCTAGGCCATTCTGGTTAAGCGTTTGGAGCAGCAGAAGTGCGAAAAATTTGTTGTCTTATCAACCATTTCTTAGCTTCAAAGTCCCATATCTCGCGAACGGATTGACCTAACCAAAAAATTCCTATTGTAACTGAAAGTAGAAACTCGCCCGATTACAACGGTATGTGTATTTTTTCCCTAGCCCATTCTGGTTAAGCGATTGGAGAAGCAGAAGTGCGACAAATTTGTTGTCTTGTCAACCATTTCTTAGCTTCAATCTCCCATATCTCGCGAACGGATTGACCTAACCCAAAAATTCCTATTGTAACTGAAAGTAGAAACTCGTCCGATTACAACGGTATGGGTATTTTTTCCCCAGGCCATTCTGGTTAAGCGTTTGGAGCAGCAGAAGTGCGAAAAATTTGTTGTCTTCTCAACCATTTCGTAGCTTCAAACTCCCATATCTCGCGAACGGATTGACCTAACCCAAAAATTCCTATAGCATCTGAAAGTAGAAACTCGCCCGATTACAACGGTATGTGTGTTTTTTCCCTAGGCCATTCTGGTTAAGCGTTTGGAGCAGCAGAAGTGCGAAAAATTTTTTGCCTTCTCAACCATTTCTTGGCTTCAAACTCCCATATCTCGCGAACGGATTGACCTAACCCAAAAATTCCTGTTGCGTCTGAAATTAGAAACTCGCCCGATTACAAAGGTATGTGTATTTTTTCCCTAGGTCATTTTGGTTAAGCGTTTGGAGCAGCAGAAGTGCGAAAAATTAGTTGTCTTCTCAACCATTTCTTAGCTTCAAAGTCCCATATCTCGCGAACGGATTGACCTAACCAAAAAATTCCTATTGTAACTGAAAGTAGAAACTCGCCCGATTACAACGGTATGTGTATTTTTTCCCTAGCCCATTCTGGTTAAGCGATTGGAGAAGCAGAAGTGCGAAAAATTTGTTGTCTTGTCAACCATTTCTTAGCTTCAATCTCCCATATCTCGCGAACGGATTGACCTAACCCAAAAATTCCTATTGTAACTGAAAGTAGAAACTCGTCCGATTACAACGGTATGGGTATTTTTTCCCTAGGCCATTCTGGTTAAGCGTTTGGAGCAGCAGAAGTGCGAAAAATTTTTTGCCTTCTCAACCATTTCTTGGCTTCAAACTCCCATATCTCGCGAACGGATTGACCTAACCCAAAAATTCCTGTTGCGTCTGAAATTAGAAACTCGCCCGATTACAAAGGTATGTGTATTTTTTCCCTAGGTCATTTTGGTTAAGCGTTTGGAGCAGCAGAAGTGCGAAAAATTAGTTGTCTTCTCAACCATTTCTTAGCTTCAAAGTCCCATGTCTCGAGAACGGATTGACATAACCCAAAAATTCCTATTGCATCTGAAAGTAGAAGCTCGCCCGATTACAACGGTATGTGAATTTTTTCCCTAGGCCATTCTGGTTAAGCGTTTGGTGCAGCGGAATTGCGAAAAATTTTTTGCCTTCTCAACCATTTGTTGGCTTCAATCTCCCATATCTTGCGAACGGATTGACCTAACCATAAAATTCCTATTGCATCTGAAAGTAGAAACTCGCCCGATTACAGCGGTATGTGTATTTTTTCCCTAGGCAATTCTGGTTAAGCGATTGGAGCAGCAGAAGTGCGAAAAATTTGTTGTCTTGTCAACCATTTCTTAGCTTCAAAGTCCCATATCTCGAGAACGGATTGACCTAACCCAAAAATTGCTATTGTAACTGAAAGTAGAAGCTCGTCCGATTACAACGGTATGGGAATTTTTTCCCTAGGACATTCTGGTTAAGCGTTTGGAGCAGCAGAAGTGCGAAAAATTAGTTGTCTTCTCAACCATTTCTTAGCTTCAAACTCTCATATCTCGCAAACGGATTGACATAACCCAAAAATTCCTATTGCATCTTAAAGTAGGAGCTCGCCCGATTACAGCGGTATGTGAATTTTTTCCCTAGGCCATTCTGGTTAACCGTTTGGTGCAGCGGAATTGCGAAACATTTTTTGCCTTCTCAACCATTTCTTGGATTCAATCTCCCATACCTTGCGAACGGATTAACCTAACCAAAAAATTCCTAATGCATCTGAAAGTAGAAACTCGCCCGATTACAGCGGTTTGTGTATTTTTTCCCTAGGCCATTCTGGTTAAGCGATTGGAGCAGCAGAAGTGCGAAAAATTTTTTGCCGTCTCAACCATTTCTTGGCTTCAAACTCCCATATCTCGCGAACGGATTGACATAACCCAAAAATTCCTATTGCATCTGAAAGTAGAAACTCGTCCGATTACAACGGTATGGGTATTTTTTCCCTAGGCCATTCTGGTTAAGCGTTTGGAGCAGCAGAAGTGCGAAAAATTTGTTGTCTTCTCAACCATTTCTTAGCTTCAAAGTCCCATATCTCGCGAACGGATTGACCTAACCAAAAAATTCCTATTGTAACTGAAAGTAGAAACTCGCCCGATTACAACGGTACGTGTATTTTTTCCCTAGCCCATTCTTGTTAAGCGATTGGAGAAGCAGAAGTGCGAAAAATTTGTTGTCTTCTCAACCATTTCGTAGCTTCAAACACCCATATCTCGCGAACGGATTGACCTAACCCAAAAATTCCTATAGCATCTGAAAGTAGAAACACGCCCGATTACAACGTTATGTGTGTTTTTTCCCTAGGCCATTCTGGTTAAGCGTTTGGAGCAGCAGAAGTGCGTAAAATTTTTTGCCTTCTCAACCATTTCTTAGCTTCAAAGTCCCATATCTCGCGAACGGTTTGACCTAACCAAAAAATTCCTATTGTAACTGAAAGTAGAAACTCGCCCGATTACAAAGGTATGTGTATTTTTTCCCTAGGTCATTTTGGTTAAGCGTTTGGAGCAGCAGAAGTGCGAAAAATTAGTTGTCTTCTCAACCATTTCTTAGCTTCAAAGTCCCATGTCTCGAGAACGGATTGACATAACCCAAAAATTCCTATTGCATCTGAAAGTAGAAGCTCGCCCGATTACAACGGTATGTGAATTTTTTCCCTAGGCCATTCTGGTTAAGCGTTTGGCGCAGCGGAATTGCGAAAAATTTTTTGCCTTCTCAACCATTTCTTGGCTTCAATCTCCCATATCTTGCGAACGGATTGACCTAACCATAAAATTCCTATTGCATCTGAAAGTAGAAACTCGCCCGATTACAGCGGTATGTGTATTTTTTCCCTAGGCAATTCTGGTTAAGCGATTGGAGCAGCAGAATTGCGAAACATTTTTTGCCTTCTCAACCATTTCTTGGATTCAATCTCCCATACCTTGCGAACCGATTGACCTAACCAAAAAATTCCTAATGCATCTGAAAGTAGAAACTCGCCCGATTACAGCGGTTTGTGTATTTTTTCCCTAGGCCATTCTGGTTAAGCGATTGGAGCAGCAGAAGTGCGAAAAATTTTTTGCCGTCTCAACCATTTCTTGGCTTCAAACTCCCATATCTCGCGAACGGATTGACTTAACCCAAAAATTCCTATTGCATCTGAAAGTAGAAACTCGTCCGATTACAACGGTATGGGTATTTTTTCCCTAGGCCATTCTGGTTAAGCGTTTGGAGCAGCAGAAGTGCGAAAAATTTGTTGTCTTCTCAACCATTTCTTAGCTTCAAAGTCCCATATCTCGCGAACGGATTGACCTAACCAAAAAATTCCTATTGTAACTGAAAGTAGAAACTCGCCCGATTACAACGGTACGTGTATTTTTTCCCTAGCCCATTCTTGTTAAGCGATTGGAGAAGCAGAAGTGCGAAAAATTTGTTGTCTTCTCAACCATTTCGTAGCTTCAAACACCCATATCTCGCGAACGGATTGACCTAACCCAAAAATTCCTATAGCATCTGAAAGTAGAAACACGCCCGATTACAACGTTATGTGTGTTTTTTCCCTAGGCCATTCTGGTTAAGCGTTTGGAGCAGCAGAAGTGCGTAAAATTTTTTGCCTTCTCAACCATTTCTTAGCTTCAAAGTCCCATATCTCGCGAACGGTTTGACCTAACCAAAAAATTCCTATTGTAACTGAAAGTAGAAACTCGCCCGATTACAAAGGTATGTGTATTTTTTCCCTAGGTCATTTTGGTTAAGCGTTTGGAGCAGCAGAAGTGCGAAAAATTAGTTGTCTTCTCAACCATTTCTTAGCTTCAAAGTCCCATGTCTCGAGAACGGATTGACATAACCCAAAAATTCCTATTGCATCTGAAAGTAGAAGCTCGCCCGATTACAACGGTATGTGAATTTTTTCCCTAGGCCATTCTGGTTAAGCGTTTGGCGCAGCGGAATTGCGAAAAATTTTTTGCCTTCTCAACCATTTCTTGGCTTCAATCTCCCATATCTTGCGAACGGATTGACCTAACCATAAAATTCCTATTGCATCTGAAAGTAGAAACTCGCCCGATTACAGCGGTATGTGTATTTTTTCCCTAGGCAATTCTGGTTAAGCGATTGGAGCAGCAGAATTGCGAAAAATTTGTTGTCTTGTCAACCATTTCTTAGCTTCAAAGTCCCATATCTCGAGAACGGATTGACCTAACCCAAAAATTGCTATTGTAACTGAAAGTAGAAGCTCGTCCGATTACAACGGTATGTGTATTTTTTCCCTAGGCCATTCTGGTTAAGCGTTTGGAGCAGCAGAAGTGCGAAAAATTTGTTGTCTTCTCAACCATTTCTTAGCTTCAAATTCCCATATCTCGCGAACGGATTGACCTAACCCAAAGATTCCTATAGCATCTGAAAGTAGAAGCTCGCCCGATTACAACGGTATGTGAATTTTTTCCCTAGGCCATTCTGGTTAACCGTTTGGTGCAGCGGAATTGCGAAAAATTTTTTGCCTTCTCAACCATTTCTTGGCTTCAATATCCCATATCTTGCGAACGGATTGACCTAACCAAAAAATTCCTATTGCATCTGAAAGTAGAAACTCGCCCGATTACAGCGGTATGTGTATTTTTTCCCTAGGCCATTCTGGTTGAGC
Source organism: Ptiloglossa arizonensis (assembly GCF_051014685.1). NCBI lineage: Eukaryota > Metazoa > Arthropoda > Insecta > Hymenoptera > Colletidae > Ptiloglossa > Ptiloglossa arizonensis. The sequence goes on from NW_027478429.1 coordinate 227,163, forward strand.
GTTTGGAGCAGCAGAATTGCGAAAAATTTGTTGCCTTCTCAACTATTTCGTGGCTTCAAACTCCCATATCTCGCGAACGGATTGACCTAACCCAAAAATTCCTATTGCACCTGAAAATAGAAACTCGCCCGATTACAACGGTATGTGTATTTTTTCCCTAGGCCATTCTGGTTAAGCGATTGGAGCAGCAGAAGTGCGAAAAATTTTTTGCCTTCTCAACCATTTCTTGGCTTCAAACTCCCATATCTCGCGAACGGATTGACCTAACCCAAAAATTCCTATTGCATCTGAAAATAGAACCTCGCCCGATTACAGCGGTATGTGTATTTTTTTCCCTAGGCCATTCTGGTTAAGCGTTTGGAGCAGCAGAGTTGCGAAAAATTTTTTCCTTCTCAACCATTTCTTGGCTTCAAACCCCCATATCTCGCGAACGGATAGACCTAACCCAAAAATTCCTATTGCATCTGAAAATAGAACCTCGCCCGATTACAGCGGTATGTGTATTTTTTCCCTAGGCCATTCTGGTCAAGCGTTTGGAGCAGCAGAATTGCGAAAAATTTGTTGTCTTCTCAACCATTTCTTAGCTTCAAACTCCCATATCGCGCGAACGGATTGACCTAACCCAAAAATTCCTATTGTATCTGAAAGTAGAAACTCGCCCGATTACAACGGTATGTGTATTTTTTCCCTAGGCCATTCTGGTTAAGCGTTTGGAGCAGCAGAATTGCGAAAAATTTTTTGCCTTCTTAACCATTTCTTGGCTTCAAACTCCCATATCTCGCGAACGGATTGACCTAACCCAAAAATTCCTATTGCATCTGAAAATAGAACCTCGCCCGATTACAGCGGTATGTGTATTTTTTCCCTAGGCCATTCTTGTTAAGCGTTTGGAGCAGCAGAAATGCGAATAATTTTTTGCCTTCTCAACCATTTCTTGGCTTCAAACTCCCATATCTCGCGAACGGATTGACCTAACCCAAAAATACCTGTTGCATCTGAAAGTAGAAACTCGCCCGATTACAACGGTATGTGTATTTTGTCCCTAGGCCATTCTGGTTAAGCGCTTGGAGCAGCAGAATTGCGAAAAATTTGTTGCCTTCTCCACCATTTCTTAGCTTCAAACTCCCATATCTCGCGAACGGATTGACCTATCCCAAAAATTCCTATTGCATCTGAAAGTAGAAACTCGCCCGATTACAACGGTATGTGTATTTTTTCCCTAGGCCATTCTGGTTAAGCGTTTGGAGCAGCAGAACTGCGAAAAATTTGTTGCCTTCTCAACCATTTCTTGGCTTCAAACTCCCATATCTCGCGAACGGATTGACCTAACCCAAAAATTCCTGTAGCGTCTGGCCGTAGAAACTCGCCCGATTACAACGGTAAGTGTATTTTTTCCCTAGGCCATTCTGGTTAAGCGTTTGGAGCACCAGAATTGCGAAAAATTTTTTGCCTTCTCATACATTTCTTGGCTTCAAACTCCCATATCTCGCGAACGGATTCACCTAAGCCAAAAATTCCTGTTGCATCTGAAAGTAGAAACTCGCCCGATTACAACGGTATGTGTATTTTTTCCCTAGTCCATTCTGGTCAAGCGTTTGGAGCAGCAGAATTGCGAAAAATTTATTGCCTTCTCAACCATTTCTTAGCTTCAAACTCCCATATCTCGCGAACGGATTGACCTAACCCAAAAATTCCTATTGCATCTGAAAGTAGAAACTCGCCCGATTACAACGGTATGTTTATTTTTTCCCTAGGCCATTCTGGTTAAGCGTTTGGAGCAGCAGAATTGCGAAAAATTTTTTGCCTTCTCAACCATGCCTTGGCTTCAAACTCCCATATCTCACAAACGGATTCACCTAACCCAAAAATTCCTATTGCATCTGAAAGTAGAAACTCGCCCGATTACAACGGTATGTGCATTTTTTCCCTAGGCCATTCTGGTTAAGCGTTTGGAGCAGCAGAAATGCGAAAAATTTCTTGCCTTCTCAACCATTTCTTAGCTTCAAACTCCCATATCTCGCGAACGGATTGACCTAACCCAAAAATTCCTATTGCATCTGAAAGTAGAAACTCGCCCGATTACAACGGTAAGTGTATTTTTTCCCTAGGCCATTCTGGTTAAGCGTTTGGAGCACCAGAATTGCGAAAAATTTTTTTCCTTCTCAACCATTTCTTGGCTTCAAACCCCCATATCTCGCGAACGGATAGACCTAACCTAAAATTCCTGTAGCGTCTGGAAGTAGAAACTCGCCCGATTACAACCGTATGTGTATTTTTTCCCTAGTCCATTCTGGTCAAGCGTTTGGAGCAGCAGAAATGCGAAAAATTTCTTGCCTTCTCAACCATTTCTTAGCTTCAAACTCCCATATCTCGCGAACGGATTGACCTAACCCAAAAATTCCTATTGCATCTGAATGTAGAAACTCGCCCGATTACAACGGTATGTGTATTTTTTCCCTAGTCCATTCTGGTCAAGCGTTTGGAGCAGCAGAATTGCGAAAAATTTCTTGCCTTCTCAACCATTTCTTAGCTTCAAACTCCCATATCTCGCGAACGGATTGACCTAACCCAAAAATTCCTATTGCATCTGAAAGTAGAAACTCGCCCGATTACAAAGGTAAGTGTATTTTTTCCCTAGGCCATTCTGGTTAAGCGTTTGGAGCAGCAGAAATGCGAAAAATTTCTTGCCTTCTCAACCATTTCTTAGCTTCAAACTCCCATATCTCGCGAACGGATTGACCTAACCTAAAATTCCTGTAGCGTCTGGAAGTAGAAACTCGCCCGATTACAACGGTATGTGTATTTTTTCCCTAGGCCACTCTGGTTAAGCTTTTGGAGCAGCAGAAGTGCGAAAAATTTGTTGTCTTCTCAACCATTTCTTAGCTTCAAAGTCCCATATCTCGCGAACGGATTGTCCAAACCCAAAAATTCCTGCTGCGTCTGAAAGTAGAAACTCGCCCGATTACAACTGTATGCGTATTTTTTCCCTAGGCCATTCTGGTTAAGCGATTGGAGCAGCAGAAGTGCGAAAAATTGGTTGTCTTGTCAACCATTTCTTAGCTTCAAAGTCCCATATCTCGCGAACGGATTGACCTAACCCAAAAATTCCTATTGCATCTGAAAGTAGAAACTCGCCCGATTACAGCGGTATGTGTATTTTTTCCCTAGGCCATTCTGGTTATGCGTTTGGAGCAGCAGAAGTGCGAAAAATTTGTTGTCTTCTCAACCATTTCTTAGCTTCAAGGTCCCATATCTCGCGAACGGGTTGTCCTAACCCAAAAGTTCCTATTACATCTGAAAGTAGAATCTCGCCAGATTACAACGGTATGTGTATTTTTTCCCCAGGCCATTCTGGTTAAGCGTTTGGAGCAGCAGAATTGCGAAAAATTTTTTGCTTTCTCAACCATTTCTTGGCTTCAAACTCCCATATCTCGCGAACGGATTGACCTAACCCAAAAATTCCTGTTGCGTCTGAAATTAGAAACTCTCCCGATTACAACGGTATGTGTATTTTTTCGCTAGGCCAATCTGGATAAGCGTTTGGAGCAGCAGAATTGCGAAAAATTTTTTGCCTTCTCAACCATTTCTTGGCTTCAAACTCTCATATCTCGCGAATGGATTGACCTAACCCAAAAATTCCTATTGCATCTGAAAGTAGAAACTCGCCCGATTACAGCGGTATGTGTATTTTTTCCCTAGGCCATTCTGGTTATGCGTTTCGGGCAGCAGAAGTGCGAAAAATTTGTTGTCTTCTCAACCATTTCTTAGCTTCAACGTCCCATATCTCGCGAAAGGATTGACCAAACCCAAAAATTCCTGCTGCGTCTGAAAGTAGAAACTCGCCCGATTACAACTGTATGCGTATTTTTTCCCTAGGCCATTCTGGTTAAGCGCTGGAGCAGCAGAAGTGCGACAAATTTGTTGTCTTCTCAACCATTTCTTAGCTTCAAACTCCCATATCTCGCGAGCGGATTGAACTAACCCAAAAATTCCTATTACATCTGAAAGTAGAAACTCGCCCGATTACAACGGTATGTGTATTTTTTCCCCAGGCCATTCTGGTTAAGCGTTTGGAGCAGCAGAATTGCGAAAAATTTTTTGCTTTCTCAACGATTTCTTGGCTTCAAACTCCCATATCTCGCGAACGGATTGACCTAACCCAAAAATTCCTGTTGCGTCTGAAATTAGAAACTCTCCCGATTACAACGGTATGTGTATTTTTTCCCTAGGCCATTCTGGTTAAGCGTTTGGAGCAGCAGAATTGCGAAAAATTTTTTGCCTTCTCAACCATTTCTTGGCTTCAAACTCTCATATCTCGCGAACGGATTGACCTAACCCAAAAATTCCTGCTGCGTCTGAAAGTAGAAACTCGCCCGATTACATCTGTATGCGTATTTTTTCCCTAGGCCATTCTGGTTAAGCGTTTGGAGCAGCAGAATTGCGAAAAATTAGTTGTCTTCTCAACCATTTCTTAGCTTCAAACTCCCATATCTCGCGAACGGATTGAACGAACCCAAAAATTCCTATTGCATCTGAAAGTAGAAACTCGCCCGATTACAACGGTATGTGTATTTTGTCCCTAGGCCATTCTGGTTAAGCGTTTGGAGCAGCAGAATTGCGAAAAATTTTTTGCCTTCTCATCCATTTCTTGGCTTCAAACTCCCATATCTCGCGAACGGATTGACCTAACCCAAAAATTCCTATTGCGTCTGAAAGTAGAAACTCGCCCGATTACAGCGGTATGTGTATTTTTTCCCTAGGCCATTCTGGTTAAGCGTTTGGAGCAGCAGAATTGCGAAAAATTTTTTGCTTTCTCAACGATTTCTTGGCTTCAAACTCCCATATCTCGCGAACGGATTGACCTAACCCAAAAATTCCTGTTGCGTCTGAAATTAGAAACTCTCCCGATTACAACGGTATGTGTATTTTTTCCCTAGGCCATTCTGGTTAAGCGTTTGGAGCAGCAGAATTGCGAAAAATTTTTTGCCTTCTCAACCATTTCTTGGCTTCAAACTCTCATATCTCGCGAACGGATTGACCTAACCCAAAAATTCCTGCTGCGTCTGAAAGTAGAAACTCGCCCGATTACATCTGTATGCGTATTTTTTCCCTAGGCCATTCTGGTTAAGCGTTTGGAGCAGCAGAATTGCGAAAAATTAGTTGTCTTCTCAACCATTTCTTAGCTTCAAACTCCCATATCTCGCGAACGGATTGAACGAACCCAAAAATTCCTATTGCATCTGAAAGTAGAAACTCGCCCGATTACAACGGTATGTGTATTTTGTCCCTAGGCCATTCTGGTTAAGCGTTTGGAGCAGCAGAATTGCGAAAAATTTTTTGCCTTCTCATCCATTTCTTGGCTTCAAACTCCCATATCTCGCGAACGGATTGACCTAACCCAAAAATTCCTATTGCGTCTGAAAGTAGAAACTCGCCCGATTACAGCGGTATGTGTATTTTTTCCCTAGGCCATTCTGGTTAAGCGTTTGGAGCAGCAGAATTGCGAAAAATTTTATGCCTTCTCAACCATTTCTTGGCTTCAAACTCCCATATCTCGCGAACGGATTGACCTAACCCAAAAATTCCTATTGCGTCTGAAAGTAGAAACTCGCCCGATTACAGCGGTATGTGTATTTTTTCCCTAGGCCATTCTGGTTAAGCGTTTGGAGCAGCAGAATTGCGAAAAATTTTATGCCTTCTCAACCATTTCTTGGCTTCAAACTCCCATATCTCGCGAACGGATTGACCTAACCCAAAAATTCCTATTGCGTCTGAAAGTACAAACTCGCACGATTACAACGGTATGTGTATTTTTCCCCTAGCCCATTCTGGTTAAGCGATTGGAGCAGCAGAAGTGCGAAAAATTTGTTGTCTCGTCAACCATTTCTTAGCTTCAAAGTCCCATATCTCGCGAACGGATTGACCTGACCCAAAAGTTCCTATTGTAACTGAAAGCAGAAACTCGTCCGATTACAACGGTATGGGTATTTTATCCCTAGGCCATTCTGGTTAAGCTTTTGGAGCAGCAGAAGTGCGAAAAATTTGTTGTCTTCTCAACCATTTCTTAGCTTCAAAGTCCCATATCTCGCGAACGGATTGTCCAAACCCAAAAATTCCTGCTGCGTCTGAAAGTAGAAACTCGCCCGATTACAACTGTATGCGTATTTTTTCCCTAGGCCATTCTGGTTAAGCGATTGGAGCAGCAGAAGTGCGAAAAATTGGTTGTCTTGTCAACCATTTCTTAGCTTCAAAGTCCCATATCTCGCGAACGGATTGACCTAACCCAAAAATTCCTATTGCATCTGAAAGTAGAAACTCGCCCGATTACAGCGGTATGTGTATTTTTTCCCTAGGCCATTCTGGTTATGCGTTTGGAGCAGCCGAAGTGCGAAAAATTTGTTGTCTTCTCAACCATTTCTTAGCTTCAAAGTCCCATATCTCGCGAACGGATTGACCTAACCCAAAAATTCCTATTGCATCTGAAAGTAGAAACTCGCCCGATTACAACGGTATGTGAATTTTTTCCCTAGGCCATTCTGGTTAAGCGATTGGAGCAGCAGAATTGCGAAAAATTTGTTGTCTTGTCAACCATTTCTTAGCTTCAAAGTCCCATATCTCGCGAACGGAATGACCTAACCCAAAAATTCCTTTTGTAACTGAAAGTAGAAACTCGTCCGATTACAACGGTATGTGTATTTTTTCGCTAGGCCATTCTGGTTAAGCGTTTGGAGCAGCAGAATTGCGAAAAATTTTTTGCCTTCTCAACCATTTCTTGGCTTCAAACTCTCATATCTCGCGAACGGATTGACCTAACCCAAAAATTCCTATTGCCTCTGAAAGTAGAAACTCGCCCGATTACAGCGGTATGTGTATTTTTTCCCTAGGCCATTCTGGTTATGCGTTTGGGGCAGCAGAAGTGCGAAAAATTTGTTGTCTTCTCAACCATTTCTTAGCTTCAAAGTCCCATATCTCGCGAACGGATTGACCTAACCAAAAAATTCCTATTGCATCTGAATGTAGAAACTCGCCCGATTACATCGGTATGTGTATTTTTTCCCAAGGCCATTCTGGTTAAGCGATTGGAGCAGCAGAAGTGCGAAAAATTTGTTGTCTTGTCAACCATTTCTTAGCTTCAAAGTCCCATACCTCGAGAACGGATTGACCTAACCCAAAAATTGCTGTTGTACCTGAAAGTAGAAACTCGTCCGATTACAACGGTATGGGTATTTTTTCCGTCGGCCATTCTGTTTAAGCGTTTGGAGCAGCAGAAGTGCGAAAAATTTGTTGTCTTCTCAAGCATTTCTTAGCTTCAAAGTCCCATATCTCGCGAACGGATTGACCTAACCCAAAAATTCCTATTGTAACTGAAAGTAGAAACTCGCCCGATTACAACGGTATGTGTATTTTTTCCCAAGGCCATTCTGGTTATGCGATTGAAGCAGCAGAAGTGCGAAAAATTTGTTGTCTTGTCAACCATTTCTTAGCTTCAAAGTCCCATACCTCGAGAACGGATTGACCTAACCCAAAAATTGCTATTGTACCTGAAAGTAGAAACTCGTCCGATTACAACGGTAGGGGTATTTTTTCCGTCGGCCATTCTGGTTAAGCGTTTGGAGCAGCAGAAGTGCGAAAAATTTGTTGTCTTCTCAACCATTTCTTAGCTTCAAAGTCCCATATCTCGCGAACGGATTGACCTAACCCAAAAATTCCTATTGCATCTGAAAGTAGAAACTCGCCCGATTACAACGGTATGTGAATTTTTTCCCTAGGCCATTCTGGTTAAGCGATTGGAGCAGCAGAATTGCGAAAAATTTGTTGTCTTGTCAACCATTTCTTAGCTTCAAAGTCCCATATCTCGCGAACGGAATGACCTAACCCAAAAATTCCTTTTGTAACTGAAAGTAGAAACTCGTCCGATTACAACGGTATGTGTATTTTTTCGCTAGGCCATTCTGGTTAAGCGTTTGGAGCAGCAGAATTGCGAAAAATTTTTTGCCTTCTCAACCATTTCTTGGCTTCAAACTCTCATATCTCGCGAACGGATTGACCTAACCCAAAAATTCCTATTGCCTCTGAAAGTAGAAACTCGCCCGATTACAGCGGTATGTGTATTTTCTCCCTAGGCCATTCTGGTTATGCGTTTGGGGCAGCAGAAGTGCGAAAAATTTGTTGTCTTCTCAACCATTTCTTAGCTTCAAAGTCCCATATCTCGCGAACGGATTGACCTAACCAAAAAATTCCTATTGCATCTGAATGTAGAAACTCGCCCGATTACATCGGTATGTGTATTTTTTCCCAAGGCCATTCTGGTTAAGCGATTGGAGCAGCAGAAGTGCGAAAAATTTGTTGTCTTGTCAACCATTTCTTAGCTTCAAAGTCCCATACCTCGAGAACGGATTGACCTAACCCAAAAATTGCTGTTGTACCTGAAAGTAGAAACTCGTCCGATTACAACGGTATGGGTATTTTTTCCGTCGGCCATTCTGTTTAAGCGTTTGGAGCAGCAGAAGTGCGAAAAATTTGTTGTCTTCTCAAGCATTTCTTAGCTTCAAAGTCCCATATCTCGCGAACGGATTGACCTAACCCAAAAATTCCTATTGTAACTGAAAGTAGAAACTCGCCCGATTACAACGGTATGTGTATTTTTTCCCAAGGCCATTCTGGTTATGCGATTGAAGCAGCAGAAGTGCGAAAAATTTGTTGTCTTGTCAACCATTTCTTAGCTTCAAAGTCCCATACCTCGAGAACGGATTGACCTAACCCAAAAATTGCTATTGTACCTGAAAGTAGAAACTCGTCCGATTACAACGGTAGGGGTATTTTTTCCGTCGGCCATTCTGGTTAAGCGTTTGGAGCAGCAGAAGTGCGAAAAATTTGTTGTCTTCTCAACCATTTCTTAGCTTCAAAGTCCCATATCTCGCGAACGGATTGACCTAACCCAAAAATTCCTATTGCATCTGAAAGTAGAAACTCGCCCGATTACAACGGTATGTGTATTTTTTCCCAAGGCCATTCTGGTTATGCGATTGAAGCAGCAGAAGTGCGAAAAATTTGTTGTCTTGTCAACCATTTCTTAGCTTCAAACTCCCATATCTCGCGAACGGATTGACCTAACCCAAAAATTCCTATTGCGTCTGAAAGTAGAAACTCGCCCGATTACAGCGGTATGTGTATTTTTTCCCTAGGCCATTCTGGTTAAGCGTTTGGAGCAGCAGAATTGCGAAAAATTTTATGCCTTCTCAACCATTTCTTGGCTTCAAACTCCCATATCTCGCGAACGGATTGACCTAACCCAAAAATTCCTATTGCGTCTGAAAGTAGAAACTCGCCCGATTACAGCGGTATGTGTATTTTTTCCCTAGGCCATTCTGGTTAAGCGTTTGGAGCAGCAGAATTGCGAAAAATTTTATGCCTTCTCAACCATTTCTTGGCTTCAAACTCCCATATCTCGCGAACGGATTGACCTAACCCAAAAATTCCTATTGCGTCTGAAAGTACAAACTCGCACGATTACAACGGTATGTGTATTTTTCCCCTAGCCCATTCTGGTTAAGCGATTGGAGCAGCAGAAGTGCGAAAAATTTGTTGTCTCGTCAACCATTTCTTAGCTTCAAAGTCCCATATCTCGCGAACGGATTGACCTAACCCAAAAGTTCCTATTGTAACTGAAAGCAGAAACTCGCCCGATTACAGCGGTATGTGTATTTTTTCCCTAGGCCATTCTGGTTATGCGTTTGGAGCAGCAGAAGTGCGAAAAATTTGTTGTCTTCTCAACCATTTCTTAGCTTCAAAGTCCCATATCTCGCGAACGGATTGACCTAACCCAAAAATTCCTATTGCATCTGAAAGTAGAAACTCGCCCGATTACAACGGTATGTGAATTTTTTCCCTAGGCCATTCTGGTTAAGCGATTGGAGCAGCAGAATTGCGAAAAATTTGTTGTCTTGTCAACCATTTCTTAGCTTCAAAGTCCCATATCTCGCGAACGGAATGACCTAACCCAAAAATTCCTTTTGTAACTGAAAGTAGAAACTCGTCCGATTACAACGGTATGTGTATTTTTTCGCTAGGCCATTCTGGTTAAGCGTTTGGAGCAGCAGAATTGCGAAAAATTTTTTGCCTTCTCAACCATTTCTTGGCTTCAAACTCTCATATCTCGCGAACGGATTGACCTAACCCAAAAATTCCTATTGCCTCTGAAAGTAGAAACTCGCCCGATTACAGCGGTATGTGTATTTTTTCCCTAGGCCATTCTGGTTATGCGTTTGGGGCAGCAGAAGTGCGAAAAATTTGTTGTCTTCTCAACCATTTCTTAGCTTCAAAGTCCCATATCTCGCGAACGGATTGACCTAACCAAAAAATTCCTATTGCATCTGAATGTAGAAACTCGCCCGATTACATCGGTATGTGTATTTTTTCCCAAGGCCATTCTGGTTAAGCGATTGGAGCAGCAGAAGTGCGAAAAATTTGTTGTCTTGTCAACCATTTCTTAGCTTCAAAGTCCCATACCTCGAGAACGGATTGACCTAACCCAAAAATTGCTGTTGTACCTGAAAGTAGAAACTCGTCCGATTACAACGGTATGGGTATTTTTTCCGTCGGCCATTCTGTTTAAGCGTTTGGAGCAGCAGAAGTGCGAAAAATTGGTTGTCTTGTCAACCATTTCTTAGCTTCAAAGTCCCATATCTCGCGAACGGATTGACCTAACCCAAAAATTCCTATTGCATCTGAAAGTAGAAACTCGCCCGATTACAGCGGTATGTGTATTTTTTCCCTAGGCCATTCTGGTTATGCGTTTGGAGCAGCAGAAGTGCGAAAAATTTGTTGTCTTCTCAACCATTTCTTAGCTTCAAAGTCCCATATCTCGCGAACGGATTGACCTAACCCAAAAATTCCTATTGCATCTGAAAGTAGAAACTCGCCCGATTACAACGGTATGTGAATTTTTTCCCTAGGCCATTCTGGTTAATCGATTGGAGCAGCAGAATTGCGAAAAATTTGTTGTCTTGTCAACCATTTCTTAGCTTCAAAGTCCCATATCTCGCGAACGGAATGACCTAACCCAAAAATTCCTTTTGTAACTGAAAGTAGAAACTCGTCCGATTACAACGGTATGTGTATTTTTTCGCTAGGCCATTCCGGTTAAGCGTTTGGAGCAGCAGAATTGCGAAAAATTTTTTGCCTTCTCAACCATTTCTTGGCTTCAAACTCTCATATCTCGCGAACGGATTGACCTAACCCAAAAATTCCTATTGCCTCTGAAAGTAGAAACTCGCCCGATTACAGCGGTATGTGTATTTTTTCCCTAGGCCATTCTGGTTATGCGTTTGGGGCAGCAGAAGTGCGAAAAATTTGTTGTCTTCTCAACCATTTCTTAGCTTCAAAGTCCCATATCTCGCGAACGGATTGACATAACCAAAAAATTCCTATTGCATCTGAATGTAGAAACTCGCCCGATTACATCGGTATGTGTATTTTTTCCCAAGGCCATTCTGGTTAAGCGATTGGAGCAGCAGAAGTGCGAAAAATTTGTTGTCTTGTCAACCATTTCTTAGCTTCAAAGTCCCATACCTCGAGAACGGATTAACCTAACCCAAAAATTGCTGTTGTACCTGAAAGTAGAAACTCGTCCGATTACAACGGTATGGGTATTTTTTCCGTCGGCCATTCTGTTTAAGCGTTTGGAGCAGCAGAAGTGCGAAAAATTTGTTGTCTTCTCAACCATTTCTTAGCTTCAAAGTCCCATATCTCGCGAACGGATTGACCTAACCCAAAAATTCCTATTGTAACTGAAAGTAGAAACTCGCCCGATTACAACGGTATGTGTATTTTTTCCCAAGGCCATTCTGGTTATGCGATTGAAGCAGCAGAAGTGCGAAAAATTTGTTGTCTTGTCAACCATTTCTTAGCTTCAAAGTCCCATACCTCGAGAACGGATTGACCTAACCCAAAAATTGCTATTGTACCTGAAAGTAGAAACTCGTCCGATTACAACGGTATGGGTATTTTTTCCGTCGGCCATTCTGGTTAAGCGTTTGGAGCAGCAGAAGTGCGAAAAATTTGTTGTCTTCTCAACCATTTCTTAGCTTCAAAGACCCATATCTCGCGAACGGATTGACCTAACCCAAAAATTCCTATTGTAACTGAAAGTAGAAACTCGCCCGATTACAACGGTATGTGTATTTTTTCCCAAGGCCATTCTGGTTATGCGATTGAAGCAGCAGAAGTGCGAAAAATTTGTTGTCTTGTCAACCATTTCTTAGCTTCAAAGTCCCATATCTCGCGAACGGATTGACCTAACCCAAAAATTCCTATTGTAACTGAAAGTAGAAACTCGCCCGATTACAGCGGTATGTGTATTTTTTCCCTAGGCCATTCTGGTTAAGCGTTTGGAGCAGCAGAATTGCGAAAAATTTTTTGCCTTCTCATCCATTTCTTGGCTTCAAACTCCCATATCTCGCGAACGGATTGACCTAACCCAAAAATTCCTATTGCGTCTGAAAGTAGAAACTCGCCCGATTACAGCGGTATGTGTATTTTTTCCCTAGGCCATTCTGGTTAAGCGTTTGGAGCAGCAGAATTGCGAAAAATTTTATGCCTTCTCAACCATTTCTTGGCTTCAAACTCCCATATCTCGCGAACGGATTGACCTAACCCAAAAATTCCTATTGCGTCTGAAAGTAGAAACTCGCCCGATTACAGCAATATGTGTATTTTTTCCCTAGGCCATTCTGGTTAAGCGTTTGGAGCAGCAGAATTGCGAAAAATTTTATGCCTTCTCAACCATTTCTTGGCTTCAAACTCCCATATCTCGCGAACGGATTGACCTAACCCAAAAATTCCTATTGCGTCTGAAAGTACAAACTCGCACGATTACAACGGTATGTGTATTTTTCCCCTAGCCCATTCTGGTTAAGCGATTGGAGCAGCAGAAGTGCGAAAAATTTGTTGTCTCGTCAACCATTTCTTAGCTTCAAAGTCCCATATCTCGCGAACGGATTGACCTAACCCAAAAGTTCCTATTGTAACTGAAAGCAGAAACTCGCCCGATTACAGCGGTATGTGTATTTTTTCCCTAGGCCATTCTGGTTATGCGTTTGGAGCAGCAGAAGTGCGAAAAATTTGTTGTCTTCTCAACCATTTCTTAGCTTCAAAGTCCCATATCTCGCGAACGGATTGACCTAACCCAAAAATTCCTATTGCATCTGAAAGTAGAAACTCGCCCGATTACAACGGTATGTGAATTTTTTCCCTAGGCCATTCTGGTTAAGCGATTGGAGCAGCAGAATTGCGAAAAATTTGTTGTCTTTTCAACCATTTCTTAGCTTCAAAGTCCCATATCTCGCGAACGGAATGACCTAACCCAAAAATTCCTTTTGTAACTGAAAGTAGAAACTCGTCCGATTACAACGGTATGTGTATTTTTTCGCTAGGCCATTCTGGTTAAGCGTTTGGAGCAGCAGAATGGCGAAAAATTTTTTGCCTCCTCAACCATTTCTTGGCTTCAAACTCTCATATCTCGCGAACGGATTGACCTAACCCAAAAATTCCTATTGCCTCTGAAAGTAGAAACTCGCCCGATTACAGCGGTATGTGTATTTTTTCCCTAGGCCATTCTGGTTATGCGTTTGGGGCAGCAGAAGTGCGAAAAATTTGTTGTCTTCTCAACCATTTCTTAGCTTCAAAGTCCCATATCTCGCGAACGGATTGACCTAACCAAAAAATTCCTATTGCATCTGAATGTAGAAACTCGCCCGATTACATCGGTATGTGTATTTTTTCCCAAGGCCATTCTGGTTAAGCGATTGGAGCAGCAGAAGTGCGAAAAATTTGTTGTCTTGTCAACCATTTCTTAGCTTCAAAGTCCCATACCTCGAGAACGGATTGACCTAACCCAAAAATTGCTGTTGTACCTGAAAGTAGAAACTCGTCCGATTACAACGGTATGGGTATTTTTTCCGTCGGCCATTCTGTTTAAGCGTTTGGAGCAGCAGAAGTGCGAAAAATTGGTTGTCTTGTCAACCATTTCTTAGCTTCAAAGTCCCATATCTCGCGAACGGATTGACCTAACCCAAAAATTCCTATTGCATCTGAAAGTAGAAACTCGCCCGATTACAGCGGTATGTGTATTTTTTCCCTAGGCCATTCTGGTTATGCGTTTGGAGCAGCAGAAGTGCGAAAAATTTGTTGTCTTCTCAACCATTTCTTAGCTTCAAAGTCCCATATCTCGCGAACGGATTGACCTAACCCAAAAATTCCTATTGCATCTGAAAGTAGAAACTCGCCCGATTACAACGGTATGTGAATTTTTTCCCTAGGCCATTCTGGTTAAGCGATTGGAGCAGCAGAATTGCGAAAAATTTGTTGTCTTGTCAACCATTTCTTAGCTTCAAAGTCCCATATCTCGCGAACGGAATGACCTAACCCAAAAATTCCTTTTGTAACTGAAAGTAGAAACTCGTCCGATTACAACGGTATGTGTATTTTTTCGCTAGGCCATTCTGGTTAAGCGTTTGGAGCAGCAGAATTGCGAAAAATTTTTTGCCTTCTCAACCATTTCTTGGCTTCAAACTCTCATATCTCGCGAACGGATTGACCTAACCCAAAAATTCCTATTGCCTCTGAAAGTAGAAACTCGCCCGATTACAGCGGTATGTGTATTTTTTCCCTAGGCCATTCTGGTTATGCGTTTGGGGCAGCAGAAGTGCGAAAAATTTGTTGTCTTCTCAACCATTTCTTAGCTTCAAAGTCCCATATCTCGCGAACGGATTGACATAACCAAAAAATTCCTATTGCATCTGAATGTAGAAACTCGCCCGATTACATCGGTATGTGTATTTTTTCCCAAGGCCATTCTGGTTAAGCGATTGGAGCAGCAGAAGTGCGAAAAATTTGTTGTCTTGTCAACCATTTCTTAGCTTCAAAGTCCCATACCTCGAGAACGGATTGACCTAACCCAAAAATTGCTGTTGTACCTGAAAGTAGAAACTCGTCCGATTACAACGGTATGGGTATTTTTTCCGTCGGCCATTCTGTTTAAGCGTTTGGAGCAGCAGAAGTGCGAAAAATTTGTTGTCTTCTCAACCATTTCTTAGCTTCAAAGTCCCATATCTCGCGAACGGATTGACCTAACCCAAAAATTCCTATTGTAACTGAAAGTAGAAACTCGCCCGATTACAACGGTATGTGTATTTTTTCCCAAGGCCATTCTGGTTATGCGATTGAAGCAGCAGAAGTGCGAAAAATTTGTTGTCTTGTCAACCATTTCTTAGCTTCAAAGTCCCATACCTCGAGAACGGATTGACCTAACCCAAAAATTGCTATTGTACCTGAAAGTAGAAACTCGTCCGATTACAACGGTATGGGTATTTTTTCCGTCGGCCATTCTGCTTAAGCGTTTGGAGCAGCAGAAGTGCGAAAAATTTGTTGTCTTCTCAACCATTTCTTAGCTTCAAAGACCCATATCTCGCGAACGGATTGACCTAACCCAAAAATTCCTATTGTAACTGAAAGTAGAAACTCGCCCGATTACAACGGTATGTGTATTTTTTCCCTAGGCCATTCTGGTTAAGCGTTTGGAGCAGCAGAATTGCGAAAAATTTTATGCCTTCTCAACCATTTCTTGGCTTCAAACTCCCATATCTCGCGAACGGATTGACCTAACCCAAAAATTCCTATTGCGTCTGAAAGTAGAAACTCGCCCGATTACAGCAATATGTGTATTTTTTCCCTAGGCCATTCTGGTTAAGCGTTTGGAGCAGCAGAATTGCGAAAAATTTTATGCCTTCTCAACCATTTCTTGGCTTCAAACTCCCATATCTCGCGAACGGATTGACCTAACCCAAAAATTCCTATTGCGTCTGAAAGTACAAACTCGCACGATTACAACGGTATGTGTATTTTTCCCCTAGCCCATTCTGGTTAAGCGATTGGAGCAGCAGAAGTGCGAAAAATTTGTTGTCTCGTCAACCATTTCTTAGCTTCAAAGTCCCATATCTCGCGAACGGATTGACCTAACCCAAAAGTTCCTATTGTAACTGAAAGCAGAAACTCGCCCGATTACAGCGGTATGTGTATTTTTTCCCTAGGCCATTCTGGTTATGCGTTTGGAGCAGCAGAAGTGCGAAAAATTTGTTGTCTTCTCAACCATTTCTTAGCTTCAAAGTCCCATATCTCGCGAACGGATTGACCTAACCCAAAAATTCCTATTGCATCTGAAAGTAGAAACTCGCCCGATTACAACGGTATGTGAATTTTTTCCCTAGGCCATTCTGGTTAAGCGATTGGAGCAGCAGAATTGCGAAAAATTTGTTGTCTTGTCAACCATTTCTTAGCTTCAAAGTCCCATATCTCGCGAACGGAATGACCTAACCCAAAAATTCCTTTTGTAACTGAAAGTAGAAACTCGTCCGATTACAACGGTATGTGTATTTTTTCGCTAGGCCATTCTGGTTAAGCGTTTGGAGCAGCAGAATGGCGAAAAATTTTTTGCCTTCTCAACCATTTCTTGGCTTCAAACTCTCATATCTCGCGAACGGATTGACCTAACCCAAAAATTCCTATTGCCTCTGAAAGTAGAAACTCGCCCGATTACAGCGGTATGTGTATTTTTTCCCTAGGCCATTCTGGTTATGCGTTTGGGGCAGCAGAAGTGCGAAAAATTTGTTGTCTTCTCAACCATTTCTTAGCTTCAAAGTCCCATATCTCGCGAACGGATTGACCTAACCAAAAAATTCCTATTGCATCTGAATGTAGAAACTCGCCCGATTACATCGGTATGTGTATTTTTTCCCAAGGCCATTCTGGTTAAGCGATTGGAGCAGCAGAAGTGCGAAAAATTTGTTGTCTTGTCAACCATTTCTTAGCTTCAAAGTCCCATACCTCGAGAACGGATTGACCTAACCCAAAAATTGCTGTTGTACCTGAAAGTAGAAACTCGTCCGATTACAACGGTATGGGTATTTTTTCCGTCGGCCATTCTGTTTAAGCGTTTGGAGCAGCAGAAGTGCGAAAAATTGGTTGTCTTGTCAACCATTTCTTAGCTTCAAAGTCCCATATCTCGCGAACGGATTGACCTAACCCAAAAATTCCTATTGCATCTGAAAGTAGAAACTCGCCCGATTACAGCGGTATGTGTATTTTTTCCCTAGGCCATTCTGGTTATGCGTTTGGAGCAGCAGAAGTGCGAAAAATTTGTTGTCTTCTCAACCATTTCTTAGCTTCAAAGTCCCATATCTCGCGAACGGATTGACCTAACCCAAAAATTCCTATTGCATCTGAAAGTAGAAACTCGCCCGATTACAACGGTATGTGAATTTTTTCCCTAGGCCATTCTGGTTAAGCGATTGGAGCAGCAGAATTGCGAAAAATTTGTTGTCTTGTCAACCATTTCTTAGCTTCAAAGTCCCATATCTCGCGACCGGAATGACCTAACCCAAAAATTCCTTTTGTAACTGAAAGTAGAAACTCGTCCGATTACAACGGTATGTGTATTTTTTCGCTAGGCCATTCTGGTTAAGCGTTTGGAGCAGCAGAATTGCGAAAAATTTTTTGCCTTCTCAACCATTTCTTGGCTTCAAACTCTCATATCTCGCGAACGGATTGACCTAACCCAAAAATTCCTATTGCCTCTGAAAGTAGAAACTCGCCCGATTACAGCGGTATGTGTATTTTTTCCCTAGGCCATTCTGGTTATGCGTTTGGGGCAGCAGAAGTGCGAAAAATTTGTTGTCTTCTCAACCATTTCTTAGCTTCAAAGTCCCATATCTCGCGAACGGATTGACATAACCAAAAAATTCCTATTGCATCTGAAAGTAGAAACTCGCCCGATTACATCGGTATGTGTATTTTTTCCCAAGGCCATTCTGGTTAAGCGATTGGAGCAGCAGAAGTGCGAAAAATTTGTTGTCTTGTCAACCATTTCTTAGCTTCAAAGTCCCATACCTCGAGAACGGATTGACCTAACCCAAAAATTGCTGTTGTACCTGAAAGTAGAAACTCGTCCGATTACAACGGTATGGGTATTTTTTCCGTCGGCCATTCTGTTTAAGCGTTTGGAGCAGCAGAAGTGCGAAAAATTTGTTGTCTTCTCAACCATTTCTTAGCTTCAAAGTCCCATATCTCGCGAACGGATTGACCTAACCCAAAAATTCCTGTTGTAACTGAAAGTAGAAACTCGCCCGATTACAACGGTATGTGTATTTTTTCCCAAGGCCATTCTGGTTATGCGATTGAAGCAGCAGAAGTGCGAAAAATTTGTTGTCTTGTCAACCATTTCTTAGCTTCAAAGTCCCATACCTCGAGAACGGATTGACCTAACCCAAAAATTGCTATTGTACCTGAAAGTAGAAACTCGTCCGATTACAACGGTATGGGTATTTTTTCCGTCGGCCATTCTGGTTAAGCGTTTGGAGCAGCAGAAGTGCGAAAAATTTGTTGTCTTCTCAACCATTTCTTAGCTTCAAAGACCCATATCTCGCGAACGGATTGACCTAACCCAAAAATTCCTATTGTAACTGAAAGTAGAAACTCGCCCGATTACAACGGTATGTGTATTTTTTCCCAAGGCCATTCTGGTTATGCGATTGAAGCAGCAGAAGTGCGAAAAATTTGTTGTCTTGTCAACCATTTCTTAGCTTCAAAGTCCCATATCTCGCGAACGGATTGACCTAACCCAAAAATTCCTATTGTAACTGAAAGTAGAAACTCGCCCGATTACAACGGTATGTGTATTTTTTCCCAAGGCCATTCTGGTTATGCGATTGAAGCAGCAGAAGTGCGAAAAATTTGTTGTCTTGTCAACCATTTCTTAGCTTCAAAGTCCCATACCTCGAGAACGGATTGACCTAACCCAAAAATTGCTATTGTACCTGAAAGTAGAAACTCGTCCGATTACAACGGTATGGGTATTTTTTCCGTCGGCCATTCTGGTTAAGCGTTTGGAGCAGCAGAAGTGCGAAAAATTTGTTGTCTTCTCAACCATTTCTTAGCTTCAAAGTCCCATATCTCGCGAACGGATTGACCTAACCCAAAAATTCCTATTGTAACTGAAAGTAGAAACTCGCCCGATTACAACGGTATGTGTATTTTTTCCCAAGGCCATTCTGGTTATGCGATTGAAGCAGCAGAAGTGCGAAAAATTTGTTGTCTTGTCAACCATTTCTTAGCTTCAAAGTCCCATATCTCGCGAACGGATTGACCTAACCCAAAAATTCCTATTGTAACTGAAAGTAGAAACTCGCCCGATTACAGCGGTATGTGTATTTTTTCCCTAGGCCATTCTGGTTAAGCGTTTGGAGCAGCAGAAGTGCGAAAAATTTGTTGTCTTCTCAACCATTTCTTAGCTTCAATCTACCATATCTCGCGAACGGATTGTCCAAACCCAAAAATTCCTGCTGCGTCTGAATGTAGAAACTCGCCCGATTACAATTGTATGCGTATTTTTTCCCTAGGCCATTCTGGTTAAGCGATTGGAGCAGCAGAAGTGCGAAAAATTGGTTGTCTTGTCAACCATTTCTTAGCTTCAAAGTCCCATATCTCGCGAACGGATTGACCTAACCCAAAAATTCCTATTGCATCTGAAAGTAGAAACTCGCCCGATTACAGCGGTATGTGTATTTTTTCCCTAGGCCATTCTGGTTATGCGTTTGGAGCAGCAGAAGTGCGAAAAATTTGTTGTCTTCTCAACCATTTCTTAGCTTCAAAGTCCCATATCTCGCGAACGGATTGACCTAACCCAAAAATTCCTATTGCATCTGAAAGTAGAAACTCGCCCGATTACAACGGTATGTGAATTTTTTCCCTAGGCCATTCTGGTTAAGCGATTGGAGCAGCAGAAGTGCGAAAAATTTTTTGCTTGTCAACCATTTCTTAGCTTCAAAGTCCCATATCTCGCGAACGGAATGACCTAACCCAAAAATTCCTATTGTAACTGAAAGTAGAAACTCGTCCGATTACAACGGTATGTGTATTTTTTCGCTAGGCCATTCTGGTTAAGCGTTTGGAGCAGCAGAATTGCGAAAAATTTTTTGCCTTCTCAACCATTTCTTGGCTTCAAACTCTCATATCTCGCGAACGGATTGACCTAACCCAAAAATTCCTATTGCATCTGAAAGTAGAAACTCGCCCGATTACAGCGGTATGTGTATTTTCTCCCTAGGCCATTCTGGTTATGTGTTTGGGGCAGCAGAAGTGCGAAAAATTTGTTGTCTTCTCAACCATTTCTTAGCTTCAAAGTCGCATATCTCGCGAACGGATTGACCTAACCAAAAAATTCCTATTGCGTCTCAATGTAGAAACTCGCCCGATTACATCGGTATGTGTATTTTCTCCCAAGGCCTTTCTGGTTAAGCGATTGGAGCGGCAGAAGTGCGAAAAATTTGTTGTCTTGTCAACCATTTCTTAGCTTCAAAGTCCCATACCTCGAGAACGGATTGACCTAACCCAAAAATTGCTGTTGTACCTGAAAGTAGAAACCCGTCCGATTACAACGGTATGGGTATTTTTTCCGTCGGCCATTCTGTTTAAGCGTTTGGAGCAGCAGAAGTGCGAAAAATTTGTTGTCTTCTCAACCATTTCTTAGCTTCAAAGTCCCATATCTCGCGAACGGATTGACCTAACCCAAAAATTCCTATTGTAACTGAAAGTAGAAACTCGCCCGATTACAACGGTATGTGTATTTTTTCCCAAGGCCATTCTGGTTATGCGATTGAAGCAGCAGAAGTGCGAAAAATTTGTTGTCTTGTCAACCATTTCTTAGCTTCAAAGTCCCATACCTCGAGAACGGATTGACCTAACCCAAAAATTGCTATTGTACCTGAAAGTAGAAACTCGTCCGATTACAACGGTATGGGTATTTTTTCCGTCGGCCATTCTGGTTAAGCGTTTGGAGCAGCAGAAGTGCGAAAAATTTGTTGTCTTCTCAACAATTTCTTAGCTTCAAAGTCCCATATCTCGCGAACGGATTGACCTAACCCAAAAATTCCTATTGTAACTGAAAGTAGAAACTCGCCCGATTACAACGGTATGTGTATTTTTTCCCAAGGCCATTCTGGTTATGCGATTGAAGCAGCAGAAGTGCGAAAAATTTGTTGTCTTGTCAACCATTTCTTAGCTTCAAAGTCCCATATCTCGCGAACGGATTGACCTAACCCAAAAATTCCTATTGCATCTGAAAGTAGAAACTCGCCCGATTACAACGGTAAGTGTATTTTTTCCCTGGGCCATTCTGGTTAAGCGTTTGGAGCCGCAGAATTGCGAAAAATTTGTTGCCTTCTCATTCATTTCTTGGCTTCAAACTCTCATATCTCGCGATCGGATTGACCTAACCCAAAAATTCCTATTGCATCTGAAAGTAGAAACTCGCCCGATTACAGCGGTATGTTTATTTTTTCCCTAGGCCATTCTGGTTAAGCGTTTGGGGCAGCAGAAGTGCAAAAAATTTGTTGTTTTCTCAACCATTTCTTAGCTTCAAAGTCCCATATCTCGCGAGCGGATTGACCTAACCCAAAAATTCCTATTGCATCTGAAAGTAGAAACTCGCCCGATTACAACGGTATGTGTATTTTTTCCCTAGGCCATTCTGGTTAAGCGTTTGGAGCAGCAGAATTGCGAACAATTTTTTGCCTTCTCAACCATTTCTTGGCTTCAAACTCTCATATCTCGCGAACGTATTGACCTAACCCTAAATTCCTGCTGCGTCTGAAAGTAGAAACTCGCCCGATTACATCTGTCTGCGTATTTTTTCCCTAGGCCATTCTGGTTAAGCGTTTGGAGCAGCAGAAGTGCGAAAAATTAGTTGTCTTGTCAACCATTTCTTAGCTTCAAAGTCCCATACCTCGAGAAGGGATTGACCTAACCCAAAAATTGCTATTGTACCTGAAAGTAGAAACTCATCCGATTACAACGGTATGGGTATTTTTTCCGTAGGCCATTCTGGTTAAGCGTTTGGAGCAGCAGAAGTGCGAAAAATTTGTTGTCTTCTCAACCATTTCTTAGCTTCAAAGTCCCATATCTCGCGAACGGATTGACCTAACCCAAAAATTGCTATTGTACCTGAAATTAGAAACTCTCCCGATTACACCGGTATGTGTATTTTTTCGCTAGGCCATTCTGGTTAAGCGTTTGGAGCAGCAGAATTGCGAACAATTTTTTGCCTTCTCAACCATTTCTTGGCTTCAAACTCTCATATCTCGCGAACGTATTGACCTAACCCTAAATTCCTGCTGCGTCTGAAAGTAGAAACTCGCCCGATTACATCTGTCTGCGTATTTTTTCCCTAGGCCATTCTGGTTAAGCGTTTGGAGCAGCAGAAGTGCGAAAAATTAGTTGTCTTCTCAACCATTTCTTAGCTTCAAACTCCCATATCTCGCGAACGGATTGAACGAACCCAAAGATTCCTATAGCATCTGAAAGTAGAAGCTCGCCCGATTACAACGGTGTGTGAATTTTTTCCCTAGGCCAATCTGGTTAAGCGTTTGGAGCAGCAGAAGTGCGAAAAATTTGATGTCTTCTCAACCATTTCTTAGCTTCAAAGTCCCATATCTCGCGAACGGATTGACCTAACCAAAAAATTCCTATTGTAACTGAAAGTAGAAACTCGCCCGATTACAACGGTATGTGTATTTTTTCCCTAGCCCATTCTGGTTAAGCGATTGGAGCAGCAGAAGTGCGAAAAATTTGTTGTCTTGTCAACCATTTCTTAGCTTCAATCTACCATATCTCGCGAACGGATTGACATAACCCAAAAATTCCTATTGTAACTGAAAGTAGAAACTCGTCCGATTACAACGGTATGGGTATTTTTTCCCTAGGCCGTTCTGGTTAAGCGATTGGAGCAGCAGAAGTGCGATAAATTTGTTGTCTTGTCAACCATTTCTTAGCTTCAAAGTCCCATATCTCGCGAACGGATTGACCTAACCCAAAAATTCCTGTTGCGTCTGAAATTAGAAACTCGCCCGATTACAACGGTATGTGTATTTAATCCCTAGGCCATTCTGGTTAAGTGTTTGGAGCAGCAGAAGTACGAAAAATTAGTTGTCTTCTCAACCATTTCTTAGCTTCAAACTCCCATATCTCGCGAACGGATTGACCTAACCCAAAAATTCCTGTTGCGTCTGAAATTAGAAACTCGCCCGATTACAACGGTATGTGTATTTTTTCCCTAGGCCATTCTGGTTAAGTGTTTGGAGCAGCAGAAGTACGAAAAATTAGTTGTCTTCTCAACCATTTCTTAGCTTCAAACTCCCATATCTCGCGAACGGATTGACCTAACCCAAAAATTCCTATTGCATCTGAAAGTAGAAGCTCGCCGGATTACAGCGGTATGTGAATTTTTTCCCTAGGCCATTCTGGTTAAGCGATTGGAGCAGCAGAAGTGCGAAAAATTTGTTGTCTTCTCAACCATTTCTTAGCTTCAAAGTCCCATATCTCGCGAACGGATTGACCTAACCAAAAAATTCCTATTGTAACTGAAAGTAGAAACTCGCCCGATTACAACGGTATGTGTATTTTTTCCCTAGTCCATTCTGGTTAAGCGTTTGGAGCAGCAGAAGTGCGAAAAATTTGTTGTCTTCTCAACCATTTCTTAGCTTCAAAGTCCCATATCTCGCGAACGGATTGACCTAACCCAAAAATTCCTATTGCATCTGAAAGTAGAAGCTCGTCCGATTACAACGGTATGGGTATTTTTTCCCTAGGCTATTCTGGTTAAGCGTTTGGAGCAGCAGAAGTGCGAAAAATTTGTTGTCTTATCAACCATTTCTTAGTTTCAAAGTCCCATATCTCGCGAACGGATTGACCTAACCCAAAAATTCCTATAGCATCTGAAAGTAGAAACTCTCCCGATTACAACGGTATGTGTGTTTTTTCCCTAGGCCATTCTGGTTAAGCGTTTGGAGCAGCAGAAGTGCGAAAAATTTTTTGCCTTCTCAACCATTTCTTGGCTTCAAACTCCCATATCTCGCGAACGGATTGACCTAACCCAAAAATTCCTGTTGCCTCTGAAATTAGAAACTCGCCCGATTACAAAGGTATGTGTATTTTTTCCCTAGGTCATTTTGGTTAAGCTTTTGGAGCAGCAGAATTGCGAAAAATTAGTTGTCTTCTCAACCATTTCTTAGCTTCAAAGTCCCATGTCTCGAGAACGGATTGACATAACCCAAAAATTCCTATTGCATCTGAAAGTAGAAGCTCGCCCGATTACAACGGTATGTGAATTTTTTCCCTAGGTCATTCTGGTTAAGCGTTTGGTGCAGCGGAATTGCGAAAAATTTTTTGCCTTCTCAACCATTTCTTGGCTTCAATCTCCCATATCTTGCGAACGGATTGACCTAACCATAAAATTCCTATTGCATCTGAAAGTAGAAACACGCCCGATTACAGCGGTATGCGTATTTTTTCCCTAGGCAATTCTGGTTAAGCGATTGGAGCAGCAGAAGTGCGAAAAATTTGTTGTCTTCTCAACCATTTCTTAGCTTCAAAGTCTCATATCTCGCGAACGGATTGACCTAAGCCAAAAATTCCTATTGCATCTGAAAGTAGGAGCTCGCCCGATTACAGCGGTATGTGAATTTTTTCCCTAGGCCATTCTGGTTAACCGTTTGGTGCAGCGGAATTGCGAAACATTTTTTGCCTTCTCAACCATTTCTTGGATTCAATCTCCCATATCTTGCGAACGGATTGACCTAACCAAAAAATTCCTAATGCATCTGAAAGTAGAAACTCGCCCGATTACAGCGGTTTGTGTATTTTTTCCCTAGGCCATTCTGGTTAAGCGATTGGAGCAGCAGAAGTGCGAAAAATTTTTTGCCGTCTCAACCATTTCTTGGCTTCAAACTCCCATATCTCGCGAACGGATTGACCTAACCCAAAAATTCCTATTGCATCTGAAAGTAGAAGCTCGTCCGATTACAACGGTATGGGTATTTTTTCCCTAGGCCATTCTGGTTAAGCGTTTGGAGCAGCAGAAGTGCGAAAAATTTGTTGTCTTATCAACCATTTCTTAGTTTCAAAGTCCCATATCTCGCGAACGGATTGACCTAACCAAAAAATTCCTATTGTAACTGAAAGTAGAAACTCGCCCGATTACAACGGTATGTGTATTTTTTCCCTAGCCCATTCTGGTTAAGCGATTGGAGAAGCAGAAGTGCGAAAAATTTGTTGTCTTCTCAACCATTTCGTAGCTTCAAACTCCCATATCTCGCGAACGGATTGACCTAACCCAAAAATTCCTATAGCATCTGAAAGTAGAAACTCGCCCGATTACAACGGTATGTGTGTTTTTTCCCTAGGCCATTCTGGTTAAGCGTTTGGAGCAGCAGAAGTGCGAAAAATTTTTTGCCTTCTCAACCATTTCTTGGCTTCAAACTCCCATATCTCGCGAACGGATTGACCTAACCCAAAAATTCCTGTTGCGTCTGAAATTAGAAACTCGCCCGATTACAAAGGTATGTGTATTTTTTCCCTAGGTCATTTTGGTTAAGCGTTTGGAGCAGCAGAAGTGCGAAAAATTAGTTGTCTTCTCAACCACTTCTTAGCTACAAAGTCCCATATCTCGCGAACGGATTGACCTAACCAAAAAATTCCTATTGTAACTGAAAGTAGAAACTCGCCCGATTACAACGGTATGTGTATTTTTTCCCTAGCCCATTCTGGTTAAGCGATTGGAGAAGCAGAAGTGCGAAAAATTTGTTGTCTTGTCAACCATTTCTTAGCTTCAATCTCCCATATCTCGCGAACGGATTGACCTAACCCAAAAATTCCTATTGCATCTGAAAGTCGAAACTCGCCCGATTACAACGGTATGTGTATTTCTTCCCTAGGCCATTCTGGTTAAGCGTTTGGAGCAGCAGAAGTGCGAAAGATTTGTTGTCTTCTCAACCATTTCTTAGCTTCAAACTCCCATATCTCGCGAACGGATTGACCTAACCCAAAAATTCCTGTTGCATCCGAAAGTAGAAACTCGCCCGATTACAACGGTATCTGTATTTTTTCCCTAGGCCATTCTGGTTAAGCGTTTGGAGCAGCAGAAATGCGAAAAATTTTTTGCCTTCTCAACCATTTCTTGGCTTCAAACTCCCATATCTCGCGAACGGATTGACCTAACCCAAAAATTCCTGTAGCGTCTGGAAGTAGAGACTCGCCCGATTACAACGGTATGTGTATTTTTTCCCTAGGCCATTCTGGTTAAGCGTTTGGAGCAGCAGAATTGCGAAAAATTTTTTGCCTTCTCAACCATTTCTTGGCTTCAAACTCCCATATCTCGCGAACGGATTGACCTAACCCAAAAATTCCTATTGCATCTGAAAGTAGAAACTCGCCCGATTACAACGGTATGTGTATTTTTTCCCTAGGCCATTCTGGTTAAGCGTTTGGAGCAGCAGAATTGCGAAAAATTTGTTGCCTTCTCAACCATCTCTTGGCTTCAAACTCCCATATCTCGCGAACGGATTGACCTAACCCAAAAATTCCTATTGCATCGGAAAGTCGAAACTCGCCCGATTACTACGGTATGTGTATTTCTTCCCTAGGCCATTCTGGTTAAGCGTTTGGAGCAGCAGAAGTGCGAAAGATTTGTTGTCTTCTCAACCATTTCTTAGCTTCAAACTCCCATATCTCGCGAACGGATTGACCTAACCCAAAAGTTCCTGTTGCATCTGAAAGTAGAAACTCGCCCGATTACAACGGTATCTGTATTTTTTCCCTAGGCCATTCTGGTTAAGCGTTTGGAGCAGCAGAAATGCGAAAAATTTTTTGCCTTCTCAACCATTTCTTGGCTTCAAACTCCCATATCTCGCGAACGGATTGACCTAACCCAAAAATTCCTGTAGCGTCAGGAAGTAGAGACTCGCCCGATTACAAAGGTATGTGTATTTTTTCCCTAGGCCATTCTGGTTGAGCGTTTGGAGCAGCAGAATTGTGAAAAATTTTTTGCCTTCTCAACCATTTCTTGGCTTCAAACTCCCATATCTCGCGAACGGATTGACCTAACCCAAAAATTCCTATTGCATCTGAAAGTAGAAACTCGCCCGATTACAACGGTATGTGTATTTTTTCCCTAGGTCATTCTGGTTAAGCGTTTGGAGCAGCAGAATTGCGAAAAATTTTTTGCCTTCTCAACCATTTCTTGGCTTCAAACTCCCATATCTCGCGAACGGATTGACCTAACCCAAAAATTCCTATTGCATCTGAAAGTAGAAACTCGCCAGATTACAACGGTATGTGTATTTTTTCCCTAGGCCATTCTGGTTAAGCGTTTGGAGCAGCAGAATTGCGAAAAATTTTTTGCCTTCTCAACCATTTCTTGGCTTCAAACTCCCATATCTCGCGAACGGATTGACCTAACCCAAAAATTCCTGTAGCGTCAGGAAGTAGAGACTCGCCCGATTACAAAGGTATGTGTATTTTTTCCCTAGGCCATTCTGGTTGAGCGTTTGGAGCAGCAGAATTGTGAAAAATTTTTTGCCTTCTCAACCATTTCTTGGCTTCAAACTCCCATATCTCGCGAACGGATTGACCTAACCCAAAAATTCCTATTGCATCTGAAAGTAGAAACTCGCCCGATTACAACGGTATGTGTATTTTTTCCCTAGGTCATTCTGGTTAAGCGTTTGGAGCAGCAGAATTGCGAAAAATTTTTTGCCTTCTCAACCATTTCTTGGCTTCAAACTCCCATATCTCGCGAACGGATTGACCTAACCCAAAAATTCCTATTGCATCTGAAAGTAGAAACTCGCCAGATTACAACGGTATGTGTATTTTTTCCCTAGGCCATTCTGGTTAAGCGTTTGGAGCAGCAGAATTGCGAAAAATTTTTTGCCTTCTCAACCATTTCTTGGCTTCAAACTCCCATATCTCGCGAACGGATTGACCTAACCCAAAAATTCCAATTGCATCTGAAAGTCGAAACTCGCCCGATTACAACGGTATGTGTATTTCTTCCCTAGGCCATTCTGGTTAAGCGTTTGGAGCATCAGAAGTGCGAAAGATTTGTTGTCTTCTCAACCATTTCTTAGCTTCAAACTCCCATATCTCGCGAACGGATTGACCTAACCCAAAAATTCCTGTTGCATCTGAAAGTAGAAACTCGCCCGATTACAACGGTATCTGTATTTTTTCCCTAGGCCATTCTGGTTAAGCGTTTGGAGCAGCAGAAATGCGAAAAATTTTTTGCGTTCTCAACCATTTCTTGGCTTCAAACTCCCATATCTCGCGAACGGATTGACCTAACCCAAAAATTCCTGTAGCGTCTGGAAGTACAGACTCGCACGATTACAACGGTATGTGTATTTTTTCCCTAGGCCATTCTGGTTAAGCGTTTGGAGCAGCAGAATTGCGAAAAATTTTTTGCCTTCTCAACCATTTCTTGGTTTCAAACTCCCATATCTCGCGAAAGGATTGATCTAACCCAAATATTCCTATTGCATCTGAAAGTAGAAACTCGCCCGATTACAACGGTATGTGTATTTTTTCCCTAGGCCATTCTGGTTAAGCGTTTGGAGCAGCAGAATAGCGAAAAATTTTTTGCCTTCTCAACCATTTCTTGGCTTCAAACTCCCATATCTCGCGAACGGAATGACCTAACCCAAAAATTCCTATTGCATCTGAAAGTAGAAACTCGCCCGATTACAACGGTATGTGTATTTTTTCCCTAGGCCATGCTGGTTAAGCGTTTGGAGCAGCAGAAGTGCGAAAGATTTGTTGTCTTCTCAACCATTTCTTAGCTTCAAACTCCCATATCTCGCGAACGGATTGACCTAACCCAAAAATTCCTGTTGCATCTGAAAGTAGAAACTCGCCCGATTACAACGGTATCTGTATTTTTTCCCTAGGCCATTCTGTTTAAGCGTTTGGTGCAGCAGAATTGCGAAAAATTTTTTGCCTTCTCAACCATTTCTTGGCTTCAAACTCCCATATCTCGCGAACGGGTTGACCTAACCCAAAAATTCCTATTGCATCTGAAAGTAGAAACTCGCCCGATTACAACGGTATGTGTATTGTTTCCCTAGACCATTCTGGTTAAGCGTTTGGATCAGCAGAAATGCGAAAAATTTTTTGCCTTCTCAACCATTTCTTGGCTTCAAACTCCCATATCTCGCGAACGGATTGGCCTAACCCAAAAATTCCTATTGCATCTGAAAGTAGAAACTCGCCCGATTACAACGGTATGTGTATTTTTTCCCTAGGCCATTCTGGTTAAGCGTTTGGAGCAGCAGAAGTGCGAAAGATTTGTTGTCTTCTCAACCATTTCTTAGCTTCAAACTCCCATATCTCGCGAACGGATTGACCTAACCCAAAAATTCCTGTTGCATCTGAAAGTAGAAACTCGCCCGATTACAACGGTATCTGTATTTTTTCCCTAGGCCATTCTGGTTAAGCGTTTGGAGCAGCAGAAATGCGAAAAATTTTTTGCCTTCTCAACCATTTCTTGGCTTCAAACTCCCATATCTCGCGAACGGATTGACCTAACCCAAAAATTCCTGTAGCGTCAGGAAGTAGAGACTCGCCCGATTACAAAGGTATGTGTATTTTTTCCCTAGGCCATTCTGGTTAAGCGTTTGGAGCAGCAGAATTGTGAAAAATTTTTTGCCTTCTCAAACATTTCTTGGCTTCAAACTCCCATATCTCGCGAACGGATTGACCTAACCCAAAAATTCCTATTGCATCTGAAAGTAGAAACTCGCCCGATTACAACGGTATGTGTATTTTTTCCCTAGGCCATTCTGGTTAAGCGTTTGGAGCAGCAGAATTGCGAAAAATTTTTTGCCTTCTCAACCATTTCTTGGCTTCAAACTCCCATATCTCGCGAACGGATTGACCTAACCCAAAAATTCCTATTGCATCTGAAAGTAGAAACTCGCCCGATTACAACGGTATGTGTATTTTTTCCCTAGGCCATTCTGGTTAAGCGTTTGGAGCAGCAGAATTGCGAAAAATTTTTTGCCTTCTCAACCATTTCTTGGCTTCAAACTCCCATATCTCGCGAACGGATTGACCTAACCCAAAAATTCCTATTGCATCTGAAAGTCGAAACTCGCCCGATTACAACGGTATGTGTATTTCTTCCCTAGGCCATTCTGGTTAAGCGTTTGGAGCATCAGAAGTGCGAAAGATTTGTTGTCTTCTCAACCATTTCTTAGCTTCAAACTCCCATATCTCGCGAACGGATTGACCTAACCCAAAAATTCCTGTTGCATCTGAAAGTAGAAACTCGCCCGATTACAACGGTATCTGTATTTTTTCCCTAGGCCATTCTGGTTAAGCGTTTGGAGCAGCAGAAATGCGAAAAATTTTTTGCGTTCTCAACCATTTCTTGGCTTCAAACTCCCATATCTCGCGAACGGATTGACCTAACCCAAAAATTCCTGTAGCGTCTGGAAGTAGAGACTCGCACGATTACAACGGTATGTGTATTTTTTCCCTAGGCCATTCTGGTTAAGCGTTTGGAGCAGCAGAATTGCGAAAAATTTTTTGCCTTCCCAACCATTTCTTGGCTTCAAACTCCCATATCTCGCGAAAGGATTGATCTAACCCAAATATTCCTATTGCATCTGAAAGTAGAAACTCGCCCGATTACAACGGTATGTGTATTTTTTCCCTAGGCCATTCTGGTTAAGCGTTTGGAGCAGCAGAATTGCGAAAAATTTTTTGCCTTCTCAACCATTTCTTGGCTTCAAACTCCCATATCTCGCGAACGGAATGACCTAACCCAAAAATTCCTATTGCATCTGAAAGTAGAAACTCGCCCGATTACAACGGTATGTGTATTTTTTCCCTAGGCCATTCTGGTTAAGCGTTTGGAGCAGCAAAAGTGCGAAAGATTTGTTGTCTTCTCAACCATTTCTTAGCTTCAAACTCCCATATCTCGCGAACGGATTGACCTAACCCAAAAATTCCTGTTGCATCTGAAAGTAGAAACTCGCCCGATTACAACGGTATCTGTATTTTTTCCCTAGGCCATTCTGTTTAAGCGTTTGGTGCAGCAGAATTGCGAAAAATTTTTTGCCTTCTCAACCATTTCTTGGCTTCAAACTCCCATATCTCGCGAACGGGTTGACCTAACCCAAAAATTCCTATTGCATCTGAAAGTAGAAACTCGCCCGATTACAACGGTATGTGTATTGTTTCCCTAGACCATTCTGGTTAAGCGTTTGGATCAGCAGAAATGCGAAAAATTTTTTGCCTTCTCAACCATTTCTTGGCTTCAAACTCCCATATCTCGCGAACGGATTGGCCTAACCCAAAAATTCCTATTGCATCTGAAAGTAGAAACTCGCCCGATTACAACGGTATGTGTATTTTTCCCCTAGGCCATTCTGGTTAAGCGTTTGGAGCAGCAGAATTGCGAAAAATTTTTTGCCTCCTCAACCATTTCTTGACTTCAAACTCCCATATCTCGCGAACGGATTGACCTAACCCAAAAATTCCTGTAGCGTCTGGAAGTAGAGACTCCCCCGATTACAACGGTATGTGTATTTTTCCCCTAGGCCATTCTGGTTAAGCGTTTGGAGCAGCAGAATTGCGAAAAATTTTTTGCCTTCTCAACCATTTCTTGGCTTCAAACTCCCATATCTCGCGAACGGATTGACCTAACCCAAAAATTCCTATTGCATCTGAAAGTAGAACCTCGCCCGATTACAGCGGTATGTGTATTTTTTCCCTAGGCCATTCTGGTTAAGCGTTTGGAGCAGCAGAATTGCGAAAAATTTTTTGCCTTCTCAACCATTTCTTGGCTTCAAACTCCCATATCTCGCGAACGGATTGACCTAACCCAAAAATTCCTGTAGCGTCTGGAAGTAGAGACTCCCCCGATTACAACGGTATGTGTATTTTTCCCCTAGGCCATTCTGGTTAAGCGTTTGGAGCAGCAGAATTGCGAAAAATTTTTTGCCTTCTCAACCATTTCTTGGCTTCAAACTCCCATATCTCGCGAACGGATTGACCTAACCCAAAAATTCCTATTGCATCTGAAAGTAGAACCTCGCCCGATTACAGCGGTATGTGTATTTTTTCCCTAGGCCATTCTGGTTAAGCGTTTGGAGCAGCAGAATTGCGAAAAATTTTTTGCCTTCTCAACCATTTCTTGGCTTCAAACTCCCATATCTCGCGAACGGATTGACCTAACCCAAAAATTCCTATTGCATCTGAAAGTAGAAACTCGCCCGATTATAACGGTATCTGTATTTTTTCCCTAGGCCATTCTGGTTAAGCGTTTGGAGCAGCAGAATTGCGAAAAATTTTTTGCCTTCTCAACCATTTCTTGGCTTCAAACTCCCATATCTCGCGAACGGATTGACCTAACCCAAAAATTCCTATTGCATCTGAAAGTAGAAACTCGCCCGATTACAACGGTATGTGTATTTTTTCCCTAGGCCATTCTGGTTAAGCGTTTGGAGCAGCAGAATTGCGAAAAATTTTTTGCCTTCTCAACCATTTCTTGGCTTCAAACTCCCATATCTCGCGAACGGATTGACCTAACCCAAAAATTCCTATTGCATCTGAAAGTCGAAACTCGCCCGATTACAACGGTATGTGTATTTCTTCCCTAGGCCATTCTGGTTAAGCGTTTGGAGCATCAGAAGTGCGAAAGATTTGTTGTCTTCTCAACCATTTCTTAGCTTCAAACTCCCATATCTCGCGAACGGATTGACCTAACCCAAAAATTCCTGTTGCATCTGAAAGTAGAAACTCGCCCGATTACAACGGTATCTGTATTTTTTCCCTAGGCCATTCTGGTTAAGCGTTTGGAGCAGCAGAAATGCGAAAAATTTTTTGCGTTCTCAACCATTTCTTGGCTTCAAACTCCCATATCTCGCGAACGGATTGACCTAACCCAAAAATTCCTGTAGCGTCTGGAAGTAGAGACTCGCACGATTACAACGGTATGTGTATTTTTTCCCTAGGCCATTCTGGTTAAGCGTTTGGAGCAGCAGAATTGCGAAAAATTTTTTGCCTTCTCAACCATTTCTTGGCTTCAAACTCCCATATCTCGCGAAAGGATTGATCTAACCCAAATATTCCTATTGCATCTGAAAGTAGAAACTCGCCCGATTACAACGGTATGTGTATTTTTTCCCTAGGCCATTCTGGTTAAGCGTTTGGAGCAGCAGAATTGCGAAAAATTTTTTGCCTTCTCAACCATTTCTTGGCTTCAAACTCCCATATCTCGCGAACGGAATGACCTAACCCAAAAATTCCTATTGCATCTGAAAGTAGAAACTCGCCCGATTACAACGGTATGTGTATTTTTTCCCTAGGCCATTCTGGTTAAGCGTTTGGAGCAGCAGAATTGCGAAAAATTTTTTGCCTTCTCAACCATTTCTTGGCTTCAAACTCCCATATCTCGCGAACGGATTGACCTAACCCAAAAATTCCTATTGCATCTGAAAGTCGAAACTCGCCCGATTACAACGGTATGTGTATTTCTTCCCTAGGCCATTCTGGTTAAGCGTTTGGAGCATCAGAAGTGCGAAAGATTTGTTGTCTTCTCAACCATTTCTTAGCTTCAAACTCCTATATCTCGCGAACGGATTGACCTAACCCAAAAATTCCTGTTGCATCTGAAAGTAGAAACTCGCCCGATTACAACGGTATCTGTATTTTTTCCCTAGGCCATTCTGGTTAAGCGTTTGGAGCAGCAGAAATGCGAAAAATTTTTTGCGTTCTCAACCATTTCTTGGCTTCAAACTCCCATATCTCGCGAACGGATTGACCTAACCCAAAAATTCCTGTAGCGTCTGGAAGTAGAGACTCGCACGATTACAACGGTATGTGTATTTTTTCCCTAGGCCATTCTGGTTAAGCGTTTGGAGCAGCAGAATTGCGAAAAATTTTTTGCCTTCTCAACCATTTCTTGGCTTCAAACTCCCATATCTCGCGAAAGGATTGATCTAACCCAAATATTCCTATTGCATCTGAAAGTAGAAACTCGCCCGATTACAACGGTATGTGTATTTTTTCCCTAGGCCATTCTGGTTAAGCGTTTGGAGCAGCAGAATTGCGAAAAATTTTTTGCCTTCTCAACCATTTCTTGGCTTCAAACTCCCATATCTCGCGAACGGAATGACCTAACCCAAAAATTCCTATTGCATCTGAAAGTAGAAACTCGCCCGATTACAACGGTATGTGTATTTTTTCCCTAGGCCATTCTGGTTAAGCGTTTGGAGCAGCAGAAGTGCGAAAGATTTGTTGTCTTCTCAACCATTTCTTAGCTTCAAACTCCCATATCTCGCGAACGGATTGACCTAACCCAAAAATTCCTGTTGCATCTGAAAGTAGAAACTCGCCCGATTACAACGGTATCTGTATTTTTTCCCTAGGCCATTCTGTTTAAGCGTTTGGTGCAGCAGAATTGCGAAAAATTTTTTGCCTTCTCAACCATTTCTTGGCTTCAAACTCCCATATCTCGCGAACGGGTTGACCTAACCCAAAAATTCCTATTGCATCTGAAAGTAGAAACTCGCCCGATTACAACGGTATGTGTATTGTTTCCCTAGACCATTCTGGTTAAGCGTTTGGATCAGCAGAAATGCGAAAAATTTTTTGCCTTCTCAACCATTTCTTGGCTTCAAACTCCCATATCTCGCGAACGGATTGGCCTAACCCAAAAATTCCTATTGCATCTGAAAGTAGAAACTCGCCCGATTACAACGGTATGTGTATTTTTCCCCTAGGCCATTCTGGTTAAGCGTTTGGAGCAGCAGAATTGCGAAAAATTTTTTGCCTCCTCAACCATTTCTTGACTTCAAACTCCCATATCTCGCGAACGGATTGACCTAACCCAAAAATTCCTGTTGCATCTGAAAGTAGAAACTCGCCCGATTACAACGGTATCTGTATTTTTTCCCTAGGCCATTCTGGTTAAGCGTTTGGAGCAGCAGAAGTGCGAAAAATTTTTTGCGTTCTCAACCATTTCTTGGCTTCAAACTCCCATATCTCGCGAACGGATTGACCTAACCCAAAAATTCCTGTAGCGTCTGGAAGTACAGACTCGCACGATTACAACGGTATGTGTATTTTTTCCCTAGGCCATTCTGGTTAAGCGTTTGGAGCAGCAGAATTGCGAAAAATTTTTTGCCTTCTCAACCATTTCTTGGCTTCAAACTCCCATATCTCGCGAACGGAATGACCTAACCCAAAAATTCCTATTGCATCTGAAAGTAGAAACTCGCCCGATTACAACGGTATGTGTATTTTTTCCCTAGGCCATTCTGGTTAAGCGTTTGGAGCAGCAGAAGTGCGAAAGATTTGTTGTCTTCTCAACCATTTCTTAGCTTCAAACTCCCATATCTCGCGAACGGATTGACCTAACCCAAAAATTCCTGTTGCATCTGAAAGTAGAAACTCGCCCGATTACAACGGTATCTGTATTTTTTCCCTAGGCCATTCTGTTTAAGCGTTTGGTGCAGCAGAATTGCGAAAAATTTTTTGCCTTCTCAACCATTTCTTGGCTTCAAACTCCCATATCTCGCGAACGGGTTGACCTAACCCAAAAATTCCTATTGCATCTGAAAGTAGAAACTCGCCCGATTACAACGGTATGTGTATTGTTTCCCTAGACCATTCTGGTTAAGCGTTTGGATCAGCAGAAATGCGAAAAATTTTTTGCCTTCTCAACCATTTCTTGGCTTCAAACTCCCATATCTCGCGAACGGATTGGCCTAACCCAAAAATTCCTATTGCATCTGAAAGTAGAAACTCGCCCGATTACAACGGTATGTGTATTTTTCCCCTAGGCCATTCTGGTTAAGCGTTTGGAGCAGCAGAATTGCGAAAAATTTTTTGCCTCCTCAACCATTTCTTGACTTCAAACTCCCATATCTCGCGAACGGATTGACCTAACCCAAAAATTCCTGTTGCATCTGAAAGTAGAAACTCGCCCGATTACAACGGTATCTGTATTTTTTCCCTAGGCCATTCTGGTTAAGCGTTTGGAGCAGCAGAAGTGCGAAAAATTTTTTGCGTTCTCAACCATTTCTTGGCTTCAAACTCCCATATCTCGCGAACGGATTGACCTAACCCAAAAATTCCTGTAGCGTCTGGAAGTACAGACTCGCACGATTACAACGGTATGTGTATTTTTTCCCTAGGCCATTCTGGTTAAGCGTTTGGAGCAGCAGAATTGCGAAAAATTTTTTGCCTTCTCAACCATTTCTTGGCTTCAAACTCCCATATCTCGCGAAAGGATTGATCTAACCCAAATATTCCTATTGCATCTGAAAGTAGAAACTCGCCCGATTACAACGGTATGTGTATTTTTTCCCTAGGCCATTCTGGTTAAGCGTTTGGAGCAGCAGAATAGCGAAAAATTTTTTGCCTTCTCAACCATTTCTTGGCTTCAAACTCCCATATCTCGCGAACGGAATGACCTAACCCAAAAATTCCTATTGCATCTGAAAGTAGAAACTCGCCCGATTACAACGGTATGTGTATTTTTTCCCTAGGCCATGCTGGTTAAGCGTTTGGAGCAGCAGAAGTGCGAAAGATTTGTTGTCTTCTCAACCATTTCTTAGCTTCAAACTCCCATATCTCGCGAACGGATTGACCTAACCCAAAAATTCCTGTTGCATCTGAAAGTAGAAACTCGCCCGATTACAACGGTATCTGTATTTTTTCCCTAGGCCATTCTGTTTAAGCGTTTGGTGCAGCAGAATTGCGAAAAATTTTTTGCCTTCTCAACCATTTCTTGGCTTCAAACTCCCATATCTCGCGAACGGGTTGACCTAACCCAAAAATTCCTATTGCATCTGAAAGTAGAAACTCGCCCGATTATAACGGTATGTGTATTGTTTCCCTAGACCATTCTGGTTAAGCGTTTGGATCAGCAGAAATGCGAAAAATTTGTTGCCTTCTCAACCATTTCTTGGCTTCAAACTCCCATATCTCGCGAACGGATTGGCCTAACCCAAAAATTCCTATTGCATCTGAAAGTAGAAACTCGCCCGATTACAACGGTATGTGTATTTTTTCCCTAGGCCATTCTGGTTAAGCGTTTGGAGCAGCAGAAGTGCGAAAGATTTGTTGTCTTCTCAACCATTTCTTAGCTTCAAACTCCCATATCTCGCGAACGGATTGACCTAACCCAAAAATTCCTGTTGCATCTGAAAGTAGAAACTCGCCCGATTACAACGGTATCTGTATTTTTTCCCTAGGCCATTCTGGTTAAGCGTTTGGAGCAGCAGAAATGCGAAAAATTTTTTGCCTTCTCAACCATTTCTTGGCTTCAAACTCCCATATCTCGCGAACGGATTGACCTAACCCAAAAATTCCTGTAGCGTCAGGAAGTAGAGACTCGCCCGATTACAAAGGTATGTGTATTTTTTCCCTAGGCCATTCTGGTTAAGCGTTTGGAGCAGCAGAATTGTGAAAAATTTTTTGCCTTCTCAACCATTTCTTGGCTTCAAACTCCCATATCTCGCGAACGGATTGACCTAACACAAAAATTCCTATTGCATCTGAAAGTAGAAACTCGCCCGATTACAACGGTATGTGTATTTTTTCCCTAGGCCATTCTGGTTAAGCGTTTGGAGCAGCAGAATTGCGAAAAATTTTTTGCCTTCTCAACCATTTCTTGGCTTCAAACTCCCATATCTCGCGAACGGATTGACCTAACCCAAAAATTCCTATTGCATCTGAAAGTAGAAACTCGCCCGATTACAACGGTATGTGTATTTTTTCCCTAGGCCATTCTGGTTAAGCGTTTGGAGCAGCAGAATTGCGAAAAATTTTTTGCCTTCTCAACCATTTCTTGGCTTCAAACTCCCATATCTCGCGAACGGATTGACCTAACCCAAAAATTCCTATTGCATCTGAAAGTCGAAACTCGCCCGATTACAACGGTATGTGTATTTCTTCCCTAGGCCATTCTGGTTAAGCGTTTGGAGCATCAGAAGTGCGAAAGATTTGTTGTCTTCTCAACCATTTCTTAGCTTCAAACTCCCATATCTCGCGAACGGATTGACCTAACCCAAAAATTCCTGTTGCATCTGAAAGTCGAAACTCGCCCGATTACAACGGTATGTGTATTTTTTCCCTAGGCCATTCTGGTTAAGCGTTTGGAGCAGCAGAAATGCGAAAAATTTTTTGCGTTCTCAACCATTTCTTGGCTTCAAACTCCCATATCTCGCGAACGGATTGACCTAACCCAAAAATTCCTGTAGCGTCTGGAAGTAGAGACTCGCACGATTACAACGGTATGTGTATTTTTTCCCTAGGCCATTCTGGTTAAGCGTTTGGAGCAGCAGAATTGCGAAAAATTTTTTGCCTTCTCAACCATTTCTTGGCTTCAAACTCCCATATCTCGCGAAAGGATTGATCTAACCCAAATATTCCTATTGCATCTGAAAGTAGAAACTCGCCCGATTACAACGGTATGTGTATTTTTTCCCTAGGCCATTCTGGTTAAGCGTTTGGAGCAGCAGAATTGCGAAAAATTTTTTGCCTTCTCAACCATTTCTTGGCTTCAAACTCCCATATCTCGCGAACGGAATGACCTAACCCAAAAATTCCTATTGCATCTGAAAGTAGAAACTCGCCCGATTACAACGGTATGTGCATTTTTTCCCTAGGCCATTCTGGTTAAGCGTTTGGAGCAGCAAAAGTGCGAAAGATTTGTTGTCTTCTCAACCATTTCTTAGCTTCAAACTCCCATATCTCGCGAACGGATTGACCTAACCCAAAAATTCCTGTTGCATCTGAAAGTAGAAACTCGCCCGATTACAACGGTATCTGTATTTTTTCCCTAGGCCATTCTGTTTAAGCGTTTGGTGCAGCAGAATTGCGAAAAATTTTTTGCCTTCTCAACCATTTCTTGGCTTCAAACTCCCATATCTCGCGAACGGGTTGACCTAACCCAAAAATTCCTATTGCATCTGAAAGTAGAAACTCGCCCGATTACAACGGTATGTGTATTGTTTCCCTAGACCATTCTGGTTAAGCGTTTGGATCAGCAGAAATGCGAAAAATTTTTTGCCTTCTCAACCATTTCTTGGCTTCAAACTCCCATATCTCGCGAACGGATTGGCCTAACCCAAAAATTCCTATTGCATCTGAAAGTAGAAACTCGCCCGATTACAACGGTATGTGTATTTTTCCCCTAGGCCATTCTGGTTAAGCGTTTGGAGCAGCAGAATTGCGAAAAATTTTTTGCCTCCTCAACCATTTCTTGACTTCAAACTCCCATATCTCGCGAACGGATTGACCTAACCCAAAAATTCCTGTAGCGTCTGGAAGTAGAGACTCCCCCGATTACAACGGTATGTGTATTTTTCCCCTAGGCCATTCTGGTTAAGCGTTTGGAGCAGCAGAATTGCGAAAAATTTTTTGCCTTCTCAACCATTTCTTGGCTTCAAACTCCCATATCTCGCGAACGGATTGACCTAACCCAAAAATTCCTATTGCATCTGAAAGTAGAACCTCGCCCGATTACAGCGGTATGTGTATTTTTTCCCTAGGCCATTCTGGTTAAGCGTTTGGAGCAGCAGAATTGCGAAAAATTTTTTGCCTTCTCAACCATTTCTTGGCTTCGAACTCCCATATCTCGCGAACGGATTGACCTAACCCAAAAATTCCTATTGCATCTGAAAGTAGAAACTCGCCCGATTATAACGGTATCTGTATTTTTTCCCTAGGCCATTCTGGTTAAGCGTTTGGAGCAGCAGAATTGCGAAAAATTTTTAGCCTTCTCAACCATTTCTTGGCTTCAAACTCCCATATCTCGCGAAAGGATTGACCTAACCCAAAAATTCCTATTGCATCTGAAAGTAGAAACTCGCCCGATTACAACGGTATGTGTATTTTTTCCCTAGGCCATTCTGGTTAAGCGTTTGGAGCAGCAGAATTGCGAAAAATTTTTTGCCTTCTCAACCATTTCTTGGCTTCAAACTCCCATATCTCGCGAACGGATTGACCTAACCCAAAAATTCCTATTGCATCTGAAAGTCGAAACTCGCCCGATTACAACGGTATGTGTATTTCTTCCCTAGGCCATTCTGGTTAAGCGTTTGGAGCATCAGAAGTGCGAAAGATTTGTTGTCTTCTCAACCATTTCTTAGCTTCAAACTCCCATATCTCGCGAACGGATTGACCTAACCCAAAAATTCCTGTTGCATCTGAAAGTAGAAACTCGCCCGATTACAACGGTATCTGTATTTTTTCCCTAGGCCATTCTGGTTAAGCGTTTGGAGCAGCAGAAATGCGAAAAATTTTTTGCGTTCTCAACCATTTCTTGGCTTCAAACTCCCATATCTCGCGAACGGATTGACCTAACCCAAAAATTCCTGTAGCGTCTGGAAGTAGAGACTCGCACGATTACAACGGTATGTGTATTTTTTCCCTAGGCCATTCTGGTTAAGCGTTTGGAGCAGCAGAATTGCGAAAAATTTTTTGCCTTCTCAACCATTTCTTGGCTTCAAACTCCCATATCTCGCGAAAGGATTGATCTAACCCAAATATTCCTATTGCATCTGAAAGTAGAAACTCGCCCGATTACAACGGTATGTGTATTTTTTCCCTAGGCCATTCTGGTTAAGCGTTTGGAGCAGCAGAATTGCGAAAAATTTTTTGCCTTCTCAACCATTTCTTGGCTTCAAACTCCCATATCTCGCGAACGGAATGACCTAACCCAAAAATTCCTATTGCATCTGAAAGTAGAAACTCGCCCGATTACAACGGTATGTGTATTTTTTCCCTAGGCCATTCTGGTTAAGCGTTTGGAGCAGCAGAAGTGCGAAAGATTTGTTGTCTTCTCAACCATTTCTTAGCTTCAAACTCCCATATCTCGCGAACGGATTGACCTAACCCAAAAATTCCTGTTGCATCTGAAAGTAGAAACTCGCCCGATTACAACGGTATCTGTATTTTTTCCCTAGGCCATTCTGTTTAAGCGTTTGGTGCAGCAGAATTGCGAAAAATTTTTTGCCTTCTCAACCATTTCTTGGCTTCAAACTCCCATATCTCGCGAACGGGTTGACCTAACCCAAAAATTCCTATTGCATCTGAAAGTAGAAACTCGCCCGATTACAACGGTATGTGTATTGTTTCCCTAGACCATTCTGGTTAAGCGTTTGGATCAGCAGAAATGCGAAAAATTTTTTGCCTCCTCAACCATTTCTTGACTTCAAACTCCCATATCTCGCGAACGGATTGACCTAACCCAAAAATTCCTGTAGCGTCTGGAAGTAGAGACTCCCCCGATTACAACGGTATGTGTATTTTTCCCCTAGGCCATTCTGGTTAAGCGTTTGGAGCAGCAGAATTGCGAAAAATTTTTTGCCTTCTCAACCATTTCTTGGCTTCAAACTCCCATATCTCGCGAACGGATTGACCTAACCCAAAAATTCCTATTGCATCTGAAAGTAGAAACTCGCCCGATTACAACGGTATGTGTATTTTTCCCCTAGGCCATTCTGGTTAAGCGTTTGGAGCAGCAGAATTGCGAAAAATTTTTTGCCTCCTCAACCATTTCTTGACTTCAAACTCCCATATCTCGCGAACGGATTGACCTAACCCAAAAATTCCTGTAGCGTCTGGAAGTAGAGACTCCCCCGATTACAACGGTATGTGTATTTTTCCCCTAGGCCATTCTGGTTAAGCGTTTGGAGCAGCAGAATTGCGAAAAATTTTTTGCCTTCTCAACCATTTCTTGGCTTCAAACTCCCATATCTCGCGAACGGATTGACCTAACCCAAAAATTCCTATTGCATCTGAAAGTAGAACCTCGCCCGATTACAGCGGTATGTGTATTTTTTCCCTAGGCCATTCTGGTTAAGCGTTTGGAGCAGCAGAATTGCGAAAAATTTTTTGCCTTCTCAACCATTTCTTGGCTTCAAACTCCCATATCTCGCGAACGGATTGACCTAACCCAAAAATTCCTATTGCATCTGAAAGTAGAAACTCGCCCGATTATAACGGTATCTGTATTTTTTCCCTAGGCCATTCTGTTTAAGCGTTTGGAGCATCAGAATTGCAAAAAATTTTTTGCCTTCTCAACCATTTCTTAGCTTCAAACTCCCATATCTCGCGAACGGATTGACCTAACGCAAAAATTCCTATTGCATCTGAAAGTAGAAACTCGCCCGATTACAACGGTATGTGTATTTTTTCCCTAGGCCATTCTGGTTAAGCGTTTGGAGCAGCAGAATTGCGAAAAATTTTTTGCCTTCTCAACCATTTCTTGGCTTCAAACTCCCATATCTCGCGAACGGATTGACCTAACCCAAAAATTCCTATTGCATCTGATAGTAGAAACTCGCCCGATTACAACGGTATGTGTATTTTTTCCCTAGGCCATTCTGGTTAAGCGTTTGGAGCAGCAGAATTGCGAAAAATTTTTTGCCTTCTCAACCATTTCTTGGCTTCAAACTCCCATATCTCGCGAACAGATTGACCTAACGCAAAAATTCCTATTGCATCTGAAAGTAGAAACTCGCCCGATTATAACGGTATCTGTATTTTTTCCCTGGGCCATTCTGGTTAAGCGTTTGGAGCAGCAGAATTGCGAAAAATTTTTTGCCTTCTCAACCATTTCTTGGCTTCAAACTCCCATATCTCGCGAACGGATTGACCTAACCCAAAAATTCCTATTGCATCTGATAGTAGAAACTCGCCCGATTACAACGGTATGTGTATTTTTTCCCTAGGCCATTCTGGTTAAGCGTTTGGAGCAGCAGAATTGCGAAAAATTTTTTGCCTTCTCAACCATTTCTTGGCTTCAAACTCCCATATCTCGCGAACAGATTGACCTAACCCAAAAATTCCTATTGCATCTGAAAGTAGAAACTCGCCCGATTATAACGTTATCTGTATTTTTTCCCTAGGCCATTCTAGTTAAGCGTTTGGAGCAGCAGAAGTGCGAAAAATTTTTTGCCTTCTCAACCATTTCTTGGCTTCAAACTCCCATATCTCGCGAACGGATTGACCTAACCCAAAAATTCCTGTTGCATCTGAAAGTAGAAACTCGCCCGATTACAACGGTATGTGTATTTTTTCCCTAGGCCATTCTGGTTAAGCGTTTGGAGCAGCAGAATTGCGAAAAATTTTTTGCATTCTCAACCATTTCTTGGCTTCAAACTCCCATATCTCGCGAACGGATTGACCTAACCCAAAAATTCCTATTGCATCTGAAAGTAGAAACTCGCCCGATTACAACGGTATGTGTATTTTTTCCCTAGGCCATTCTGATTAAGCGTTTGGAGCAGCAGAATTGAGAAAAATTTGTTGCCTTCTCAACCATTTCTTGGCTTCAAACTCCCATATCACGCGAACGGATTGACCTAAC
The DNA here is from genome assembly GCF_051014685.1 of Ptiloglossa arizonensis. NCBI lineage: Eukaryota > Metazoa > Arthropoda > Insecta > Hymenoptera > Colletidae > Ptiloglossa > Ptiloglossa arizonensis. Next base: position 270,436 of record NW_027478429.1, read on the forward strand.
CCAAAAATTCCTATTGCATCTGAAAGTCGAAACTCGCCCGATTACAACGGTATGTGTATTTTTTCCCTAGGCCATTCTGGTTAAGCGTTTGGAGCAGCAGAATTGCGAAAAATTTTTTGCCTTCTCAACCATTTCTTTGCTTCAAACTCCCATATCTCGCGAACGGATTGACCTAACCCCAAAATTCCTATTGCATCTGAAAGTCGAAACTCGCCCGATTACAACGGTATGTGTATTTTTTCCCTAGGCCATTCTGGTTAAGCGTTTGGAGCAGCAGAATTGCGAAAAATTTTTTGCCTTCTCAACCATTTCTTGGCTTCAAACTCCCATACCTCGCGAACGGATTGACCTAACCCAAAAATTCCTATTGCATCTGAAAGTAGAAACTCGCCCGATTACAACGGTATGTGTATTTTTTCCCTAGGCCATTCTGGTTAAGCGTTTGGAGCAGCAGAATTGCGAAAAATTTTTTGCCTTCTCAACCATTTCTTGGCTTCAAACTCCCATATCTCGCGAACGGATTGACCTAACCCAAAAATTCCTATTGCATCCGAAAGTAGAAACTCGCCCGATTACAACGGTATGTGTATTTTTTCCCTAGGCCATTCTGGTTAAGCGTTTGGAGCAGCAGAATTGCGAAAAATTTTTTGCCTTCGCAACCATTTCTTGGCTTCAAACTCCCATATCTCGCGAACGGATTGACCTAACCCAAAAATTCCTGTTGCATCTGAAAGTAGAAACTCGCCCGATTACAACGGTATCTGTATTTTTTCCCTAGGCCATTCTGTTTAAGCGTTTGGAGCAGCAGAATTGCGAAAAATTTTTTGCCTTCTCAACCATTTCTTGGCTTCAAACTCCCATATCTCTCGAACGGATTGACCTAACCCAAAAATTCCTATTGCATCTGAAAGTAGAAACTCGCCCGATTACAACGGTATGTGTATTTTTCCCTAGGCCATTCTGGTTAAGCGTTTGGAGCAGCAGAATTGAGAAAAATTTGTTGCCTTCTCAACCATTTCTTGGCTTCAAACTCCCATATCTCGCGAACGGATTGACCTAACCCAAAAATTCCTATTGCATCTGAAAGTCGAAACTCGCCCGATTACAACGGTATGTGTATTTTTTCCCTGGGCCATTCTGGTTAAGCGTTTGGAGCAGCAGAAGTGCGAAAGATTTGTTGTCTTCTCAACCATTTCTTAGCTTCAAACTCCCATATCTCGCGAACGGATTGACCTAACCCAAAAATTCCTGTTGCATCTGAAAGTAGAAACTCGCCCGATTACAACGGTATCTGTATTTTTTCCCTAGGCCATTCTGGTTAAGCGTTTGGAGCAGCAGAATTGCGAAAAATTTTTTGCCTTCTCAACCATTTCTTGGCTTCAAACTCCCATATCTCGCGAACGGATTGACCTAACCCAAAAATTCCTATTGCATCCGAAAGTAGAAACTCGCCCGATTACAACGGTATGTGTATTTTTTCCCTAGGCCATTCTGGTTAAGCGTTTGGAGCAGCAGAATTGCGAAAAATTTTTTGCCTTCGCAACCATTTCTTGGCTTCAAACTCCCATATCTCGCGAACGGATTGACCTAACCCAAAAATTCCTGTTGCATCTGAAAGTAGAAACTCGCCCGATTACAACGGTATCTGTATTTTTTCCCTAGGCCATTCTGTTTAAGCGTTTGGAGCAGCAGAATTGCGAAAAATTTTTTGCCTTCTCAACCATTTCTTGGCTTCAAACTCCCATATCTCTCGAACGGATTGACCTAACCCAAAAATTCCTATTGCATCTGAAAGTAGAAACTCGCCCGATTACAACGGTATGTGTATTTTTCCCTAGGCCATTCTGGTTAAGCGTTTGGAGCAGCAGAATTGAGAAAAATTTGTTGCCTTCTCAACCATTTCTTGGCTTCAAACTCCCATATCTCGCGAACGGATTGACCTAACCCAAAAATTCCTATAGCATCTGAAAGTCGAAACTCGCCCGATTACAACGGTATGTGTATTTTTTCCCTGGGCCATTCTGGTTAAGCGTTTGGAGCAGCAGAAGTGCGAAAGATTTGTTGTCTTCTCAACCATTTCTTAGCTTCAAACTCCCATATCTCGCGAACGGATTGACCTAACCCAAAAATTCCTGTTGCATCTGAAAGTAGAAACTCGCCCGATTACAACGGTATCTGTATTTTTTCCCTAGGCCATTCTGTTTAAGCGTTTGGAGCAGCAGAATTGCGAAAAATTTTTTGCCTTCTCAACCATTTCTTGGCTTCAAACTCCCATATCTCGCGAACGGATTGACCTAACCCAAAAATTCCTATTGCATCTGAAAGTAGAAACTCGCCCGATTATAACGGTATCTGTATTTTTTCCCTAGGCCATTCTGTTTAAGCGTTTGGAGCATCAGAATTGCGAAAAATTTTTTGCCTTCTCAACCATTTCTTAGCTTCAAACTCCCATATCTCGCGAACGGATTGACCTAACCCAAAACTTCCTATTTCATCTGAAAGTAGAAACTCGCCCGATTACAACGGTATGTGTATTTTTTCCCTAGGCCATTCTGGTTAAGCGTTTGGAGCAGCAGAATTGCGAAAAATTTTTTGCCTTCTCAACCATTTCTTGGCTTCAAACTCCCATATCTCGCGAACGGATTGACCTAACCCAAAAATTCCTATTGCATCTGATAGTAGAAACTCGCCCGATTACAACGGTATGTGTATTTTTTCCCTAGGCCATTCTGGTTAAGCGTTTGGAGCAGCAGAATTGCGAAAAATTTTTTGCCTTCTCAACCATTTCTTGGCTTCAAACTCCCATATCTCGCGAACAGATTGACCTAACCCAAAAATTCCTATTGCATCTGAAAGTAGAAACTCGCCCGATTATAACGGTATCTGTATTTTTTCCCTAGGCCATTCTGGTTAAGCGTTTGGAGCAGCAGAATTGCGAAAAATTTTTTGCCTTCTCAACCATTTCTTGGCTTCAAGCTCCCATATCTCGCGAACGGATTGACCTAACCAAAAATTCCTGTAGCGTCTGGAAGTAGAGACTCGCCCGATTACAACGGTATGTGTATTTTTTCCCTAGGCCATTCTGGTTAAGCGTTTGGAGCAGCAGAATTGCGCAAAATTTTTTGCCTTCTCAACCATTTCTTGGCTTCAAACTCCCATATCTCGCGAACGGATTGACCTAACCCAAAAATTCCTATTGCATCTGATAGTAGAAACTCGCCCGATTACAACGGTATGTGTATTTTTTCCCTAGGCCATTCTGGTTAAGCGTTTGGAGCAGCAGAATTGCGAAAAATTTTTTGCCTTCTCAACCATTTCTTGGCTTCAAACTCCCATATCTCGCGAACAGATTGACCTAACCCAAAAATTCCTATTGCATCTGAAAGTAGAAACTCGCCCGATTATAACGGTATCTGTATTTTTTCCCTAGGCCATTCTGGTTAAGCGTTTGGAGCAGCAGAAGTGCGAAAAATTTTTTGCCTTCTCAACCATTTCTTGGCTTCAAACTCCCATATCTCGCGAACGGATTGACCTAACCCAAAAATTCCTGTTGCATCTGAAAGTAGAAACTCGCCCGATTACAACGGTATGTGTATTTTTTCCCTAGGCCATTCTGGTTAAGCGTTTGGAGCAGCAGAATTGCGAAAAATTTTTTGCATTCTCAACCATTTCTTGGCTTCAAACTCCCATATCTCGCGAACGGATTGACCTAACCCAAAAATTCCTATTGCATCTGAAAGTAGAAACTCGCCCGATTACAACGGTATGTGTATTTTTTCCCTAGGCCATTCTGATTAAGCGTTTGGAGCAGCAGAATTGAGAAAAATTTGTTGCCTTCTCAACCATTTCTTGGCTTCAAACTCCCATATCACGCGAACGGATTGACCTAACCCAAAAATTCCTATTGCATCTGAAAGTCGAAACTCGCCCGATTACAACGGTATGTGTATTTTTTCCCTAGGCCATTCTGGTTAAGCGTTTGGAGCAGCAGAATTGCGAAAAATTTTTTGCCTTCTCAACCATTTCTTTGCTTCAAACTCCCATATCTCGCGAACGGATTGACCTAACCCCAAAATTCCTATTGCATCTGAAAGTCGAAACTCGCCCGATTACAACGGTATGTGTATTTTTTCCCTAGGCCATTCTGGTTAAGCGTTTGGAGCAGCAGAAGTGCGAAAGATTTGTTGTCTTCTCAACCATTTCTTAGCTTCAAACTCCCATATCTCGCGAACGGATTGACCTAACCCAAAAATTCCTGTTGCATCTGAAAGTAGAAACTCGCCCGATTACAACGGTATCTGTATTTTTTCCCTAGGCCATTCTGTTTAAGCGTTTGGTGCAGCAGAATTGCGAAAAATTTTTTGCCTTCTCAACCATTTCTTGGCTTCAAACTCCCATATCTCGCGAACGGGTTGACCTAACCCAAAAATTCCTATTGCATCTGAAAGTAGAAACTCGCCCGATTACAACGGTATGTGTATTGTTTCCCTAGACCATTCTGGTTAAGCGTTTGGATCAGCAGAAATGCGAAAAATTTTTTGCCTTCTCAACCATTTCTTGGCTTCAAACTCCCATATCTCGCGAACGGATTGGCCCAACCCAAAAATTCCTATTGCATCTGAAAGTAGAAACTCGCCCGATTACAACGGTATGTGTATTTTTCCCCTAGGCCATTCTGGTTAAGCGTTTGGAGCAGCAGAATTGCGAAAAATTTTTTGCCTCCTCAACCATTTCTTGACTTCAAACTCCCATATCTCGCGAACGGATTGACCTAACCCAAAAATTCCTGTAGCGTCTGGAAGTAGAGACTCCCCCGATTACAACGGTATGTGTATTTTTCCCCTAGGCCATTCTGGTTAAGCGTTTGGAGCAGCAGAATTGCGAAAAATTTTTTGCCTTCTCAACCATTTCTTGGCTTCAAACTCCCATATCTCGCGAACGGATTGACCTAACCCAAAAATTCCTATTGCACCTGAAAGTAGAACCTCGCCCGATTACAGCGGTATGTGTATTTTTTCCCTAGGCCATTCTGGTTAAGCGTTTGGAGCAGCAGAATTGCGAAAAATTTGTTACCTTCTCAACCATTTCTTGGCTTCAAACTCCCATATCTCGCGAACGGATTGACCTAACCCATAAATTCCTATTGCATCTGAAAGTCGAAACTCGCCCGATTACAACGGTATGTGTATTTTTCCCCTAGGCCATTCTGGTTAAGCGTTTGGAGCAGCAGAATTGCGAAAAATTTTTTGCCTCCTCAACCATTTCTTGACTTCAAACTCCCATATCTCGCGAACGGATTGACCTAACCCAAAAATTCCTGTAGCGTCTGGAAGTAGAGACTCCCCCGATTACAACGGTATGTGTATTTTTCCCCTAGGCCATTCTGGTTAAGCGTTTGGAGCAGCAGAATTGCGAAAAATTTTTTGCCTTCTCAACCATTTCTTGGCTTCAAACTCCCATATCTCGCGAACGGATTGACCTAACCCAAAAATTCCTATTGCATCTGAAAGTAGAACCTCGCCCGATTACAGCGGTATGTGTATTTTTTCCCTAGGCCATTCTGGTTAAGCGTTTGGAGCAGCAGAATTGCGAAAAATTTGTTACCTTCTCAACCATTTCTTGGCTTCAAACTCCCATATCTCGCGAACGGATTGACCTAACCCAAAAATTCCTATTGCATCTGAAAGTAGAAACTCGCCCGATTATAACGGTATCTGTATTTTTTCCCTAGGCCATTCTGGTTAAGCGTTTGGAGCAGCAGAAGTGCGAAAAATTTTTTGCCTTCTCAACCATTTCTTGGCTTCAAACTCCCATATCTCGCGAACGGATTGACCTAACCCAAAAATTCCTGTTGCATCTGAAAGTAGAAACTCGCCCGATTACAACGGTATGTGTATTTTTTCCCTAGGCCATTCTGGTTAAGCGTTTGGAGCAGCAGAATTGCGAAAAATTTTTTGCATTCTCAACCATTTCTTGGATTCAAACTCCCATATCTCGCGAACGGATTGACCTAACCCAAAAATTCCTATTGCATCTGAAAGTAGAAACTCGCCCAATTACAGCGGTATGTGTATTTTTTCCCTAGGCCATTCTGGTTAAGCGTTTGGAGCAGCAGAATTGCGAAAAATTTTTTGCCTTCTCAACCATTTCTTGGCTTCAAGCTCCCATATCTCGCGAACGGATTGACCTAACCAAAAATTCCTGTAGCGTCTGGAAGTAGAGACTCGCCCGATTACAACGGTATGTGTATTTTTTCCCTAGGCCATTCTGGTTAAGCGTTTGGAGCAGCAGAATTGCGCAAAATTTTTTGCCTTCTCAACCATTTCTTGGCTTCAAACTCCCATATCTCGCGAACGGATTGACCTAACCCAAAAATTCGTATTGCATCTGAAAGTCGAAACTCGCCCGATTACAACGGTATGTGTATTTTTTCCCTAGGCCATTCTGGTTAAGCGTTTGGAGCAGCAGAATTGCGAAAAATTTTTTGCCTTCTCAACCATTTCTTGGCTTCAAACTCCCATACCTCGCGAACGGATTGACCTAACCCAAAAATTCCTATTGCATCTGAAAGTAGAAACTCGCCCGATTACAACGGTATGTGTATTTTTTCCCTAGGCCATTCTGGTTAAGCGTTTGGAGCAGCAGAATTGCGAAAAATTTTTTGCCTTCTCAACCATTTCTTGGCTTCAAACTCCCATATCTCGCGAACGGATTGACCTAACCCAAAAATTCCTATTGCATCTGAAAGTAGAAACTCGCCCGATTACAACGGTATGTGTATTTTTTCCCTAGGCCATTCTGGTTAAGCGTTTGGAGCAGCAGAATTGCGAAAAATTTTTTGCCTTCGCAACCATTTCTTGGCTTCAAACTCCCATATCTCGCGAACGGATTGACCTAACCCAAAAATTCCTGTTGCATCTGAAAGTAGAAACTCGCCCGATTACAACGGTATCTGTATTTTTTCCCTAGGCCATTCTGTTTAAGCGTTTGGAGCAGCAGAATTGCGAAAAATTTTTTGCCTTCTCAACCATTTCTTGGCTTCAAACTCCCATATCTCTCGAACGGATTGACCTAACCCAAAAATTCCTATTGCATCTGAAAGTAGAAACTCGCCCGATTACAACGGTATGTGTATTTTTCCCTAGGCCATTCTGGTTAAGCGTTTGGAGCAGCAGAATTGAGAAAAATTTGTTGCCTTCTCAACCATTTCTTGGCTTCAAACTCCCATATCTCGCGAACGGATTGACCTAACCCAAAAATTCCTATTGCATCTGAAAGTCGAAACTCGCCCGATTACAACGGTATGTGTATTTTTTCCCTAGGCCATTCTGGTTAAGCGTTTGGAGCAGCAGAAGTGCGAAAGATTTGTTGTCTTCTCAACCATTTCTTAGCTTCAAACTCCCATATCTCGCGAACGGATTGACCTAACCCAAAAATTCCTGTTGCATCTGAAAGTAGAAACTCGCCCGATTACAACGGTATCTGTATTTTTTCCCTAGGCCATTCTGTTTAAGCGTTTGGAGCAGCAGAATTGCGAAAAATTTTTTGCCTTCTCAACCATTTCTTGGCTTCAAACTCCCATATCTCGCGAACGGATTGACCTAACCCAAAAATTCCTATTGCATCTGAAAGTAGAAACTCGCCCGATTATAACGGTATCTGTATTTTTTCCCTCGGCCATTCTGTTTAAGCGTTTGGAGCATCAGAATTGCGAAAAATTTTTTGCCTTCTCAACCATTTCTTAGCTTCAAACTCCCATATCTCGCGAACGGATTGACCTAACCCAAAAATTCCTATTGCATCTGAAAGTAGAAACTCGCCCGATTACAACGGTATGTGTATTTTTTCCCTAGGCCATTCTGGTTAAGCGTTTGGAGCAGCAGAATTGCGAAAAATTTTTTGCCTTCTCAACCATTTCTTGGCTTCAAACTCCCATATCTCGCGAACGGATTGACCTAACCCAAAAATTCCTATTGCATCTGATAGTAGAAACTCGCCCGATTACAACGGTATGTGTATTTTTTCCCTAGGCCATTCTGGTTAAGCGTTTGGAGCAGCAGAATTGCGAAAAATTTTTTGCCTTCTCAACCATTTCTTGGCTTCAAACTCCCATATCTCGCGAACAGATTGACCTAACCCAAAAATTCCTATTGCATCTGAAAGTAGAAACTCGCCCGATTATAACGGTATCTGTATTTTTTCCCTAGGCCATTCTGGTTAAGCGTTTGGAGCAGCAGAAGTGCGAAAAATTTTTTGCCTTCTCAACCATTTCTTGGCTTCAAACTCCCATATCTCGCGAACGGATTGACCTAACCCAAAAATTCCTGTTGCATCTGAAAGTAGAAACTCGCCCGATTACAACGGTATGTGTATTTTTTCCCTAGGCCATTCTGGTTAAGCGTTTGGAGCAGCAGAATTGCGAAAAATTTTTTGCATTCTCAACCATTTCTTGGCTTCAAACTCCCATATCTCGCGAACGGATTGACCTAACCCAAAAATTCCTATTGCATCTGAAAGTAGAAACTCGCCCGATTACAACGGTATGTGTATTTTTTCCCTAGGCCATTCTGATTAAGCGTTTGGAGCAGCAGAATTGAGAAAAATTTGTTGCCTTCTCAACCATTTCTTGGCTTCAAACTCCCATATCACGCGAACGGATTGACCTAACCCAAAAATTCCTATTGCATCTGAAAGTCGAAACTCGCCCGATTACAACGGTATGTGTATTTTTTCCCTAGGCCATTCTGGTTAAGCGTTTGGAGCAGCAGAATTGCGAAAAATTTTTTGCCTTCTCAACCATTTCTTTGCTTCAAACTCCCATATCTCGCGAACGGATTGACCTAACCCCAAAATTCCTATTGCATCTGAAAGTCGAAACTCGCCCGATTACAACGGTATGTGTATTTTTTCCCTAGGCCATTCTGGTTAAGCGTTTGGAGCAGCAGAAGTGCGAAAGATTTGTTGTCTTCTCAACCATTTCTTAGCTTCAAACTCCCATATCTCGCGAACGGATTGACCTAACCCAAAAATTCCTGTTGCATCTGAAAGTAGAAACTCGCCCGATTACAACGGTATCTGTATTTTTTCCCTAGGCCATTCTGTTTAAGCGTTTGGTGCAGCAGAATTGCGAAAAATTTTTTGCCTTCTCAACCATTTCTTGGCTTCAAACTCCCATATCTCGCGAACGGGTTGACCTAACCCAAAAATTCCTATTGCATCTGAAAGTAGAAACTCGCCCGATTACAACGGTATGTGTATTGTTTCCCTAGACCATTCTGGTTAAGCGTTTGGATCAGCAGAAATGCGAAAAATTTTTTGCCTTCTCAACCATTTCTTGGCTTCAAACTCCCATATCTCGCGAACGGATTGGCCTAACCCAAAAATTCCTATTGCATCTGAAAGTAGAAACTCGCCCGATTACAACGGTATGTGTATTTTTCCCCTAGGCCATTCTGGTTAAGCGTTTGGAGCAGCAGAATTGCGAAAAATTTTTTGCCTCCTCAACCATTTCTTGACTTCAAACTCCCATATCTCGCGAACGGATTGACCTAACCCAAAAATTCCTGTAGCGTCTGGAAGTAGAGACTCCCCCGATTACAACGGTATGTGTATTTTTTCCCTAGGCCATTCTGGTTAAGCGTTTGGAGCAGCAGAATTGCGAAAAATTTGTTACCTTCTCAACCATTTCTTGGCTTCAAACTCCCATATCTCGCGAACGGATTGACCTAACCCATAAATTCCTATTGCATCTGAAAGTCGAAACTCGCCCGATTACAACGGTATGTGTATTTTTCCCCTAGGCCATTCTGGTTAAGCGTTTGGAGCAGCAGAATTGCGAAAAATTTTTTGCCTCCTCAACCATTTCTTGACTTCAAACTCCCATATCTCGCGAACGGATTGACCTAACCCAAAAATTCCTGTAGCGTCTGGAAGTAGAGACTCCCCCGATTACAACGGTATGTGTATTTTTCCCCTAGGCCATTCTGGTTAAGCGTTTGGAGCAGCAGAATTGCGAAAAATTTTTTGCCTTCTCAACCATTTCTTGGCTTCAAACTCCCATATCTCGCGAACGGATTGACCTAACCCAAAAATTCCTATTGCATCTGAAAGTAGAACCTCGCCCGATTACAGCGGTATGTGTATTTTTTCCCTAGGCCATTCTGGTTAAGCGTTTGGAGCAGCAGAATTGCGAAAAATTTGTTACCTTCTCAACCATTTCTTGGCTTCAAACTCCCATATCTCGTGAACGGATTGACCTAACCCAAAAATTCCTATTGCATCTGAAAGTAGAAACTCGCCCGATTATAACGGTATCTGTATTTTTTCCCTAGGCCATTCTGGTTAAGCGTTTGGAGCAGCAGAAGTGCGAAAAATTTTTTGCCTTCTCAACCATTTCTTGGCTTCAAACTCCCATATCTCGCGAACGGATTGACCTAACCCAAAAATTCCTGTTGCATCTGAAAGTAGAAACTCGCCCGATTACAACGGTATGTGTATTTTTTCCCTAGGCCATTCTGGTTAAGCGTTTGGAGCAGCAGAATTGCGAAAAATTTTTTGCATTCTCAACCATTTCTTGGCTTCAAACTCCCATATCTCGCGAACGGATTGACCTAACCCAAAAATTCCTATTGCATCTGAAAGTAGAAACTCGCCCGATTACAACGGTATGTGTATTTTTTCCCTAGGCCATTCTGATTAAGCGTTTGGAGCAGCAGAATTGAGAAAAATTTGTTGCCTTCTCAACCATTTCTTGGCTTCAAACTCCCATATCACGCGAACGGATTGACCTAACCCAAAAATTCCTATTGCATCTGAAAGTCGAAACTCGCCCGATTACAACGGTATGTGTATTTTTTCCCTAGGCCATTCTGGTTAAGCGTTTGGAGCAGCAGAATTGCGAAAAATTTTTTGCCTTCTCAACCATTTCTTTGCTTCAAACTCCCATATCTCGCGAACGGATTGACCTAACCCCAAAATTCCTATTGCATCTGAAAGTCGAAACTCGCCCGATTACAACGGTATGTGTATTTTTTCCCTAGGCCATTCTGGTTAAGCGTTTGGAGCAGCAGAAGTGCGAAAGATTTGTTGTCTTCTCAACCATTTCTTAGCTTCAAACTCCCATATCTCGCGAACGGATTGACCTAACCCAAAAATTCCTGATGCATCTGAAAGTAGAAACTCGCCCGATTACAACGGTATCTGTATTCTTTCCCTAGGCCATTCTGTTTAAGCGTTTGGTGCAGCAGAATTGCGAAAAATTTTTTGCCTTCTCAACCATTTCTTGGCTTCAAACTCCCATATCTCGCGAACGGGTTGACCTAACCCAAAAATTCCTATTGCATCTAACAGTAGAAACTCGCCCGATTACAACGGTATGTGTATTGTTTCCCTAGACCATTCTGGTTAAGCGTTTGGATCAGCAGAAATGCGAAAAATTTTTTGCCTTCTCAACCATTTCTTGGCTTCAAACTCCCATATCTCGCGAACGGATTGGCCTAACCCAAAAATTCCTATTGCATCTGAAAGTAGAAACTCGCCCGATTACAACGGTATGTGTATTTTTCCCCTAGGCCATTCTGGTTAAGCGTTTGGAGCAGCAGAATTGCGAAAAATTTTTTGCCTCCTCAACCATTTCTTGACTTCAAACTCCCATATCTCGCGAACGGATTGACCTAACCCAAAAATTCCTGTAGCGTCTGGAAGTAGAGACTCCCCCGATTACAACGGTATGTGTATTTTTCCCCTAGGCCATTCTGGTTAAGCGTTTGGAGCAGCAGAATTGCGAAAAATTTTTTGCCTTCTCAACCATTTCTTGGCTTCAAACTCCCATATCTCGCGAACGGATTGACCTAACCCAAAAATTCCTATTGCATCTGAAAGTAGAACCTCGCCCGATTACAGCGGTATGTGTATTTTTTCCCTAGGCCATTCTGGTTAAGCGTTTGGAGCAGCAGAATTGCGAAAAATTTTTTGCCTTCTCAACCATTTCTTGGCTTCAAACTCCCATATCTCGCGAACGGATTGACCTAACCCAAAAATTCCTATTGCATCTGAAAGTAGAAACTCGCCCGATTACAACGGTATGTGTATTTTTTCCCTAGGCCATTCTGATTAAGCGTTTGGAGCAGCAGAATTGCGAAAAATTTTTTGCCTTCTCAACCATTTCTTGGCTTCAAACTCCCATATCTCGCGAACGGATTGACCTAACCCAAAAATTCCTATTGCATCTGATAGTAGAAAGTCGCCCGATTACAACGGTATGTGTATTTTTTCCCTAGGCCATTCTGGTTAAGCGTTTGGAGCAGCAGAATTGCGAAAAATTTTTTGCCTTCTCAACCATTTCTTGGCTTCAAACTCCCATATCTCGCGAACAGATTGACCTAACCCAAAAATTCCTATTGCATCTGAAAGTAGAAACTCGCCCGATTATAACGGTATCTGTATTTTTTCCCTAGGCCATTCTGGTTAAGCGTTTGGAGCAGCAGAAGTGCGAAAAATTTTTTGCCTTCTCAACCATTTCTTGGCTTCAAACTCCCATATCTCGCGAACGGATTGACCTAACCCAAAAATTCCTGTTGCATCTGAAAGTAGAAACTCGCCCGATTACAACGGCATGTGTATTTTTTCCCTAGGCCATTCTGGTTAAGCGTTTGGAGCAGCAGAATTGCGAAAAATTTTTTGCATTCTCAACCATTTCTTGGCTTCAAACTCCCATATCTCGCGAACGGATTGACCTAACCCAAAAATTCCTATTGCATCTGAAAGTAGAAACTCGCCCGATTACAACGGTATGTGTATTTTTTCCCTAGTCCATTCTGATTAAGCGTTTGGAGCAGCAGAATTGAGAAAAATTTGTTGCCTTCTCAACCATTTCTTGGCTTCAAACTCCCATATCACGCGAACGGATTGACCTAACCCAAAAATTCCTATTGCATCTGAAAGTCGAAACTCGCCCGATTACAACGGTATGTGTATTTTTTCCCTAGGCCATTCTGGTTAAGCGTTTGGAGCAGCAGAATTGCGAAAAATTTTTTGCCTTCTCAACCATTTCTTTGCTTCAAACTCCCATATCTCGCGAACGGATTGACCTAACCCCAAAATTCCTATTGCATCTGAAAGTCGAAACTCGCCCGATTACAACGGTATGTGTATTTTTTCCCTAGGCCATTCTGGTTAAGCGTTTGGAGCAGCAGAAGTGCGAAAGATTTGTTGTCTTCTCAACCATTTCTTAGCTTCAAACTCCCATATCTCGCGAACGGATTGACCTAACCCAAAAATTCCTGTTGCATCTGAAAGTAGAAACTCGCCCGATTACAACGGTATCTGTATTTTTTCCCTAGGCCATTCTGTTTAAGCGTTTGGAGCAGCAGAATTGCGAAAAATTTTTTGCCTTCTCAACCATTTCTTGGCTTCAAACTCCCATATCTCGCGAACGGATTGACTTAACCCAAAAATTCCTATTGCATCTGATAGTAGAAACTCGCCCGATTACAACGGTATGTGTATTTTTTCCCTAGGCCATTCTGGTTAAGCGTTTGGAGCAGCAGAATTGCGAAAAATTTTTTGCCTTCTCAACCATTTCTTGGCTTCAAACTCCCATATCTCGCGAACAGATTGACCTAACCCAAAAATTCCTATTGCATCTGAAAGTAGAAACTCGCCCGATTATAACGGTATCTGTATTTTTTCCCTAGGCCATTCTGGTTAAGCGTTTGGAGCAGCAGAAGTGCGAAAAATTTTTTGCCTTCTCAACCATTTCTTGGCTTCAAACTCCCATATCTCGCGAACGGATTGACCTAACCCAAAAATTCCTGTTGCATCTGAAAGTAGAAACTCGCCCGATTACAACGGTATGTGTATTTTTTCCCTAGGCCATTCTGGTTAAGCGTTTGGAGCAGCAGAATTGCGAAAAATTTTTTGCATTCTCAACCATTTCTTGGCTTCAAACTCCCATATCTCGCGAACGGATTGACCTAACCCAAAAATTCCTATTGCATCTGAAAGTAGAAACTCGCCCGATTACAACGGTATGTGTATTTTTTCCCTAGGCCATTCTGATTAAGCGTTTGGAGCAGCAGAATTGAGAAAAATTTGTTGCCTTCTCAACCATTTCTTGGCTTCAAACTCCCATATCACGCGAACGGATTGACCTAACCCAAAAATTCCTATTGCATCTGAAAGTCGAAACTCGCCCGATTACAACGGTATGTGTATTTTTTCCCTAGGCCATTCTGGTTAAGCGTTTGGAGCAGCAGAATTGCGAAAAATTTTTTGCCTTCTCAACCATTTCTTTGCTTCAAACTCCCATATCTCGCGAACGGATTGACCTAACCCCAAAATTCCTATTGCATCTGAAAGTCGAAACTCGCCCGATTACAACGGTATGTGTATTTTTTCCCTAGGCCATTCTGGTTAAGCGTTTGGAGCAGCAGAAGTGCGAAAGATTTGTTGTCTTCTCAACCATTTCTTAGCTTCAAACTCCCATATCTCGCGAACGGATTGACCTAACCCAAAAATTCCTGTTGCATCTGAAAGTAGAAACTCGCCCGATTACAACGGTATCTGTATTTTTTCCCTAGGCCATTCTGTTTAAGCGTTTGGAGCAGCAGAATTGCGAAAAATTTTTTGCCTTCTCAACCATTTCTTGGCTTCAAACTCCCATATCTCTCGAACGGATTGACCTAACCCAAAAATTCCTATTGCATCTGAAAGTAGAAACTCGCCCGATTACAACGGTATGTGTATTTTTTCCCTAGGCCATTCTGGTTAAGCGTTTGGAGCAGCAGAATTGAGAAAAATTTGTTGCCTTCTCAACCATTTCTTGGCTTCAAACTCCCATATCTCGCGAACGGATTGACCTAACCCAAAAATTCGTATTGCATCTGAAAGTCGAAACTCGCCCGGTTACAACGTTATGTGTATTTTTTCCCTAGGCCATTCTGGTTAAGCGTTTGGAGCAGCAGAATTGCGAAAAATTTGTTGCCTTCTCAACCATTTCTTGGCTTCAAACTCCCATATCTCGCGAACGGATTGACCTAACCCAAAAATTCCTATTGCATCTGAAAGTCGAAACTCGCCCGATTACAACGGTATGTGTATTTTTTCCCTAGGCCATTCTGGTTAAGCGTTTGGAGCAGCAGAAGTGCGAAAGATTTGTTGTCTTCTCAACCATTTCTTAGCTTCAAACTCCCATATCTCGCGAACGGATTGACCTAACCCAAAAATTCCTGTTGCATCTGAAAGTAGAAACTCGCCCGATTACAACGGTATCTGTATTTTTTCCCTAGGCCATTCTGTTTAAGCGTTTGGAGCCGCAGAATTGCGAAAAATTTTTTGCCTTCTCAACCATTTCTTGGCTTCAAACTCCCATATCTCGCGAACGGATTGACCTAACCCACAAATTCCAATTGCATCTGAAAGTAGAACCTCGCCCGATTACAGCGGTATGTGTATTTTTTCCCTAGGCCATTCTGGTTAAGCGTTTGGAGCAGCAGAATTGCGAAAAATTTGTTACCTTCTCAACCATTTCTTGGCTTCAAACTCCCATATCTCGCGAACGGATTGACCTAACCCAAAAATTCCTGTAGCGTCTGGAAGTAGAGACTCGCCCGATTTCAACGGTATGTGTACTTTTTCCCTAGGCCATTCTGGTTAAGCGTTTGGAGCAGCAGAATTGCGAAAAATTTTTTGCCTTCTCAACCATTTCTTGGATTCAAACTCCCATATCTCGCGAACGGATTGACCTAACCCAAAAATTCCTATTGCATCTGAAAGTAGAAACTCGCCCAATTACAGCGGTATGTGTATTTTTTCCCTAGGCCATTCTGGTTAAGCGTTTGGAGCAGCAGAATTGCGAAAAATTTTTTGCCTTCTCAACCATTTCTTGGCTTCAAGCTCCCATATCTCGCGAACGGATTGACCTAACCAAAAATTCCTGTAGCGTCTGGAAGTAGAGACTCGCCCGATTACAACGGTATGTGTATTTTTTCCCTAGGCCATTCTGGTTAAGCGTTTGGAGCAGCAGAATTGCGCAAAATTTTTTGCCTTCTCAACCATTTCTTGGCTTCAAACTCCCATATCTCGCGAACGGATTGACCTAACCCAAAAATTCGTATTGCATCTGAAAGTCGAAACTCGCCCGATTACAACGGTATGTGTATTTTTTCCCTAGGCCATTCTGGTTAAGCGTTTGGAGCAGCAGAATTGCGAAAAATTTTTTGCCTTCTCAACCATTTCTTGGCTTCAAACTCCCATACCTCGCGAACGGATTGACCTAACCCAAAAATTCCTATTGCATCTGAAAGTAGAAACTCGCCCGATTACAACGGTATGTGTATTTTTTCCCTAGGCCATTCTGGTTAAGCGTTTGGAGCAGCAGAATTGCGAAAAATTTTTTGCCTTCTCAACCATTTCTTGGCTTCAAACTCCCATATCTCGCGAACGGATTGACCTAACCCAAAAATTCCTATTGCATCTGAAAGTAGAACCTCGCCCGATTACAACGGTATGTGTATTTTTTCCCTAGGCCATTCTGGTTAAGCGTTTGGAGCAGCAGAATTGCGAAAAATTTTTTGCCTTCTCAACCATTTCTTGGCTTCAAACTCCCATATCTCGCGAACGGATTGACCTAACCCAAAAATTCCTGTTGCATCTGAAAGTAGAAACTCGCCCGATTACAACGGTATCTGTATTTTTTCCCTAGGCCATTCTGTTTAAGCGTTTGGAGCAGCAGAATTGCGACAAATTTTTTGCCTTCTCAACCATTTCTTGGCTTCAAACTCCCATATCTCTCGAACGGATTGACCTAACCCAAAAATTCCTATTGCATCTGAAAGTAGAAACTCGCCCGATTACAACGGTATGTGTATTTTTCCCTGGGCCATTCTGGTTAAGCGTTTGGAGCAGCAGAATTGAGAAAAATTTGTTGCCTTCTCAACCATTTCTTGGCTTCAAACTCCCATATCTCGCGAACGGATTGACCTAACCCAAAAATTCCTATTGCATCTGAAAGTCGAAACTCGCCCGATTACAACGGTATGTGTATTTTTTCCCTAGGCCATTCTGGTTAAGCGTTTGGAGCAGCAGAAGTGCGAAAGATTTTTTGCCTTCTCAACCATTTCTTAGCTTCAAACTCCCATATCTCGCGAACGGATTGACCTAACCCAAAAATTCCTGTTGCATCTGAAAGTAGAAACTCGCCCGATTACAACGGTAGCTGTATTTTTTCCCTAGGCCATTCTGTTTAAGCGTTTGGAGCCGCAGAATTGCGAAAAATTTTTTGCCTTCTCAACCATTTCTTGGCTTCAAACTCCCATATCTCGCGAACGGATTGACCTAACCCACAAATTCCAATTGCATCTGAAAGTAGAACCTCGCCCGATTACAGCGGTATGTGTATTTTTTCCCTAGGCCATTCTGGTTAAGCGTTTGGAGCAGCAGAATTGCGCAAAATTTTTTGCCTTCTCAACCATTTCTTGGCTTCAAACTCCCATATCTCGCGAACGGATTGACCTAACCCAAAAATTCGTATTGCATCTGAAAGTCGAAACTCGCCCGATTACAACGGTATGTGTATTTTTTCCCTAGGCCATTCTGGTTAAGCGTTTGGAGCAGCAGAATTGCGAAAAATTTTTTGCCTTCTCAACCATTTCTTGGCTTCAAACTCCCATACCTCGCGAACGGATTGACCTAACCCAAAAATTCCTATTGCATCTGAAATAGAAACCTCGCCCGATTACAACGGTATGTGTATTTTTTTCCCTAGGCCATTCTGGTTAAGCGTTTGGAGCAGCAGAATTGCGAAAAATTTTTTGCCTTCTCAACCATTCTTGGCTTCAAACTCCCATTATCTCGCGAACGGATTGACCTAACCCAAAATTCCTATTGCATCTGAAAGTAGAAACTCGCCCGATTACAACGGTATGTGTATTTTTTCCCTAGGCCATTCTGGTTAAGCGTTGGAGCAGCAGAATTGCGAAAAATTTTTTGCCTTCTCAACCATTTCTTGGCTTCAAACTCCCATATCTCGCGAACGGATTGACCTAACCCAAAAATTCCTGTTGCATCTGAAAGTAGAAACTCGCCCGATTACAACGGTATCTGTATTTTTTCCCTAGGCCATTCTGTTTAAGCGTTTGGAGCAGCAGAATTGCGACAAATTTTTTGCCTTCTCAACCATTTCTTGGCTTCAAACTCCCATATCTCTCGAACGGATTGACCTAACCCAAAAATTCCTATTGCATCTGAAAGTAGAAACTCGCCCGATTACAACGGTATGTGTATTTTTCCCTAGGCCATTCTGGTTAAGCGTTTGGAAGCAGGCAGAATTGAGAAAAATTTGTTGCCTTCTCAACCATTTCTTGGCTTCCAAACTCCATATCTCGCGAACGGATTGACCTAACCCAAAAATTCCTATTGGCATCTGAAAGTCGAAACTCGCCCGATTACAACGGTATGTGTATTTTTTCCCTAGGCCATTCTGGTTAAGCGTTTGGAGCAGCAGAAGTGCGAAAGATTTGTTGTCTTCTCAACCATTTCTTAGCTTCAAACTCCCATATCTCGCGAACGGATTGACCTAACCCAAAATTCTGTTGCATCTGAAAGTAGAAACTCGCCCGATTACAACGGTAGCTGTATTTTTTCCCTAGGCCATTCTGTTTAAGCGTTTGGAGCCGCAGAATTGCGAAAAATTTTTTGCCTTCTCAACCATTTCTTGGCTTCAAACTCCCATATCTCGCGAACGGATTGACCTAACCCACAAATTCCAATTGCATCTGAAAGTAGAACCTCGCCCGATTACAGCGGTATGTGTATTTTTTCCCTAGGCCATTCTGGTTAAGCGTTTGGAGCAGCAGAATTGCGAAAAATTTGTTACCTTCTCAACCATTTCTTGGCTTCAAACTCCCATATCTCGCGAACGGATTGACCTAACCCATAAATTCCTATTGCATCTGAAAGTCGAAACTCGCCCGATTACAACGGTATGTGTATTTTTTCCCTAGGCCATTCTGGTTAAGCGTTTGGAGCAGCAGAAGTGCGAAAGGTTTGTTGTCTTCTCAACCATTTCTTGGCTTCAAACTCCCATATCTCGCGAACGGGTTGACCTAACCCAAAAATTCCTATTGCATCTGAAAGTAGAAACTCGCCCGATTACAACGGTAGGTGTATTTTTTCCCTAGGCCATTCTGGTTAAGCGTTTGGAGCAGCAGAATTGCGAAAAATTTTTTGCCTTCTCAACCATTTCTTGGATTCAAACTCCCACATCTCGCGAACGGATTGACCTAACCCAAAAATTCCTATTGCGTCTGAAAGTAGAAACTCGCCCGATTACAGCGGTATGTGTATTTTTTCCCTAGGCCATTCTGGTTAAGCGTTTGGAGCAGCAGAATTGCGAAAAATTTTTTGCCTTCTCAACCATTTCTTGGCTTCAAGCTCCCATATCTCGCGAACGGATTGACCTAACCAAAAATTCCTGTAGCGTCTGGAAGTAGAGACTCGCCCGATTACAACGGTATGTGTATTTTTTCCCTAGGCCATTCTGGTTAAGCGTTTGGAGCAGCAGAATTGCGCAAAATTTTTTGCCTTCTCAACCATTTCTTGGCTTCAAACTCCCATATCTCGCGAACGGATTGACCTAACCCAAAAATTCGTATTGCATCTGAAAGTCGAAACTCGCCCGATTACAACGGTATGTGTATTTTTTCCCTAGGCCATTCTGGTTAAGCGTTTGGAGCAGCAGAATTGCGAAAAAGTTTTTGCCTTCTCAACCATTTCTTGGCTTCAAACTCCCATACCTCGCGAACGGATTGACCTAACCCAAAAATTCCTATTGCATCTGAAAGTAGAAACTCGCCCGATTACAACGGTATGTGTATTTTTTCCCTAGGCCATTCTGGTTAAGCGTTTGGAGCAGCAGAATTGCGAAAAATTTTTTGCCTTCTCAACCATTTCTTGGCTTCAAACTCCCATATCTCGCGAACGGATTGACCTAACCCAAAAATTCCTATTGCATCTGAAAGTAGAAACTCGCCCGATTACAACGGTATGTGTATTTTTTCCCTAGGCCATTCTGGTTAAGCGTTTGGAGCAGCAGAAATGCGAAAAATTTTTTGCCTTCTCAACCATTTTTTGGCTTCAAACTCCCATATCTCGCGAACGGATTAACCTAACCCAAAAATTCCTGTTGCATCTGAAAGTAGAAACTCGCCCGATTACAACGGTATGTGCATTTTTTCCCTAGGCCATTCTGGTTAAGCGTTTGGAGCAGCAGAATTGCGAAAAATTTTTTGCATTCTCAACCATTTCTTGGCTTCAAACTCCCATATCTCGCGAACGGATTGACCTAACCCAAAAATTCCTATTGCATCTGAAAGTAGAAACTCGCCCGATTACAACGGTATGTGTATTTTTTCCCTAGGCCATTCTGGTTAAGCGTTTGGAGCAGCAGAATTGCGAAAAATTTTTTGCCTTCTCAACCATTTCTTGGCTTCAAACTCCCTTATGTCGCGAACGGATTGACCTAACCCAAAAATTCCAATTGCATCTGAAAGTAGAACCTCGCCCGATTGCAGCGGTATGTGTATTTTTTCCCTTGGCCATTCTGTTTAAGCGTTTGGAGCAGCAGAATTGCGAAAAATTTTTTGCCTTCTCAACCATTTCTTGGCTTCAAACTCCCATATCTCGCGAACGGATTGACCTAACCCAAAAATTCCTATTGCATCTGAAAGTAGAAACTCGCCCGATTACAACGGTATGTGTATTTTTTCCCTAGGCCATTCTGGTTAAGCGTTTGGAGCAGCAGAATTGCGAAAAATATGTTGCCTTCTCAACCATTTCTTGGCTTCAAACTCCCATATCTCGCGAACGGATTGACCTAACCCAAAAATTCCTATTGAATCTGAAAGTCGAAACTCGCCCGATTACAACGGTATGTGTATTTTTTCCCTAGGTCATTCTGTTTAAGCGTTTGGAGCAGCAGAATTGCGAAAAATATGTTGCCTTCTCAACCATTTCTTGGCTTCAAACTCCCATATCTCGCGAACGGATTGACCTAACCCAAAAATTCCTATTGCATCTGAAAGTAGAAACTCGCCCGATTACAACGGTATGTGTATTTTTTCCCTAGGCCATTCTGGTTAAGCGTTTGGAGCAGCAGAATTGCGAAAAATATGTTGCCTTCTCAACCATTTCTTGGCTTCAAACTCCCATATCTCGCGAACGGATTGACCTAACCCAAAAATTCCTATTGCATCTGAAAGTCGAAACTCGCCCGATTACAACGGTATGTGTATTTTTTCCCTAGGCCATTCTGGTTAAGCGTTTGGAGCAGCAGAATTGCGAAAAAGTTTTTGCCTTCTCAACCATTTCTTGGCTTCAAACTCCCATACCTCGCGAACGGATTGACCTAACCCAAAAATTCCTATTGCATCTGAAAGTAGAAACTCGCCCGATTACAACGGTATGTGTATTTTTTCCCTAGGCCATTCTGGTTAAGCGTTTGGAGCAGCAGAATTGCGAAAAATTTTTTGCCTTCTCAACCATTTCTTGGCTTCAAACTCCCATATCTCGCGAACGGATTGACCTAACCCAAAAATTCCTATTGCATCTGAAAGTAGAAACTCGCCCGATTACAACGGTATGTGTATTTTTTCCCTAGGCCATTCTGGTTAAGCGTTTGGAGCAGCAGAAATGCGAAAAATTTTTTGCCTTCTCAACCATTTTTTGGCTTCAAACTCCCATATCTCGCGAACGGATTAACCTAACCCAAAAATTCCTGTTGCATCTGAAAGTAGAAACTCGCCCGATTACAACGGTATGTGCATTTTTTCCCTAGGCCATTCTGGTTAAGCGTTTGGAGCAGCAGAATTGCGAAAAATTTTTTGCATTCTCAACCATTTCTTGGCTTCAAACTCCCATATCTCGCGAACGGATTGACCTAACCCAAAAATTCCTATTGCATCTGAAAGTAGAAACTCGCCCGATTACAACGGTATGTGTATTTTTTTCCTAGGCCATTCTGGTTAAGCGTTTGGAGCAGCAGAATTGCGAAAAATTTTTTGCCTTCTCAACCATTTCTTGGCTTCAAACTCCCTTATGTCGCGAACGGATTGACCTAACCCAAAAATTCCAATTGCATCTGAAAGTAGAACCTCGCCCGATTGCAGCGGTATGTGTATTTTTTCCCTTGGCCATTCTGTTTAAGCGTTTGGAGCAGCAGAATTGCGAAAAATTTTTTGCCTTCTCAACCATTTCTTGGCTTCAAACTCCCATATCTCGCGAACGGATTGACCTAACCCAAAAATTCCTATTGCATCTGAAAGTAGAAACTCGCCCGATTACAACGGTATGTGTATTTTTTCCCTAGGCCATTCTGGTTAAGCGTTTGGAGCAGCAGAATTGCGAAAGATTGGTTGTCTTCTCAACCATTTCTTAGCTTCAAACTCCCATATCTCGCGAACGGATTGACCTAACCCAAAAATTCCTGTTGCATCTGAAAGTAGAAACTCGCCCGATTACAACGGTATCTGTATTTTTTCCCTAGGCCATTCTGGTTAAGCGTTTGGAGCAGCAGAATTGCGAAAAATTTGTTGCCTTCTCAACCATTTCTTGGCTTCAAACTCCCATATCTCGCGAACGGATTGACCTAACCCAAAATTCCTGTAGCGCCTGGAAGTAGAGACTAGCCCGATTACAACGGTATGTGTATTTTTTCCCTAGGCCATTCTGGTTAAGCGTTTGGAGCAGCAGAATTGCGAAAAATTTGTTGCCTTCTCAACTATTTCTTGGCTTCAAACTCCCATATCTCGCGAACGGATTGACCTAACCCAAAAATTCCTATTGCATCTGAAAGTCGAAACTCGCCCGATTGCAACGGTATGTGTATTTTTTCCCTAGGCCATTCTGGTTAAGCGATGGAGCAGCAGAATTGCGAAAGATTGGTTGTCTTCTCAACCATTTCTTAGCTTCAAACTCCCATATCTCGCGAACGGATTGACCTAACCCAAAAATTCCTGTTGCATCTGAAAGTAGAAACTCGCCCGAATGCAACGGTATGTGTATTTTTTCCCTAGGCCATTCTGGTTAAGCGTTGGAGCAGCAGAATTGCGAAAAATTTTTTGCCTTCTCAACCATTTCTTGGCTTCAAACTCCCATATGTCGCGAACGGTTTGACCTAATCCAAAAATTCCTATTGCATCTGAAAGTAGAACCTCGCCCGGTTACAGCGGTATGTGTATTTTTTCCCTTGGCCATTCTGGTTAAGCGTTTGGAGCAGCAGAATTGCGAAAAATTTTTTGCCTTCTCAACCATTTCTTGGCTTCAAACTCCCATATCTCGCGAACGGATTGACCTAACCCAAAAATTCCTGTAGCGTCTGGAAGTAGAGACTAGCCCGATTACAACGGTATGTGTATTTTTTCCCTAGGCCATTCTGGTTAAGCGTTTGGAGCAGCAGAATTGCGAAAAATTTGTTGCCTTCTCAACCATTTCTTGGCTTCAAACTCCCATATCTCGCGAACGGATTGACTTAACCCAAAAATTCCTATTGCATCTGAAAGTCGAAACTCGCCCGATTGCAACGGTATGTGTATTTTTTCCCTAGGCCATTCTGGTTAAGCGATTGGAGCAGCAGAAGTGCGAAAGATTTGTTGTCTTCACAACCATTTCTTAGCTTCAAACTCCCATATCTCGCGAACGGATTGACCTAACCCAAAAATTCCTGTTGCATCTGAAAGTAGAAACTCGCCCGATTACAACGGTATCTATATTTTTTCCCTAGGCCATTCTGTTTAAGCGTTTGGAGCAGCAGAATTGCGAAAAATTTTTTGCCTTCTCAACCATTTCTTGGCTTCAAACTCCCATATCTCGCGAACGGGTTGACCTAACCCAAAAATTCCTATTGCATCTGAAAGTAGAAACTCGCCCGATTACAGCGGTATGTGTATTGTTTCCCTAGACCATTCTGGTTAAGCGTTTGGAACAGCAGAAATGCGAAAAAATTTTTGCCTTCTCAACCATTTCTTGGCTTCAAACTCCCATATCTCGCGAACGGATTGACCTAACCCAAAAATTCCTATTGCATCTGAAAGTAGAAACTCGCCCGATTACAACGGTATGTTTATTTTTTCCCTAGGCCTTTCTGGTTAAGCGTTTGGAGCAGCAGAATTGCGAAAAATTTTTTGCCTTCTCAACCGTTTCTTGGCTTCAAACTCCCATATCTCGCGAACGGATTGACCTAACCCAAAAATTCCTATTGCAATCTGAAAGTAGAACCTCGCCCGATTACAGCGGTATGTGTATTTTTTCCCTAGGCCATTCTGGTTAAGCGTTTGGAGCAGCAGAATTGCGAAAAATTTTTTGCCTTCTCAACCATTTCTTGGCTTCAAACTCCCATATCTCGCGAACGGATTGACCTAACCCAAAAATTCCTGTAGCATCTGGAAGTAGAGACTCGCCCGATTTCAACGGTATGTGTATTTTTTCCCTAGCCCATTCTGGTTAAGCGTTTGGAGCAGCAGAATAGCGAAAAATTTTTTGCCTTCTCAACCATTTCTTGGCTTCAAACTCCCATATCTCGCGAACGGATTGACCTAACCCAAAAATTCCTATTGCATCTGAAAGTAGAAACTCGCCCGATTACAACGGTATGTGTATTTTTTCCCTAGGCCATTCTGGTTAAGCGTTTGGAGCAGCAGAATTGCGAAAAATTTTTTGCCTTCTCAACCATTTCTTGGATTCAACCTCCCATATCTCGCAAACGGATTGACCTAACCCAAAAATTCCTATTGCATCTGAAAGTAGAAACTCGCCCGATTACAACGGTATGTGTATTTTTTCCCTAGGCCATTCTGGTTAAGCGTTTGGCGCAGCAGAAGTGCGAAAAATTTTTTGCCTTCTCAACCATTTCTTGGCTTCAAACTCCCATATCTCGCGAACGGATTGACCTAACCCAAAAATTCCTGTTGCATCTGAAAGTAGAAACTCGCCCGATTACAACGGTAACTGTATTTTTTCCCTAGGCCATTCTGTTTAAGCGTTTGGAGCAGCAGAATTGCGAAAAATTTTTTGCCTTCTCAACCATTTCTTGGCTTCAAACTCCCATATCTCTTGAACGGGTTGACCTAACCCAAAAATTCCTATTGCATCTGAAAGTAGAAACTCGCCCGATTACAACGGTATGTTTATTGTTTCCCTAGACCATTCTGGTTAAGCGTTTGGATCAGCAGAAATGCGAAAAATTTTTTGCCTTCTCAACCATTTCTTGGCTTCAAACTCCCGTATCTCGCGAACGGATTGACCTAACCCAAAAATTCCTATTGCATCTGAAAGTAGAAATTCGCCCGATTACAACGGTATGTTTATTTTTTCCCCAGGCCATTCTGGTTAAGGGTTTGGAGCAGCAGAAGTGCGAAAAATTAGTTGTCTTCTCAACCATTTCTTAGTTTCAAACTCCCATATCTCGCGAACGGATTGACCTAACCCAAAAATTCCTATTGCATCTGAAAGTAGAAGCTCGCCCGATTACAGCGGTATGTGTATTTTTTCCCTAGGCCATTCTGGTTAAGCGTTTGGAGCAGCAGAAGTGCGAAAAATTAGTTCTCTTCTCAACCATTTCTTAGCTTCAAATTCCCATATCTCGCGAACGGATTGACCTAACCCAAAAATTCCTATTGCATCTGAAAGTAGAAACTCGTCCGATTACAACGGTATGTGTATTTTTTCCCTATGCCATTCTGGTTAAGCGTTTGGAGCAGCAGAAGTGCAAAAAATTAGTTGTCTTCTCAACAATTTCTTAGCTTCCAATTCCCATATCTCGCGAACGGATTGACCTAACCCAAAAATTACTATTGCATCTGAAAGTAGAAACTCGCCCGATTACAACGGTATGTGTATTTTTTCCCTGGGCCATTCTGGTTAAGCGTTTGGAGCAGCAGAAGTGCGAAAAATTAGTTGTCTTCTCAACCATTTCTTAGCTTCAAAGTCCCATATCTCGCGAACGGATTGACCTAACCCAAAAATTGCTATTGTAACTGAAAGTAGAAACTCGCCCGATTACAACGGTATGTGTATTTTTTCCCTAGGCCATTCTGGTTAAGCGATTGGAGCAGCAGAAGTGCGAAAAATTTTTTGCCTTCTCAACCATTTCATCGCTTCAAACTCCCATATCTCGCGAACGGATTGACCTAACCCAAAAATTCCTATTGCATCTGAAAGTAGAAACTCGTCCGATTACAACGGTATGGGTATTTTTTCCCTAGGCCATTCTGGTTAAGCGTTTGGAGCAGCAGAAGTGCGAAAAATTTGTTGTCTTCTCAACCATTTCTTAGCTTCAAAGTCCCATATCTCGCGAACGGATTGACCTAACCCAAAAATTGCTATTGTAACTGAAAGTAGAAACTCGCCCGATTACAACGGTATGTGTATTTTTTCCCTAGGCCATTCTGGTTAAGTGTTTGGAGCAGCAGAATTGCGAAAAATTAGTTGTCTTCTCAACCATTTCTTAGTTTCAAACTCCCATATCTCGCGAACGGATTGACCTAACCCAAAAATTCCTATTGCATCTGAAAGTAGAAACTCGCCCGATTACAACGGTATGTGTATTTTTTCCCTGGGCCATTCTGGTTAAGCGTTTGGAGCAGCAGAAGTGCGAAAAATTAGTTGTCTTCTCAACCATTTCTTGGCTTCAAAGTCCCATATCTCGCGAACGGATTGACCTAACCCAAAAATTGCTATTGTAACTGAAAGTAGAAACTCGCCCGATTACAGCGGTTTGTGTATTTTTCCCCTGGGCCATTCTGGTTAAGCGATTGGAGCAGCAGAAGTGCGAAAAATTTTTTGCCTTCTCAACCATTTCTTAGCTTCAAAGTCCCATATCTCGCGAACGGATTGACCTAACCCAAAAATTGCTATTGTAACTGAAAGTAGAAACTCGCCCGATTACAACGGTATGTGTATTTTTTCCCTAGGCCATTCTGGTTAAGTGTTTGGAGCAGCAGAATTGCGAAAAATTAGTTGTCTTCTCAACCATTTCTTAGTTTCAAACTCCCATATCTCGCGAACGGATTGACCTAACCCAAAAATTCCTATTGCATCTGAAAGTAGAAGCTCGCCCGATTACAGCGGTATGTGTATTTTTTCCCTAGGCCATTCTGGTTAAGCGTTTGGAGCAGCAGAAGTGCGAAAAATTAGTTCTCTTCTCAACCATTTCTTAGCTTCAAATTCCCATATCTCGCGAACGGGTTGACCTAACCCAAAAATTCCTATTGCATCTGAAAGTAGAAACTCGTCCGATTACAACGGTATGTGTATTTTTTCCCTAGGCCATTCTGGTTAAGCGTTTGGAGCAGCAGAAGTGCGAAAAATTAGTTGTCTTCTCAACCATTTCTTAGCTTCCAATTCCCATATCTCGCGAACGGGTTGACCTAACCCAAAAATTCCTATTGCATCTGAAAGTAGAAACTCGTCCGATTACAACGGTATGTGTATTTTTTCCCTGGGCCACTCTGGTTAAGCGTTTGGAGCAGCAGAAGTGCGAAAAATTAGTTGTCTTCTCAACCATTTCTTAGCTTCAAAGTCCCATATCTCGCGAACGGATTGACCTAACCCAAAAATTGCTATTGTAACTGAAAGTAGAAACTCGCCCGATTACAACGGTATGTGTATTTTTTCCCTAGGCCATTCTGGTTAAGCGATTGGAGCAGCAGAAGTGCGAAAAATTTTTTGCCTTCTCAACCATTTCTTGGCTTCAATCTCCCATATCTTGCGAACGGATTGACCTAACCAAAAAATTCCTATTGCATCTGAAAGTAGAAACTCGCCCGTTTACAGCGGTTTGTGTATTTTTCCCCTGGGCCATTCTGGTTAAGCGATTGGAGCAGCAGAAGTGCGAAAAATTTGTTGCCTTCTCAACCATTTCTTCGCTTCAAACTCCCATATCTCGCGAACGGATTGACCTAACCCAAAAATTCCTATTGCATCTGAAAGTAGAAACTCGTCCGATTACAACGGTATGGGTATTTTTTCCCTAGGCCATTCTGGTTAAGCGTTTGGAGCAGCAGAAGTGCGAAAAATTTGTTGTCTTCTCAACCATTTCTTAGCTTCAAAGTCCCATATCTCGCGAACGGATTGACCTAACCCAAAAATTGCTATTGTAACTGAAAGTAGAAACTCGCCCGATTACAACGGTATGTGTATTTTTTCCCTAGGCCATTCTGGTTAAGTGTTTGGAGCAGCAGAATTGCGAAAAATTAGTTGTCTTCTCAACCATTTCTTAGTTTCAAACTCCCATATCTCGCGAACGGATTGACCTAACCCAAAAATTCCTATTGCATCTGAAAGTAGAAACTCGCCCGATTACAACGGTATGTGTATTTTTTCCCTGGGCCATTCTGGTTAAGCGTTTGGAGCAGCAGAAGTGCGAAAAATTAGTTGTCTTCTCAACCATTTCTTAGATTCAAAGTCCCATATCTCGCGAACGGATTGACCTAACCCAAAAATTGCTATTGTAACTGAAAGTAGAAACTCGCCCGATTACAGCGGTTTGTGTATTTTTCCCCTGGGCCATTCTGGTTAAGCGATTGGAGCAGCAGAAGTGCGAAAAATTTTTTGCCTTCTCAACCATTTCTTGGCTTCAAACTCCCATATCTCGCGAACGGATTGACCAAACCCAAAAATTCCTATTGCATCTGAAAGTAGAAACTCGTCCGATTACAACGGTATGGGTATTTTTTCCCTAGGCCATTCTGGTTAAGCGTTTGGAGCAGCAGAAGTGCGAAAAATTTGTTGTCTTCTCAACCATTTCTTAGCTTCAAAGTCCCATATCTCGCGAACGGATTGACCTAACCCAAAAATTGCTATTGTAACTGAAAGTAGAAACTCGCCCGATTACAACGGTATGTGTATTTTTTCCCTAGGCCATTCTGGTTAAGTGTTTGGAGCAGCAGAATTGCGAAAAATTAGTTGTCTTCTCAACCATTTCTTAGTTTCAAACTCCCATATCTCGCGAACGGATTGACCTAACCCAAAAATTCCTATTGCATCTGAAAGTAGAAGCTCGCCCGATTACAGCGGTATGTGTATTTTTTCCCTAGGCCATTCTGGTTAAGCGTTTGGAGCAGCAGAAGTGCGAAAAATTTGTTGTCTTCTCAACCATTTCTTAGCTTCAAAGTCCCATATCTCGCGAACGGATTGACCTAACCCAAAAATTGCTATTGTAACTGAAAGTAGAAACTCGCCCGATTACAACGGTATGTGTATTTTTTCCCTAGGCCATTCTGGTTAAGTGTTTGGAGCAGCAGAATTGCGAAAAATTAGTTGTCTTCTCAACCATTTCTTAGTTTCAAACTCCCATATCTCGCGAACGGATTGACCTAACCCAAAAATTCCTATTGCATCTGAAAGTAGAAACTCGCCCGATTACAACGGTATGTGTATTTTTTCCCTGGGCCATTCTGGTTAAGCGTTTGGAGCAGCAGAAGTGCGAAAAATTAGTTGTCTTCTCAACCATTTCTTAGATTCAAAGTCCCATATCTCGCGAACGGATTGACCTAACCCAAAAATTGCTATTGTAACTGAAAGTAGAAACTCGCCCGATTACAGCGGTTTGTGTATTTTTCCCCTGGGCCATTCTGGTTAAGCGATTGGAGCAGCAGAAGTGCGAAAAATTTTTTGCCTTCTCAACCATTTCTTGGCTTCAAACTCCCATATCTCGCGAACGGATTGACCAAACCCAAAAATTCCTATTGCATCTGAAAGTAGAAACTCGTCCGATTACAACGGTATGGGTATTTTTTCCCTAGGCCATTCTGGTTAAGCGTTTGGAGCAGCAGAAGTGCGAAAAATTTGTTGTCTTCTCAACCATTTCTTAGCTTCAAAGTCCCATATCTCGCGAACGGATTGACCTAACCCAAAAATTGCTATTGTAACTGAAAGTAGAAACTCGCCCGATTACAACGGTATGTGTATTTTTTCCCTAGGCCATTCTGGTTAAGTGTTTGGAGCAGCAGAATTGCGAAAAATTAGTTGTCTTCTCAACCATTTCTTAGTTTCAAACTCCCATATCTCGCGAACGGATTGACCTAACCCAAAAATTCCTATTGCATCTGAAAGTAGAAGCTCGCCCGATTACAGCGGTATGTGTATTTTTTCCCTAGGCCATTCTGGTTAAGCGTTTGGAGCAGCAGAAGTGCGAAAAATTAGTTCTCTTCTCAACCATTTCTTAGCTTCAAATTCCCATATCTCGCGAACGGGTTGACCTAACCCAAAAATTCCTATTGCATCTGAAAGTAGAAACTCGTCCGATTACAACGGTATGTGTATTTTTTCCCTAAGCCATTCTGGTTAAGCGTTTGGAGCAGCAGAAGTGCGAAAAATTAGTTGTCTTCTCAACCATTTCTTAGCTTCCAATTCCCATATCTCGCGAACGGATTGACCTAACCCAAAAATTACTTTGCATCTGAAAGTAGAAACTCGCCCGATTACAACGGTATGTGTATTTTTTCCCTGGGCCACTCTGGTTAAGCGTTTGGAGCAGCAGAAGTGCGAAAAATTAGTTGTCTTCTCAACCATTTCTTAGCTTCAAAGTCCCATATCTCGCGAACGGATTGACCTAACCCAAAAAGTGCTATTGTAACTGAAAGTAGAAACTCGCCCGATTACAACGGTATGTGTATTTTTTCCCTAGGCCATTCTGGTTAAGCGATTGGAGCAGCAGAAGTGCGAAAAATTTTTTGCCTTCTCAACCATTTCTTGGCTTCAATCTCCCATATCTTGCGAACGGATTGACCTAACCAAAAAATTCCTATTGCATCTGAAAGTAGAAACTCGCCCGTTTACAGCGGTTTGTGTATTTTTCCCCTGGGCCATTCTGGTTAAGCGATTGGAGCAGCAGAAGTGCGAAAAATTTTTTGCCTTCTCAACCATTTCTTGGCTTCAAACTCCCATATCTCGCGAACGGATTGACCAAACCCAAAAATTCCTATTGCATCTGAAAGTAGAAACTCGTCCGATTACAACGGTATGGGTATTTTTTCCCTAGTCCATTCTGGTTAAGCGTTTGGAGCAGCAGAAGTGCGAAAAATTTGTTGTCTTCTCAACCATTTCTTAGCTTCAAAGTCCCATATCTCGCGAACGGATTGACCTAACCCAAAAATTGCTATGGTAACTGAAAGTAGAAACTCGCCCGATTGCAATGGTATGTGTATTTTTTCCCTAGCCCATTCTGGTTAAGCGTTTGGAGCAGCAGAAGTGCGAAAAATTTGTTGTCTTCTCAACCATTTCGTAGCTTCAAAGTCCCATATCTCGCGAGCGGATTGACCTAACCCAAAAATTCCTATTGCTTCTGAAAGTAGAAACTCGCCCGATTACAACGGTATGTGTATTTTTTCCCCAGGCCTTTCTGGTTAAGCGTTTGGAGCAGCAGAAGTGCGAAAAATTAGTTGTCTTCTCAACCATTTCTTAGCTTCAAATTCCCATATCTCGCGAACGGATTGACCTAACCCAAAAATTCCCATTGCATCTGAAAGTAGAAACTCGCCCGATTACAGCGGTTTGTGTATTTTTTCCCTAGGCCATTCTGGTTAAGCGATTGGAGCAGCAGAAGTGCAAAAAATTTTTTGCCTTATCAACCATTTCTTGGCTTCACACTCCCATATCTCGCGAACGGATTGACCTAATCCAAAAATTCCTATTGCATCTGAAAGTAGAAACTCGTCCGATTACACCGGTTTGTGTATTTTTTCCCTAGGCCATTCTGGTTAAGCGATTGGAGCAGCAGAGGTGCGAAAAATTTTTTGCCTTCTCAACAATTTCTTGGCTTCAATCTCCCATATCTCGCGAACGGATTGACCTAACCAGAAAATTCCTATTGCATCTGAAAGTAGAAACTCGCCCGATTACAGCGGTTTGTGTATTTTTTCCCTAGGCCATTTTGGTTAAGCGATTGGAGCAGCAGAAGTGCGAAAAATTTTTTGCCTTCTCAACCATTTCTTGGCTTCAAACTCCCATATCTCGCGAACGGATTGACCTAACCCAAAAATTCCTATTGCATCTGAAGGTAGAAACTCGTCCGATTACAAGGGTATGGGTATTTTTTCCCTAGGCCATTCTGGTTAAGCGTTTAGAGCAGCAGAAGTGCGAAAAATTTGTTGTCTTCTCAACCATTTCGTAGCTTCAAAGTCCCATATCTCGCGAGCGGATTGACCTAACCCAAAAATTCCTATTGCATCTGAAAGTAGAAACTCGCACGATTACAACGGTATGTGGATTTTTTCCCTAGGCCATTCTGGTTAAGCGTTTGGAGCAGCAGAATTGCGAAAAATTTTTTGCCTTCTCAACCATTTCTTGGCTTCAAACTCCCATATCTCGCGAACGGATTGACCTAACCCAAAAATTCCTATTGCATCTGAAAGTAGAAACTGGCCAGATTACAACGGTATGTGTATTTTTTCCCTAGGCCATTCTGGTTAAGCGTTTGGAGCAGCAGCATTGCGAAAAATTTTTTGCCTTCTCAACCATTTCTTGGCTTCAAACTCCCATATCTCGCGAACGGATTGACCTAACCCAAAAATTCCTATTGCATCTGAAAGTAGAAACTCGCCCGATTACAACGGTATGTGTATTTTGTCCCTAGGCCATTCTGGTTAAGCGTTTGGAGCAGCAGAATTGCGAAAAATTTTTTGCCTTCTCAACCATTTCTTGGATTCAACCTCCCATATCTCGCGAACGGATTGACCTAACCCAAAAATTCGTATTGCATCTGAAAGTAGAAACTCGCCCGATTACAACGGTATGTGTATTTTTTCCCTAGGCCATTCTGGTTAAGCGTTTGGCGCAGCAGAATTGCGAAAAATTTTTTGCCTTCTCAACCATTTCTTGGCTTCAAACTCCCATATCTCTTGAACGGGTTGACCTAACCCAAAAATTCCTATTGCATCTGAAAGTAGAAACTCGCCCGATTACAACGGTATGTTTATTGTTTCCCTAGACCATTCTGGTTAAGCGTTTGGATCAGCAGAAATGCGAAAAATTTTTTGCCTTCTCAACCATTTCTTGGCTTCAAACTCCCGTATCTCGCGAACGGATTGACCTAACCCAAAAATTCCTATTGCATCTGAAAGTAGAAATTCGCCCGATTACAACGGTATGTTTATTTTTTCCCTAGGCCATTCTGGTTAAGCGTTTGGAGCAGCAGAATTGCGAAAAATTGTTTGCCTTCTCATTCATTTCTTGGCTTCAAACTCCCATATCTCGCGAACGGATTGACCTAACCCAAAAATTCCTGTAGCGTCTGGAAGTAGAGACTCGCCGGATTACAACGGTATGTGTATTTTTTCCCTAGGCCATTCTGGTTAAGCGTTTGGAGCAGCAGAATTGCGAAAAATTTTCTGCCTTCTCAACCATTTCTTGGCTTCAAACTCCCATATCTCGCGAACGGATTGACCTAACCCAAAAATTCCTATTGCATCTGAAAGTAGAAACTCGCCCGATTACAACGGTATGTGTATTTTTTCCCTAGGCGATTCTGGTTAAGCGTTTGGAGCAGCAGAATTGCGAAAAATTTTTTGCCTTCTCAACAATTTCTTGGCTTCAAACTCCCATATCTCGCGAACGGATTGACCTAACCCAAAAATTCCTATTGCAAACTGAAAGTAGAACCTCTCCCGATTACAGCGGTATGTGTATTCTTTCCCTAGGCCATTCTGGTTAAGCGTTTGGAGCAGCAGAATTGCGAAAAATTTTTTGCCTTCTCAACCATTTCTTGGCTTCAAACTCCCATATCTCGCGAACGGATTGACCTAACCCAAAAATTCCTGTAGCGTCTGGAAGTAGAAACTGGCCAGTTTGCAACGGTATGTGTATTTCTTCCCTAGGCCATTCTGGTTAAGCGTTTGGAGCAGCAGAAGTGCGAAAAATTAGTTCTCTTCTCAACCATTTCTTAGCTTCAAATTCCCATATCTCGCGAACGAATTGACCTAACCCAAAAATTCCTATTGCATCTGAAAGTAGAAACTCGTCCGATTACAACGGTATGTGTATTTTTTCCCTATGCCATTCTGGTTAAGCGTTTGGAGCAGCAGAAGTGCGAAAAATTAGTTGTCTTCTCAACCATTTCTTAGCTTCCAATTCCCATATCTCGCGAACGGATTGACCTAACCCAAAAACTACTATTGCATCTGAAAGTAGAAACTCGCCCGATTACAACGGTATGTGTATTTTTTCCCTGGGCCATTCTGGTTAAGCGTTTGGAGCAGCAGAAGTGCGAAAAATTAGTTGTCTTCTCAACCATTTCTTAGCTTCAAAGTCCCATATCTCGCGAACGGATTGACCTAACCCAAAAATTGCTATTGTAACTGAAAGTAGAAACTCGCCCGATTTCAACGGTATGTGTATTTTTTCCCTAGCCCATTCTGGTTAAGCGTTTGGAGCAGCAGAATAGCGAAAAATTTTTTGCCTTCTCAACCATTTCTTGGCTTCAAACTCCCATATCTCGCGAACGGATTGACCTAACCCAAAAATTCCTATTGCATCTGAAAGTAGAAACTGGCCAGATTACAACGGTATGTGTATTTTTTCCCTAGGCCATTCTGGTTAAGCGTTTGGAGCAGCAGCATTGCGAAAAATTTTTTGCCTTCTCAACCATTTCTTGGCTTCAAACTCCCATATCTCGCGAACGGATTGACCTAACCCAAAAATTCCTATTGCATCTGAAAGTAGAAACTCGCCCGATTACAACGGTATGTGTATTTTTTCCCTAGGCCATTCTGGTTAAGCGTTTGGAGCAGCAGAATTGCGAAAAATTTTTTGCCTTCTCAACCATTTCTTGGATTCAACCTCCCATATCTCGCGAACGGATTGACCTAACCCAAAAATTCCTATTGCATCTGAAAGTAGAAACTCGCCCGATTACAACGGTATGTGTATTTTTTCCCTAGGCCATTCTGGTTAAGCGTTTGGCGCAGCAGAAGTGCGAAAAATTTTTTGCCTTCTCAACCATTTCTTGGCTTCAAACTCCCATATCTCGCGAACGGATTGACCTAACCCAAAAATTCCTGTTGCATCTGAAAGTAGAAACTCGCCCGATTACAACGGTACCTGTATTTTTTCCCTAGGCCATTCTGTTTAAGCGTTTGGAGCAGCAGAATTGCGAAAAATTTTTTGCCTTCTCAACCATTTCTTGGCTTCAAACTCCCATATCTCTTGAATGGGTTGACCTAACCCAAAAATTACTATTGCATCTGAAAGTAGAAACTCGCCCGATTACAACGGTATGTGTATTTTTTCCCTGGGCCACTCTGGTTAAGCGTTTGGAGCAGCAGAAGTGCGAAAAATTAGTTGTCTTCTCAACCATTTCTTAGCTTCAAAGTCCCATATCTCGCGAACGGATTGACCTAACCCAAAAATTGCTATTGTAACTGAAAGTAGAAACTCGCCCGATTACAACGGTATGTGTATTTTTTCCCTAGGCCATTCTGGTTAAGCGATTGGAGCAGCAGAAGTGCGAAAAATTTTTTGCCTTCTCAACCATTTCTTGGCTTCAATCTCCCATATCTTGCGAACGGATTGACCTAACCAAAAAATTCCTATTGCATCTGAAAGTAGAAACTCGCCCGTTTACAGCGGTTTGTGTATTTTTCCCCTGGGCCATTCTGGTTAAGCGATTGGAGCAGCAGAAGTGCGAAAAATTTTTTGCCTTCTCAACCATTTCTTGGCTTCAAACTCCCATATCTCGCGAACGGATTGACCAAACCCAAAAATTCCTATTGCATCTGAAAGTAGAAACTCGTCCGATTACAACGGTATGGGTATTTTTTCCCTAGTCCATTCTGGTTAAGCGTTTGGAGCAGCAGAAGTGCGAAAAATTTGTTGTCTTCTCAACCATTTCTTAGCTTCAAAGTCCCATATCTCGCGAACGGATTGACCTAACCCAAAAATTGCTATGGTAACTGAAAGTAGAAACTCGCCCGATTGCAATGGTATGTGTATTTTTTCCCTAGCCCATTCTGGTTAAGCGTTTGGAGCAGCAGAAGTGCGAAAAATTTGTTGTCTTCTCAACCATTTCGTAGCTTCAAAGTCCCATATCTCGCGAGCGGATTGACCTAACCCAAAAATTCCTATTGCATCTGAAAGTAGAAACTCGCCCGATTACAACGGTATGTGTATTTTTTCCCCAGGCCTTTCTGGTTAAGCGTTTGGAGCAGCAGAAGTGCGAAAAATTAGTTGTCTTCTCAACCATTTCTTAGCTTCAAATTCCCATATCTCGCGAACGGATTGACCTAACCCAAAAATTCCCATTGCATCTGAAAGTAGAAACTCGCCCGATTACAGCGGTTTGTGTATTTTTTCCCTAGGCCATTCTGGTTAAGCGATTGGAGCAGCAGAAGTGCAAAAAATTTTTTGCCTTATCAACCATTTCTTGGCTTCACACTCCCATATCTCGCGAACGGATTGACCTAATCCAAAAATTCCTATTGCATCTGAAAGTAGAAACTCGTCCGATTACAACGGTTTGTGTATTTTTTCCCTAGGCCATTCTGGTTAAGCGATTGGAGCAGCAGAATTGCGAAAAATTTTTTGCCTTCTCAACAATTTCTTGGCTTCAATCTCCCATATCTCGCGAACGGATTGACCTAACCCAAAAATTCCTATTGCATCTGACAGTAGAAACTCGTCCGATTACAACGGTATGTGTATTTTTTCCCTAGCCCATTCTGGTTAAGCGATTGGAGCAGCAGAAGTGCGAAAAATTTGTTGTCTTGTCAACCATTTCTTAGCTTCAATCTCCATATCTCGCGAACGGATTGACCTAACCCAAAAATTCCCATTGCATCTGAAAGTAGAAACTCGCCCGATTACAGCGGTTTGTGTATTTTTTCCCTAGGCCATTCTGGTTAAGCGATTGGAGCAGCAGAAGTGCAAAAAATTTTTTGCCTTATCAACCATTTCTTGGCTTCACACTCCCATATCTCGCGAACGGATTGACCTAACCCAAAAATTCCTATTGCATCTGAAGGTAGAAACTCGTCCGATTACAAGGGTATGGGTATTTTTTCCCTAGGCCATTCTGGTTAAGCGTTTAGAGCAGCAGAATTGCGAAAAATTTGTTGTCTTCTCAACCATTTCGTAGCTTCAAAGTCCCATATCTCGCGAGCGGATTGACCTAACCCAAAAATTCCTATTGCATCTGAAAGTAGAAACTCGCACGATTACAACGGTATGTGGATTTTTTCCCTAGGCCATTCTGGTTAAGCGTTTGGAGCAGCAGAATTGCGAAAAATTTTTTGCCTTCTCAACCATTTCTTGGCTTCAAACTCCCATATCTCGCGAACGGATTGACCTAACCCAAAAATTCCTGTAGCGTCTGGAAGTAGAGACTCGCCCGATTTCAACGGTATGTGTATTTTTTCCCTAGCCCATTCTGGTTAAGCGTTTGGAGCAGCAGAATAGCGAAAAATTTTTTGCCTTCTCAACCATTTCTTGGCTTCAAACTCCCATATCTCGCGAACGGATTGACCTAACCCAAAAATTCCTATTGCATCTGAAAGTAGAAACTGGCCAGATTACAACGGTATGTGTATTTTTTCCCTAGGCCATTCTGGTTAAGCGTTTGGAGCAGCAGCATTGCGAAAAATTTTTTGCCTTCTCAACCATTTCTTGGCTTCAAACTCCCATATCTCGCGAACGGATTGACCTAACCCAAAAATTCCTATTGCATCTGAAAGTAGAAACTCGCCCGATTACAACGGTATGTGTATTTTTTCCCTAGGCCATTCTGGTTAAGCGTTTGGAGCAGCAGAATTGCGAAAAATTTTTTGCCTTCTCAACCATTTCTTGGATTCAACCTCCCATATCTCGCGAACGGATTGACCTAACCCAAAAATTCCTATTGCATCTGAAAGTAGAAACTCGCCCGATTACAACGGTATGTGTATTTTTTCCCTAGGCCATCCTGGTTAAGAGTTTGGCGCAGCAGAAGTGCGAAAAATTTTTTGCCTTCTCAACCATTTCTTGGCTTCAAACTCCCATATCTCGCGAACGGATTGACCTAACCCAAAAATTCCTGTTGCATCTGAAAGTAGAAACTCGCCCGATTACAACGGTACCTGTATTTTTTCCCTAGGCCATTCTGTTTAAGCGTTTGGAGCAGCAGAATTGCGAAAAATTTTTTGCCTTCTCAACCATTTCTTGGCTTCAAACTCCCATATCTCTTGAACGGGTTGACCTAACCCAAAAATTACTATTGCATCTGAAAGTAGAAACTCGCCCGATTACAACGGTATGTGTATTTTTTCCCTGGGCCACTCTGGTTAAGCGTTTGGAGCAGCAGAAGTGCGAAAAATTAGTTGTCTTCTCAACCATTTCTTAGCTTCAAACTCCCATATCTCTTGAACGGGTTGACCTAACCCAAAAATTACTATTGCATCTGAAAGTAGAAACTCGCCCGATTACAACGGTATGTGTATTTTTTCCCTGGGCCACTCTGGTTAAGCGTTTGGAGCAGCAGAAGTGCGAAAAATTAGTTGTCTTCTCAACCATTTCTTGGCTTCAAACTCCCATATCTCGCGAACGGATTGACCTAACCCAAAAATTCCTGTAGCGTCTGGAAGTAGAAACTGGCCAGTTTGCAACGGTATGTGTATTTCTTCCCTAGGCCATTCTGGTTAAGCGTTTGGAGCAGCAGAAGTGCGAAAAATTAGTTCTCTTCTCAACCATTTCTTAGCTTCAAATTCCCATATCTCGCGAACGGATTGACCTAACCCAAAAATTCCTATTGCATCTGAAAGTAGAAACTCGTCCGATTACAACGGTATGTGTATTTTTTCCCTATGCCATTCTGGTTAAGCGTTTGGAGCAGCAGAAGTGCGAAAAATTAGTTGTCTTCTCAACCATTTCTTAGCTTCAAAGTCCCATATCTCGCGAACGGATTGACCTAACCCAAAAATTGCTATTGTAACTGAAAGTAGAAACTCGCCCGATTTCAACGGTATGTGTATTTTTTCCCTAGCCCATTCTGGTTAAGCGTTTGGAGCAGCAGAATAGCGAAAAATTTTTTGCCTTCTCAACCATTTCTTGGCTTCAAATTCCCATATCTCGCGAACGGATTGACCTAACCCAAAAATTCCTATTGCATCTGAAAGTAGAAACTGGCCAGATTACAACGGTATGTGTATTTTTTCCCTAGGCCATTCTGGTTAAGCGTTTGGAGCAGCAGCATTGCGAAAAATTTTTTGCCTTCTCAACCATTTCTTGGCTTCAAACTCCCATATCTCGCGAACGGATTGACCTAACCCAAAAATTCCTATTGCATCTGAAAGTAGAAACTCGCCCGATTACAACGGTATGTGTATTTTTTCCCTAGGCCATTCTGGTTAAGCGTTTGGAGCAGCAGAATTGCGAAAAATTTTTTGCCTTCTCAACCATTTCTTGGATTCAACCTCCCATATCTCGCGAACGGATTGACCTAACCCAAAAATTCCTATTGCATCTGAAAGTAGAAACTCGCCCGATTACAACGGTATGTGTATTTTTTCCCTAGGCCATTCTGGTTAAGCGTTTGGCGCAGCAGAAGTGCGAAAAATTTTTTGCCTTCTCAACCATTTCTTGGCTTCAAACTCCCATATCTCGCGAACGGATTGACCTAACCCAAAAATTCCTGTTGCATCTGAAAGTAGAAACTCGCCCGATTACAACGGTACCTGTATTTTTTCCCTAGGCCATTCTGTTTAAGCGTTTGGAGCAGCAGAATTGCGAAAAATTTTTTGCCTTCTCAACCATTTCTTGGCTTCAAACTCCCATATCTCTTGAACGGGTTGACCTAACCCAAAAATTCCTATTGCATCTGAAAGTAGAAACTCGCCCGATTACAACGGTATGTTTATTGTTTCCCTAGACCATTCTGGTTAAGCGTTTGGAGCAGCAGAATTGCGAAAAATTGTTTGCCTTCTCATTCATTTCTTGGCTTCAAACTCCCATATCTCGCGAACGGATTGACCTAACCCAAAAATTCCTGTGGCGTCTGGAAGTAGAGACTCGCCGGATTACAACGGTATGTGTATTTTTTCCCTAGGCCATTCTGGTTAAGCGTTTGGAGCAGCAGAATTGCGAAAAATTTTTTGCCTTCTCAACCATTTCTTGGCTTCAAACTCCCATATCTCGCGAACGGATTGACCTAACCCAAAAATTCCTATTGCATCTGAAAGTAGAAACTGGCCAGATTACAACGGTATGTGTATTTTTTCCCTAGGCCATTCTGGTTAAGCGTTTGGAGCAGCAGCATTGCGAAAAATTTTTTGCCTTCTCAACCATTTCTTGGCTTCAAACTCCCATATCTCGCGAACGGATTGACCTAACCCAAAAATTCCTATTGCATCTGAAAGTAGAAACTCGCCCGATTACAACGGTATGTGTATTTTTTCCCTAGGCCATTCTGGTTAAGCGTTTGGAGCAGCAGAATTGCGAAAAATTTTTTGCCTTCTCAACCATTTCTTGGATTCAACCTCCCATATCTCGCGAACGGATTGACCTAACCCAAAAATTCCTATTGCATCTGAAAGTAGAAACTCGCCCGATTACAACGGTATGTGTATTTTTTCCCTAGGCCATCCTGGTTAAGAGTTTGGCGCAGCAGAAGTGCGAAAAATTTTTTGCCTTCTCAACCATTTCTTGGCTTCAAACTCCCATATCTCGCGAACGGATTGACCTAACCCAAAAATTCCTGTTGCATCTGAAAGTAGAAACTCGCCCGATTACAACGGTACCTGTATTTTTTCCCTAGGCCATTCTGTTTAAGCGTTTGGAGCAGCAGAATTGCGAAAAATTTTTTGCCTTCTCAACCATTTCTTAGCTTCAAATTCCCATATCTCGCGAACGGATTGACCTAACCCAAAAATTACTATTGCATCTGAAAGTAGAAACTCGCCCGATTACAACGGTATGTGTATTTTTTCCCTGGGCCATTCTGGTTAAGCGTTTGGAGCAGCAGAAGTGCGAAAAATTAGTTGTCTTCTCAACCATTTCTTAGCTTCAAAGTCCCATATCACGCGAACGGATTGACCTAACCCAAAAATTGCTATTGTAACTGAAAGTAGAAACTCGCCCGATTACAACGGTATGTGTATTTTTTCCCTAGGCCATTCTGGTTAAGCGATTGGAGCAGCAGAAGTGCGAAAAATTTTTTGCCTTCTCAACCATTTCTTGGCTTCAATCTCCCATATCTTGCGAACGGATTGACCTAACCAAAAAATTCCTATTGCATCTGAAAGTAGAAACTCGCCCGATTACAGCGGTTTGTGTATTTTTTCCCTGGGCCATTCTGGTTAAGCGATTGGAGCAGCAGAAGTGCGAAAAATTTTTTGCCTTCTCAACCATTTCTTGGCTTCAAACTCCCATATCTCGCGAACGGATTGACCTAACCCAAAAATTCCGATTGCATCTGAAAGTAGAAACTCGTCCGATTACAACGGTATGGGTATTTTTTCCCTAGGCCATTCTGGTTAAGCGTTTGGTGCAGCAGAAGTGCGAAAAATTTGTTGTCTTCTCAACCATTTCTTAGCTTCAAAGTCCCATATCTCGCGAACGGATTGACCTAACCCAAAAATTGCTATTGTAACTGAAAGTAGAAACTCGCCCGATAATAACGGTATGTGTATTTTTTCCCTAGGCCATTCTGGTTAAGTGTTTGGAGCAGCAGAATTGCGAAAAATTAGTTGTCTTCTCAACCATTTCTTAGTTTCAAACTCCCATATCTCGCGAACGGATTGACCTAACCCAAAAATTCCTATTGCATCTGAAAGTAGAAACTCGCCCGATTACAACGGTATGTGTATTTTTTCCCTGCGCCATTCTGGTTAAGCGTTTGGAGCAGCAGAAGTGCGAAAAATTAGTTGTCTTCTCAACCATTTCTTAGCTTCAAAGTCCCATATCTCGCGAACGGATTGACCTAACCCAAAAATTGCTATTGTAACTGAAAGTAGAAACTCGCCCGATTACAACGGTATGTGTATTTTTTCCCTAGGCCATTCTGGTTAAGCGATTGGAGCAGCAGAAGTGCGAAAAATTTTTTGCCTTCTCAACCATTTCTTGGCTTCAAACTCCCATATCTCGCGAACGGATTGACCTAACCAAAAAATTCCTATTGCATCTGAAAGTAGAAACTCGCCCGATTACAGCGGTTTGTGTATTTTTCCCCTGGGCCATTCTGGTTAAGCGATTGGAGCAGCAGAAGTGCGAAAAATTTTTTGCCTTCTCAACCATTTCTTGGCTTCAAAGTCCCATATCTCGCGAACGGATTGACCAAACCCAAAAATTCCTATTGCATCTGAAAGTAGAAACTCGTCCGATTACAACGGTATGGGTATTTTTTCCCTAGGCCATTCTGGTTAAGCGTTTGGAGCAGCAGAAGTGCGAAAAATTTGTTGTCTTCTCAACCATTTCTTAGCTTCAAAGTCCCATATCTCGCGAACGGATTGACCTAACCCAAAAATTCCTGTTGCATCTGAAAGTAGAGACTCGCCGGATTACAACGGTATGTGTATTTTTTCCCTAGGCCATTCTGGTTAAGCGTTTGGAGCAGCAGAATTGCGAAAAATTTTTTGCCTTCTCAACAATTTCTTGGCTTCAAACTCCCATATCTCGCGAACGGATTGACCTAACCCAAAAATTCCTATTGCAATCTGAAAGTAGAACCTCTCCC
The DNA here is from genome assembly GCF_051014685.1 of Ptiloglossa arizonensis. Classification (NCBI taxonomy): domain Eukaryota; kingdom Metazoa; phylum Arthropoda; class Insecta; order Hymenoptera; family Colletidae; genus Ptiloglossa; species Ptiloglossa arizonensis. The sequence goes on from NW_027478429.1 coordinate 313,121, forward strand.
GATTACAGCGGTATGTGTATTCTTTCCCTAGGCCATTCTGGTTAAGCGTTTGGAGCAGCAGAATTGCGAAAAATTTTTTGCCTTCTCAACCATTTCTTGGCTTCAAACTCCCATATCTCGCGAACGGATTGACCTAACCCAAAGATTCCTGTAGCGTCTGGAAGTAGAAACTGGCCAGTTTGCAACGGTATGTGTATTTCTTCCCTAGGCCATTCTGGTTAAGTGTTTGGAGCAGCAGAAGTGCGAAAAATTAGTTGTCTTCTCAACCATTTCTTAGTTTCAAACTCCCATATCTCGCGAACGGATTGACCTAACCCAAAAATTCCTATTGCATCTGAAAGTAGAAGCTCGCCCGATTACAGCGGTATGTGTATTTTTTCCCTAGGCCATTCTGGTTAAGCGTTTGGAGCAGCAGAAGTGCGAAAAATTAGTTCTCTTCTCAACCATTTCTTAGCTTCAAATTCCCATATCTCGCGAACGGATTGACCTAACCCAAAAATTCCTATTGCATCTGAAAGTAGAAACTCGTCCGATTACAACGGTATGTGTATTTTTTCCCTGGGCCATTCTGGTTAAGCGTTTGGAGCAGCAGAAGTGCGAAAAATTAGTTGTCTTCTCAACCATTTCTTAGCTTCAAAGTCCCATATCACGCGAACGGATTGACCTAACCCAAAAATTGCTATTGTAACTGAAAGTAGAAACTCGCCCGATTACAACGGTATGTGTATTTTTTCCCTAGGCCATTCTGGTTAAGCGATTGGAGCAGCAGAAGTGCGAAAAATTTTTTGCCTTCTCAACCATTTCTTGGCTTCAATCTCCCATATCTTGCGAACGGATTGACCTAACCAAAAAATTCCTATTGCATCTGAAAGTAGAAACTCGCCCGATTACAGCGGTTTGTGTATTTTTTCCCTAGCCCATTCTGGTTAAGCGTTTGGAGCAGCAGAATAGCGAAAAATTTTTTGCCTTCTCAACCATTTCTTGGCTTCAAATTCCCATATCTCGCGAACGGATTGACCTAACCCAAAAATTCCTATTGCATCTGAAAGTAGAAACTGGCCAGATTACAACGGTATGTGTATTTTTTCCCTAGGCCATTCTGGTTAAGCGTTTGGAGCAGCAGCATTGCGAAAAATTTTTTGCCTTCTCAACCATTTCTTGGCTTCAAACTCCCATATCTCGCGAACGGATTGACCTAACCCAAAAATTCCTATTGCATCTGAAAGTAGAAACTCGCCCGATTACAACGGTATGTGTATTTTTTCCCTAGGCCATTCTGGTTAAGCGTTTGGAGCAGCAGAATTGCGAAAAATTTTTTGCCTTCTCAACCATTTCTTGGATTCAACCTCCCATATCTCGCGAACGGATTGACCTAACCCAAAAATTCCTATTGCATCTGAAAGTAGAAACTCGCCCGATTACAACGGTATGTGTATTTTTTCCCTAGGCCATTCTGGTTAAGCGTTTGGCGCAGCAGAAGTGCGAAAAATTTTTTGCCTTCTCAACCATTTCTTGGCTTCAAACTCCCATATCTCGCGAACGGATTGACCTAACCCAAAAATTCCTGTTGCATCTGAAAGTAGAAACTCGCCCGATTACAACGGTACCTGTATTTTTTCCCTAGGCCATTCTGTTTAAGCGTTTGGAGCAGCAGAATTGCGAAAAATTTTTTGCCTTCTCAACCATTTCTTGGCTTCAAACTCCCATATCTCTTGAACGGGTTGACCTAACCCAAAAATTCCTATTGCATCTGAAAGTAGAAACTCGCCCGATTACAACGGTATGTTTATTGTTTCCCTAGACCATTCTGGTTAAGCGTTTGGAGCAGCAGAATTGCGAAAAATTGTTTGCCTTCTCATTCATTTCTTGGCTTCAAACTCCCATATCTCGCGAACGGATTGACCTAACCCAAAAATTCCTGTGGCGTCTGGAAGTAGAGACTCGCCGGATTACAACGGTATGTGTATTTTTTCCCTAGGCCATTCTGGTTAAGCGTTTGGAGCAGCAGAATTGCGAAAAATTTTTTGCCTTCTCAACCATTTCTTGGCTTCAAACTCCCATATCTCGCGAACGGATTGACCTAACCCAAAAATTCCTATTGCATCTGAAAGTAGAAACTCGCCCGATTACAACGGTATGTGTATTTTTTCCCTAGGCGATTCTGGTTAAGCGTTTGGAGCAGCAGAATTGCGAAAAATTTTTTGCCTTCTCAACAATTTCTTGGCTTCAAACTCCCATATCTCGCGAACGGATTGACCTAACCCAAAAATTCCTGTAGCGTCTGGAAGTAGAAACTGGCCAGTTTGCAACGGTATGTGTATTTCTTCCCTAGGCCATTCTGGTTAAGTGTTTGGAGCAGCAGAAGTGCGAAAAATTAGTTGTCTTCTCAACCATTTCTTAGTTTCAAACTCCCATATCTCGCGAACGGATTGACCTAACCCAAAAATTCCTATTGCATCTGAAAGTAGAAGCTCGCCCGATTACAGCGGTATGTGTATTTTTTCCCTAGGCCATTCTGGTTAAGCGTTTGGAGCAGCAGAAGTGCGAAAAATTAGTTCTCTTCTCAACCATTTCTTAGCTTCAAATTCCCATATCTCGCGAACGGATTGACCTAACCCAAAAATTACTATTGCATCTGAAAGTAGAAACTCGCCCGATTACAACGGTATGTGTATTTTTTCCCTGGGCCATTCTGGTTAAGCGTTTGGAGCAGCAGAAGTGCGAAAAATTAGTTGTCTTCTCAACCATTTCTTAGCTTCAAAGTCCCATATCACGCGAACGGATTGACCTAACCCAAAAATTGCTATTGTAACTGAAAGTAGAAACTCGCCCGATTACAACGGTATGTGTATTTTTTCCCTAGGCCATTCTGGTTAAGCGATTGGAGCAGCAGAAGTGCGAAAAATTTTTTGCCTTCTCAACCATTTCTTGGCTTCAATCTCCCATATCTTGCGAACGGATTGACCTAACCAAAAAATTCCTATTGCATCTGAAAGTAGAAACTCGCCCGATTACAGCGGTTTGTGTATTTTTTCCCTGGGCCATTCTGGTTAAGCGATTGGAGCAGCAGAAGTGCGAAAAATTTTTTGCCTTCTCAACCATTTCTTGGCTTCAAACTCCCATATCTCGCGAACGGATTGACCTAACCCAAAAATTCCGATTGCATCTGAAAGTAGAAACTCGTCCGATTACAACGGTATGGGTATTTTTTCCCTAGGCCATTCTGGTTAAGCGTTTGGAGCAGCAGAATTGCGAAAAATTTTTTGCCTTCTCAACCATTTCTTTGCTTCAAACTCCCATATCTCGCGAACGGATTGACCTAACCCAAAAATTCCTGTTGCATCTGAAAGTAGAAACTCGCCCGATTACAACGGTATGTGTATTTTTTCCCTACGCCATTCTTGTTAAGCGTTTGGAGCAGCAGAATTGCGAAAAATTTTTTGCCTTCTCAACCATTTCTTGGCTTCAAACTCCCATACCTCGCGAACGGATTGACCTAACCCAAAAATTCCTATTGCATCTGAAAGTAGAAACTCGCCCGATTACAACGGTATGTGTATTTTTTCCCTAGGCCATTCAGGTTAAGCGTTTGGAGCAGCAGAATTGCGAAAAATTTTCTGCCTTCTCAACCATTTCTTGGCTTCAAACTCCCATATGTCGCGAACGGATTGACCTAACCCAAAAATTCCTATTGCATCTGAAAGTAGAAACTCGCCCGATTACAACGGTATGTGTATTTTTTCCCTGGGCCATTCTGGTTAAGCGTTTGGAGCAGCAGAAGTGCGAAAAATTAGTTGTCTTCTCAACCATTTCTTAGCTTCAAAGTCCCATATCTCGCGAACGGATTGACCTAACCCAAAAATTGCTATTGTAACTGAAAGTAGAAACTCGCCCGATTACAACGGTATGTGTATTTTTTCCCTAGGCCATTCTGGTTAAGCGATTGGAGCAGCAGAAGTGCGAAAAATTTTTTGCCTTCTCAACCATTTCTTGGCTTCAAACTCCCATATCTCGCGAACGGATTGACCTAACCAAAAAATTCCTATTGCATCTGAAAGTAGAAACTCGCCCGATTACAGCGGTTTGTGTATTTTTCCCCTGGGCCATTCTGGTTAAGCGATTGGAGCAGCAGAAGTGCGAAAAATTTTTTGCCTTCTCAACCATTTCTTGGCTTCAAAGTCCCATATCTCGCGAACGGATTGACCAAACCCAAAAATTCCTATTGCATCTGAAAGTAGAAACTCGTCCGATTACAACGGTATGGGTATTTTTTCCCTAGGCCATTCTGGTTAAGCGTTTGGAGCAGCAGAAGTGCGAAAAATTTGTTGTCTTCTCAACCATTTCTTAGCTTCAAAGTCCCATATCTCGCGAACGGATTGACCTAACCCAAAAATTCCTGTTGCATCTGAAAGTAGAGACTCGCCGGATTACAACGGTATGTGTATTTTTTCCCTAGGCCATTCTGGTTAAGCGTTTGGAGCAGCAGAATTGCGAAAAATTTTTTGCCTTCTCAACCATTTCTTGGCTTCAAACTCCCATATCTCGCGAACGGATTGACCTAACCCAAAAATTCCTATTGCATCTGAAAGTAGAAACTCGCCCGATTACAACGGTATGTGTATTTTTTCCCTAGGCGATTCTGGTTAAGCGTTTGGAGCAGCAGAATTGCGAAAAATTTTTTGTCTTCTCAACCATTTCTTAGCTTCAAAGTCCCATATCTCGCGAACGGATTGACCTAACCCAAAAATTGCTATTGTAACTGAAAGTAGAAACTCGCCCGATTACAACGGTATGTGTATTTTTTCCCTAGGCCATTCTGGTTAAGCGATTGGAGCAGCAGAAGTGCGAAAAATTTTTTGCCTTCTCAACCATTTCTTGGCTTCAAACTCCCATATCTTGCGAACGGATTGACCTAACCAAAAAATTCCTATTGCATCTGAAAGTAGAAACTCGCCCGATTACAGCGGTTTGTGTATTTTTCCCCTGGGCCATTCTGGTTAAGCGATTGGAGCAGCAGAAGTGCGAAAAATTTTTTGCCTTCTCAACCATTTCTTGGCTTCAAAGTCCCATATCTCGCGAACGGATTGACCAAACCCAAAAATTCCTATTGCATCTGAAAGTAGAAACTCGTCCGATTACAACGGTATGGGTATTTTTTCCCTAGGCCATTCTGGTTAAGCGTTTGGAGCAGCAGAAGTGCGAAAAATTTGTTGTCTTCTCAACCATTTCTTAGCTTCAAAGTCCCATATCTCGCGAACGGATTGACCTAACCCAAAAATTCCTGTTGCATCTGAAAGTAGAAACTCGCCCGATTACAACGGTACCTGTATTTTTTCCCTAGGCCATTCTGTTTAAGCGTTTGGCGCAGCAGAAGTGCGAAAAATTTTTTGCCTTCTCAACCATTTCTTGGCTTCAAACTCCCATATCTCGCGAACGGATTGACCTAACCCAAAAATTCCTGTAGCGTCTGGAAGTAGAGACTCGCCGGATTACAACGGTATGTGTATTTTTTCACTAGGCCATTCTGGTTAAGCGTTTGGAGCAGCAGAATTGCGAAAAATTTTTTGCCTTCTCAACCATTTCTTGGCTTCAAACTCCCATATCTCGCGAACGGATTGACCTAACCCAAAAATTCCTATTGCATCTGAAAGTAGAAACTCGTCCGATTACAACGGTATGGGTATTTTTTCCCTAGGCCATTCTGGTTAAGCGTTTGGAGCAGCAGAAGTGCGAAAAATTTGTTGTCTTCTCAACCATTTCTTAGCTTCAAAGTCCCATATCTCGCGAACGGATTGACCTAACCCAAAAATTCCTGTTGCATCTGAAAGTAGAGACTCGCCGGATTACAACGGTATGTGTATTTTTTCCCTAGGCCATTCTGGTTAAGCGTTTGGAGCAGCAGAATTGCGAAAAATTTTTTGCCTTCTCAACCATTTCTTGGCTTCAAACTCCCATATCTCGCGAACGGATTGACCTAACCCAAAAATTCCTATTGCATCTGAAAGTAGAAACTCGCCCGATTACAACGGTATGTGTATTTTTTCCCTAGGCGATTCTGGTTAAGCGTTTGGAGCAGCAGAATTGCGAAAAATTTTTTGTCTTCTCAACCATTTCTTAGCTTCAAAGTCCCATATCTCGCGAACGGATTGACCTAACCCAAAAATTGCTATTGTAACTGAAAGTAGAAACTCGCCCGATTACAACGGTATGTGTATTTTTTCCCTAGGCCATTCTGGTTAAGCGATTGGAGCAGCAGAAGTGCGAAAAATTTTTTGCCTTCTCAACCATTTCTTGGCTTCAAACTCCCATATCTTGCGAACGGATTGACCTAACCAAAAAATTCCTATTGCATCTGAAAGTAGAAACTCGCCCGATTACAGCGGTTTGTGTATTTTTCCCCTGGGCCATTCTGGTTAAGCGATTGGAGCAGCAGAATTGCGAAAAATTTTTTGCCTTCTCAACCATTTCTTGGCTTCAAAGTCCCATATCTCGCGAACGGATTGACCAAACCCAAAAATTCCTATTGCATCTGAAAGTAGAAACTCGTCCGATTACAACGGTATGGGTATTTTTTCCCTAGGCCATTCTGGTTAAGCGTTTGGAGCAGCAGAAGTGCGAAAAATTTGTTGTCTTCTCAACCATTTCTTAGCTTCAAAGTCCCATATCTCGCGAACGGATTGACCTAACCCAAAAATTCCTGTTGCATCTGAAAGTAGAAACTCGCCCGATTACAACGGTACCTGTATTTTTTCCCTAGGCCATTCTGTTTAAGCGTTTGGCGCAGCAGAAGTGCGAAAAATTTTTTGCCTTCTCAACCATTTCTTGGCTTCAAACTCCCATATCTCGCGAACGGATTGACCTAACCCAAAAATTCCTGTAGCGTCTGGAAGTAGAGACTCGCCGGATTACAACGGTATGTGTATTTTTTCACTAGGCCATTCTGGTTAAGCGTTTGGAGCAGCAGAATTGCGAAAAATTTTTTGCCTTCTCAACCATTTCTTGGCTTCAAACTCCCATATCTCGCGAACGGATTGACCTAACCCAAAAATTCCTATTGCATCTGAAAGTAGAAACTCGCCCGATTAAAACGGTATGTGTATTTTTTCCCTAGGCGATTCTGGTTAAGCGTTTGGAGCAGCAGAATTGCGAAAAATTTTTTGCCTTCTCAACAATTTCTTGGCTTCAAACTCCCATATCTCGCGAACGGATTGACCTAACCCAAAAATTCCTATTGCAATCTGAAAGTAGAACCTCTCCCGATTACAGCGGTATGTGTATTCTTTCCCTAGGCCATTCTGGTTAAGCGTTTGGAGCAGCAGAATTGCGAAAAATTTTTTGCCTTCTCAACCATTTCTTGGCTTCAAACTCCCATATCTCGCGAACGGATTGACCTAACCCAAAAATTCCTGTAGCGTCTGGAAGTAGAAACTGGCCAGTTTGCAACGGTATGTGTATTTCTTCCCTAGGCCATTCTGGTTAAGTGTTTGGAGCAGCAGAAGTGCGAAAAATTAGTTGTCTTCTCAACCATTTCTTAGTTTCAAACTCCCATATCTCGCGAACGGATTGACCTAACCCAAAAATTCCTATTGCATCTGAAAGTAGAAGCTCGCCCGATTACAGCGGTATGTGTATTTTTGCCCTAGGCCATTCTGGTTAAGCGTTTGGAGCAGCAGAAGTGCGAAAAATTAGTTCTCTTCTCAACCACTTCTTAGCTTCAAATTCCCATATCTCGCGAACGGATTGACCTAACCCAAAAATTCCTATTGCATCTGAAAGTAGAAACTCGTCCGATTACAACGGTATGTGTATTTTTTCCCTATGCCATTCTGGTTAAGCGTTTGGAGCAGCAGAAGTGCGAAAAATTAGTTGTCTTCTCAACCATTTCTTAGCTTCCAATTCCCATATCTCGCGAACGGATTGACCTAACCCAAAAATTACTATTGCATCTGAAAGTAGAAACTCGCCCGATTACAACGGTATGTGTATTTTTCCACTGGGCCATTCTGGTTAAGCGTTTGGAGCAGCAGAAGTGCGAAAAATTAGTTGTCTCCTCAACCATTTCTTAGCTTCAAAGTCCCATATCTCGCGAACGGATTGACCTAACCCAAAAATTGCTATTGTAACTGAAAGTAGAAACTCGCCCGATTTCAACGGTATGTGTATTTTTTCCCTAGCCCATTCTGGTTAAGCGTTTGGAGCAGCAGAATAGCGAAAAATTTTTTGCCTTCTCAACCATTTCTTGGCTTCAAACTCCCATATCTCGCGAACGGATTGACCTAACCCAAAAATTCCTATTGCATCTGAAAGTAGAAACTGGCCAGATTACAACGGTATGTGTATTTTTTCCCTAGGCCATTCTGGTTAAGCGTTTGGAGCAGCAGCATTGCGAAAAATTTTTTGCCTTCTCAACCATTTCTTGGCTTCAAACTCCCATATCTCGCGAACGGATTGACCTAACCCAAAAATTCCTATTGCATCTGAAAGTAGAAACTCGCCCGATTACAACGGTATGTGTATTTTTTCCCTAGGCCATTCTGGTTAAGCGTTTGGAGCAGCAGAATTGCGAAAAATTTTTTGCCTTCTCAACCATTTCTTGGATTCAACCTCCCATATCTCGCGAACGGATTGACCTAACCCAAAAATTCCTATTGCATCTGAAAGTAGAAACTCGCCCGATTACAACGGTATGTGTATTTTTTCCCTAGGCCATTCTGGTTAAGCGTTTGGCGCAGCAGAAGTGCGAAAAATTTTTTGCCTTCTCAACCATTTCTTGGCTTCAAACTCCCATATCTCGCGAACGGATTGACCTAACCCAAAAATTCCTGTTGCATCTGAAAGTAGAAACTCGCCCGATTACAACGGTACCTGTATTTTTTCCCTAGGCCATTCTGTTTAAGCGTTTGGAGCAGCAGAATTGCGAAAAATTTTTTGCCTTCTCAACCATTTCTTGGCTTCAAACTCCCATATCTCTTGAACGGGTTGACCTAACCCAAAAATTCCTATTGCATCTGAAAGTAGAAACTCGCCCGATTACAACGGTATGTTTATTGTTTCCCTAGACCATTCTGGTTAAGCGTTTGGATCAGCAGAAATGCGAAAAATTTTTTGCCTTCTCAACCATTTCTTGGCTTCAAACTCCCGTATCTCGCGAACGGATTGACCTAACCCAAAAATTCCTATTGCATCTGAAAGTAGAAATTCGCCCGATTACAACGGTATGTTTATTTTTTCCCTAGGCCATTCTGGTTAAGCGTTTGGAGCAGCAGAATTGCGAAAAATTTTTTGCCTTCTCAACCATTTCTTGGCTTCAAACTCCCATATCTCGCGAACGGATTGACCTAACCCAAAAATTCCTATTGCATCTGAAAGTAGAAACTCGCCCGATTACAACGGTATGTGTATTTTTTCCCTAGGCGATTCTGGTTAAGCGTTTGGAGCAGCAGAATTGCGAAAAATTTTTTGCCTTCTCAACAATTTCTTGGCTTCAAACTCCCATATCTCGCGAACGGATTGACCTAACCCAAAAATTCCTATTGCAATCTGAAAGTAGAACCTCTCCCGATTACAGCGGTATGTGTATTCTTTCCCTAGGCCATTCTGGTTAAGCGTTTGGAGCAGCAGAATTGCGAAAAATTTTTTGCCTTCTCAACCATTTCTTGGCTTCAAACTCCCATATCTCGCGAACGGATTGACCTAACCCAAAAATTCCTGTAGCGTCTGGAAGTAGAAACTGGCCAGTTTGCAACGGTATGTGTATTTCTTCCCTAGGCCATTCTGGTTAAGCGTTTGGAGCAGCAGAATTGCGAAAAATTTTTTGCCTTCTCAACCATTTCTTGGCTTCAAACTCCCATATCTCGCGAACGGATTGACCTAACCCAAAAATTCCTATTGCATCTGAAAGTAGAAACTCGCCCGATTACAACGGTATGTGTATTTTTTCCCTAGGCGATTCTGGTTAAGCGTTTGGAGCAGCAGAATTGCGAAAAATTTTTTGCCTTCTCAACAATTTCTTGGCTTCAAACTCCCATATCTCGCGAACGGATTGACCTAACCCAAAAATTCCTATTGCAATCTGAAAGTAGAACCTCTCCCGATTACAGCGGTATGTGTATTCTTTCCCTAGGCCATTCTGGTTAAGCGTTTGGAGCAGCAGAATTGCGAAAAATTTTTTGCCTTCTCAACCATTTCTTGGCTTCAAACTCCCATATCTCGCGAACGGATTGACCTAACCCAAAAATTCCTGTAGCGTCTGGAAGTAGAAACTGGCCAGTTTGCAACGGTATGTGTATTTCTTCCCTAGGCCATTCTGGTTAAGTGTTTGGAGCAGCAGAAGTGCGAAAAATTAGTTGTCTTCTCAAACATTTCTTAGTTTCAAACTCCCATATCTCGCGAACGGATTGACCTAACCCAAAAATTCCTATTGCATCTGAAAGTAGAAGCTCGCCCGATTACAGCGGTATGTGTATTTTTTCCCTAGGCCATTCTGGTTAAGCGTTTGGAGCAGCAGAAGTGCGAAAACTTAGTTGTCTTCTCAACCATTTCTTAGCTTCAAAGTCCCATATCTCGCGAACGGATTGACCTAACCCAAAAATTGCTATTGTAACTGAAAGTAGAAACTCGCCCGATTTCAACGGTATGTGTATTTTTTCCCTAGCCCATTCTGGTTAAGCGTTTGGAGCAGCAGAATAGCGAAAAATTTTTTGCCTTCTCAACCATTTCTTGGCTTCAAACTCCCATATCTCGCGAACGGATTGACCTAACCCAAAAATTCCTATTGCATCTGAAAGTAGAAACTGGCCAGATTACAACGGTATGTGTATTTTTTCCCTAGGCCATTCTGGTTAAGCGTTTGGAGCAGCAGCATTGCGAAAAATTTTTTGCCTTCTCAACCATTTCTTGGCTTCAAACTCCCATATCTCGCGAACGGATTGACCTAACCCAAAAATTCCTATTGCATCTGAAAGTAGAAACTCGCCCGATTACAACGGTATGTGTATTTTTTCCCTAGGCCATTCTGGTTAAGCGTTTGGAGCAGCAGAATTGCGAAAAATTTTTTGCCTTCTCAACCATTTCTTGGATTCAACCTCCCATATCTCGCGAACGGATTGACCTAACCCAAAAATTCCTATTGCATCTGAAAGTAGAAACTCGCCCGATTACAACGGTATGTGTATTTTTTCCCTAGGCCATTCTGGTTAAGCGTTTGGCGCAGCAGAAGTGCGAAAAATTTTTTGCCTTCTCAACCATTTCTTGGCTTCAAACTCCCATATCTCGCGAACGGATTGACCTAACCCAAAAATTCCTGTTGCATCTGAAAGTAGAAACTCGCCCGATTACAACGGTACCTGTATTTTTTCCCTAGGCCATTCTGTTTAAGCGTTTGGAGCAGCAGAATTGCGAAAAATTTTTTGCCTTCTCAACCATTTCTTGGCTTCAAACTCCCATATCTCTTGAACGGGTTGACCTAACCCAAAAATTCCTATTGCATCTGAAAGTAGAAACTCGCCCGATTACAACGGTATGTTTATTGTTTCCCTAGACCATTCTGGTTAAGCGTTTGGATCAGCAGAAATGCGAAAAATTTTTTGCCTTCTCAACCATTTCTTGGCTTCAAACTCCCGTATCTCGCGAACGGATTGACCTAACCCAAAAATTCCTATTGCATCTGAAAGTAGAAATTCGCCCGATTACAACGGTATGTTTATTTTTTCCCTAGGCCATTCTGGTTAAGCGTTTGGAGCAGCAGAATTGCGAAAAATTGTTTGCCTTCTCATTCATTTCTTGGCTTCAAACTCCCATATCTCGCGAACGGATTGACCTAACCCAAAAATTCCTGTAGCGTCTGGAAGTAGAGACTCGCCGGATTACAACGGTATGTGTATTTTTTCCCTAGGCCATTCTGGTTAAGCGTTTGGAGCAGCAGAATTGCGAAAAATTAGTTCTCTTCTCAACCATTTCTTAGCTTCAAATTCCCATATCTCGCGAACGGATTGAACTAACCCAAAAATTCCTATTGCATCTGAAAGTAGAAACTCGTCCGATTACAACGGTATGTGTATTTTTTCCCTATGCCATTCTGGTTAAGCGTTTGGAGCAGCAGAAGTGCGAAAACTTAGTTGTCTTCTCAACCATTTCTTAGCTTCCAATTCCCATATCTCGCGAACGGATTGACCTAACCCAAAAATTACTATTGCATCTGAAAGTAGAAACTCGCCCGATTACAACGGTATGTGTATTTTTTCCCTGGGCCATTCTGGTTAAGCGTTTGGAGCAGCAGAAGTGCGAAAAATTAGTTGTCTTCTCAACCATTTCTTAGCTTCAAAGTCCCATATCTCGCGAACGGATTGACCTAACCCAAAAATTGCTATTGTAACTGAAAGTAGAAACCCGCCCGATTACAACGGTATGTGTATTTTTTCCCTAGGCCATTCTGGTTAAGCGATTGGAGCAGCAGAAGTGCGAAAAATTTTTTGCCTTCTCAACCATTTCTTGGCTTCAATCTCCCATATCTTGCGAACGGATTGACCTAACCAAAAAATTCCTATTGCATCTGAAAGTAGAAACTCGCCCGATTACAGCGGTTTGTGTATTTTTTCCCTGGGCCATTCTGGTTAAGCGATTGGAGCAGCAGAAGTGCGAAAAATTTTTTGCCTTCTCAACCATTTCTTGGCTTCAAACTCCCATATCTCGCGAACGGATTGACCTAACCCAAAAATTCCTATTGCATCTGAAAGTAGAAACTCGTCCGATTACAACGGTATGGGTATTTTTTCCCTAGGCCATTCTGGTTAAGCGTTTGGAGCAGCAGAAGTGCGAAAAATTTGTTGTCTTCTCAACCATTTCTTAGCTTCAAAGTCCCATATCTCGCGAACGGATTGACCTAACCCAAAAATTGCTATTGTAACTGAAAGTAGAAACTCGCCCGATTACAACGGTATGTGTATTTTTTCCCTAGGCCATTCTGGTTAAGTGTTTGGAGCAGCAGAATTGCGAAAAATTAGTTGTCTTCTCAACCATTTCTTAGTTTCAAACTCCCATATCTCGCGAACGGATTGACCTAACCCAAAAATTCCTATTGCATCTGAAAGTAGGAACTCGCCCGATTACAACGGTATGTGTATTTTTTCCCTGGGCCATTCTGGTTAAGCGTTTGGAGCAGCAGAAGTGCGAAAAATTAGTTGTCTTCTCAACCATTTCTTAGCTTCAAAGTCCCATATCTCGCGAACGGATTGACCTAACCCAAAAATTGCTATTGTAACTGAAAGTAGAAACTCGCCCGATTACAACGGTATGTGTATTTTTTCCCTAGGCCATTCTGGTTAAGCGATTGGAGCAGCAGAAGTGCGAAAAATATTTTGCCTTCTCAACCATTTCTTGGCTTCAATCTCCCATATCTTGCGAACGGATTGACCTAACCAAAAAATTCCTATTGCATCTGAAAGTAGAAACTCGCCCGATTACAGCGGTTTGTGTATTTTTCCCCTGGGCCATTCTGGTTAAGCGATTGGAGCAGCAGAAGTGCGAAAAATTTTTTGCCTTCTCAACCATTTCTTGGCTTCAAAGTCCCATATCTCGCGAACGGATTGACCAAACCCAAAAATTCCTATTGCATCTGAAAGTAGAAACTCGTCCGATTACAACGGTATGGGTATTTTTTCCCTAGGCCATTCTGGTTAAGCGTTTGGAGCAGCAGAAGTGCGAAAAATTTGTTGTCTTCTCAACCATTTCTTAGCTTCAAAGTCCCATATCTCGCGAACGGATTGACCTAACCCAAAAATTGCTATTGTAACTGAAAGTAGAAACTCGCCCGATTACAACGGTATGTGTATTTTTTCCCTAGGCCATTCTGGTTAAGTGTTTGGAGCAGCAGAATTGCGAAAAATTAGTTGTCTTCTCAACCATTTCTTAGTTTCAAACTCCCATATCTCGCGAACGGATTGACCTAACCCAAAAATTCCTATTGCATCTGAAAGTAGTAACTCGCCCGATTACAACGGTATGTGTATTTTTTCCCTGGGCCATTCTGGTTAAGCGTTTGGAGCAGCAGAAGTGCGAAAAATTAGTTGTCTTCTCAACCATTTCTTAGCTTCAAAGTCCCATATCTCGCGAACGGATTGACCTAACCCAAAAATTGCTATTGTAACTGAAAGTAGAAACTCGCCCGATTACAACGGTATGTGTATTTTTTCCCTAGGCCATTCTGGTTAAGCGATTGGAGCAGCAGAAGTGCGAAAAATTTTTTGCCTTCTCAACCATTTCTTGGCTTCAATCTCCCATATCTTGCGAACGGATTGACCTAACCAAAAAATTCCTATTGCATCTGAAAGTAGAAACTCGCCCGATTACAGCGGTTTGTGTATTTTTTCCCTGGGCCATTCTGGTTAAGCGATTGGAGCAGCAGAAGTGCGAAAAATTTTTTGCCTTCTCAACCATTTCTTGGCTTCAAACTCCCATATCTCGCGAACGGATTGACCTAACCCAAAAATTCCTATTGCATCTGAAAGTAGAAACTCGTCCGATTACAACGGTATGGGTATTTTTTCCCTAGGCCATTCTGGTTAAGCGTTTGGAGCAGCAGAAGTGCGAAAAATTTGTTGTCTTCTCAACCATTTCTTAGATTCAAAGTCCCATATCTCGCGAACGGATTGACCTAACCCAAAAATTGCTATTGTAACTGAAAGTAGAAACTCGCCCGATTACAACGGTATGTGTATTTTTTCCCTAGGCCATTCTGGTTAAGTGTTTGGAGCAGCAGAATTGCGAAAAATTAGTTGTCTTCTCAACCATTTCTTAGTTTCAAACTCCCATATCTCGCGAACGGATTGACCTAACCCAAAAATTCCTATTGCATCTGAAAGTAGAAACTCGCCCGATTACAACGGTATGTGTATTTTTTCCCTGGGCCATTCTGGTTAAGCGTTTGGAGCAGCAGAAGTGCGAAAAATTAGTTGTCTTCTCAACCATTTCTTAGCTTCAAAGTCCCATATCTCGCGAACGGATTGACCTAACCCAAAAATTGCTATTGTAACTGAAAGTAGAAACTCGCCCGATTTCAGCGGTTTGTGTATTTTTCCCCTGGGCCATTCTGGTTAAGCGATTGGAGCAGCAGAAGTGCGAAAAATTTTTTGCCTTCTCAACCATTTCTTGGCTTCAAAGTCCCATATCTGGCGAACGGATTGACCAAACCCAAAAATTCCTATTGCATCTGAAAGTAGAAACTCGTCCGATTACAACGGTATGGGTATTTTTTCTCTAGGCCATTCTGGTTAAGCGTTTGGAGCAGCAGAAGTGCGAAAAATTTGTTGTCTTCTCAACCATTTCTTAGCTTCAAAGTACCATATCTCGCGAACGGATTGACCTAACCCAAAAATTGCTATTGTAACTGAAAGTAGAAACTCGCCCGATTACAACGGTATGTGTATTTTTTCCCTAGGCCATTCTGGTTAAGTGTTTGGAGCAGCAGAATTGCGAAAAATTAGTTGTCTTCTCAACCATTTCTTAGCTTCCATTTCCCATATCTCTCGAACGGATTGACCTAACCCAAAAATTACTATTGCATCTGAAAGTAGAAACTCGCCCGATTACAACGGTATGTGTATTTTTTCCCTGGGCCACTCTGGTTAAGCGTTTGGAGCAGCAGAAGTGCGAAAAATTAGTTGTCTTCTCAACCATTTCTTAGCTTCAAAGTCCCATATCTCGCGAACGGATTGACCTAACCCAAAAATTGCTATTGTAACTGAAAGTAGAAACTCGCCCGATTACAACGGTATGTGTATTTTTCCCTAGGCCATTCTGGTTAAGCGATTGGAGCAGCAGAAGTGCGAAAAATTTTTTGCCTTCTCAACCATTTCTTGGCTTCAATCTCCCATATCTTGCGAACGGATTGACCTAACCAAAAAATTCCTATTGCATCTGAAAGTAGAAACTCGCCCGATTACAGCGGTTTGTGTATTTTTCCCCTGGGCCATTCTGGTTAAGCGATTGGAGCAGCAGAAGTGCGAAAAATTTTTTGCCTTCTCAACCATTTCTTGGCTTCAAACTCCCATATCTCGCGAACGGATTGACCAAACCCAAAAATTCCTATTGCATCTGAAAGTAGAAACTCGTCCGATTACAACGGTATGGGTATTTTTTCCCTAGTCCATTCTGGTTAAGCGTTTGGAGCAGCAGAAGTGCGAAAAATTTGTTGTCTTCTCAACCATTTCTTAGTTTCAAAGTCCCATATCTCGCGAACGGATTGACCTAACCCAAAAATTGCTATGGTAACTGAAAGTAGAAACACGCCCGATTGCAATGGTATGTGTATTTTTTCCCTAGCCCATTCTGGTTAAGCGTTTGGAGCAGCAGATGTGCGAAAAATTTGTTGTCTTCTCAACCATTTCGTAGCTTCAAAGTCCCATATCTCGCGAGCGGATTGACCTAACCCAAAAATTCCTATTGCATCTGAAAGTAGAAACTCGCCCGATTACAACGGTATGTGTATTTTTTCCCCAGGCCTTTCTGGTTAAGCGTTTGGAGCAGCAGAAGTGCGAAAAATTAGTTGTCTTCTCAACCATTTCTTAGCTTCAAATTCCCATATCTCGCGAACGGATTGACCTAACCCAAAAATTCCCATTGAATCTGAAAGTAGAAACTCGCCCGATTACAGCGGTTTGTGTATTTTTTCCCTAGGCCATTCTGGTTAAGCGATTGGAGCAGCAGAAGTGCGAAAAATTTTTTGCCTTCTCAACAATTTCTTGGCTTCAATCTCCCATATCTCGCGAACGGATTGACCTAACCCAAAAATTCCTATTGCATCTGACAGTAGAAACTCGTCCGATTACAACGGTATGGGTATTTTTTCCCTAGCCCATTCTGGTTAAGCGATTGGAGCAGCAGAAGTGCGAAAAATTTTTTGCCTTCTCAACCATTTCTTGGCTTCAAACTCCCATATCTCGCGAACGGATTGACCTAACCCAAAAATTCCTATTGCATCTGAAGGTAGAAACTCGTCCGATTACAAGGGTATGGGTATTTTTTCCCTAGGCCATTCTGGTTAAGCGTTTGGAGCAGCAGAAGTGCGAAAAATTTGTTGTCTTCTCAACCATTTCGTAGCTTCAATGTCCCATATCTCGCGAGCGGATTGACCTAACCCAAAAATTCCTATTGCATCTGAAAGTAGAAACTCGCACGATTACAACGGTATGTGGATTTTTTCTCTAGGCCATTCTGGTTAAGCGTTTGGAGCAGCAGAAGTGCGAAAAATTAGTTGCCTTCTCAACCATTTCTTAGCTTCAAATTCCCATATCTCGCGAACGGATTGACCTAACCCAAAAATTCCCATTGCATCTGAAAGTAGAAACTCGCTCGATTACAGCAGTTTTTGTATTTTTTTCCCTAGGCCATTCTGGTTAAGCGATTGGAGCAGCAGAAGTGAAAAAATTTTTTGCCTTCTCAACCATTTCTTGGCTTCAAACTCCCATATCTCGCGAACGGATTGACCTAACCCAAAAATTCCTATTGCATCTGAAAGTAGAAACTCGTCCGATTACAACGGTATGTGAATTTTTTCCCTAGGCCATTCTGGTTAACCGTTTGGTGCAGCGGAATTGCGAAAAATTTTTTGCCTTCTCAACCATTTCTTGGCTTCAATATCCCATATCTTGCGAACGGATTGACCTAACCAAAAAATTCCTATTGCATCTGAAAGTAGAAACTCGCCCGATTACAGCGGTTTGTGTATTTTTTCCCTAGGCCATTCTGGTTAAGCGATTGGAGCAGCAGAAGTGAAAAAATTTTTTGCCTTCTCAACCATTTCTTGGCTTCAAACTCCCATATCTCGCGAACGGATTGACCTAACCCAAAAATTCCTATTGCATCTGAAAGTAGAAACTCGTCCGATTACAACGGTATGTGAATTTTTTCCCTAGGCCATTCTGGTTAACCGTTTGGTGCAGCGGAATTGCGAAAAATTTTTTGCCTTCTCAACCATTTCTTGGCTTCAATATCCCATATCTTGCGAACGGATTGATCTAACCAAAAAATTCCTATTGCATCTGAAAGTAGAAACTCGCCCGATTACAGCGGTTTGTGTATTTTTTCCCTAGGCCATTCTGGTTAAGCGTTTGGAGCAGCAGAAGTGCGAAAAATTTTTTGCGTTCTCAACCATTTCTTGGCTTCAAACTCCCATATCTCGCGAACGGATTGACCTAACTCAAAAATTCCCATTGCATCTGAAAGTAGAAACTCGTCCGATTACAACGGTATGGGTATTTTTTCCCTAGTCCATTCTGGTTAAGCGTTTGGAGCAGCAGAAGTGCGAAAAATTTGTTTTCTTCTCAACCATTTCTTAGCTTCAAAGTCCCATATCTCGCGAACGGATTGACCTAACCCAAAAATTGCTATTGTAACTGAAAGTAGAAGCTCGCCCGATTTCAACGGTATGTGTATTTTTTCCCTAGGCCATTCTCGTTAAGCGTTTGGAGCAGCAGAATTGCGAAATTTTTTTGCCTTCTCAACCATTTCTTGGCTTCAAACTCCCATATCTCGCGAACGGATTGACCTTACCCAAAAATTCCTGTTGCATCTGAAAGTAGAAACTCGCCCGATTACAAAGGTATGTGTATTTTTTCCCTAGGCCATTCCGGTTAAGCGTTTGGAGCAGCAGAATTGCGAAAAATTTTTTGCCTTCTCAACCATTTCTTGGCTTCAAAGTCCCATATCTCGCGAACGGATTGACCTAACCCAAAAATTGCTATTGTAACTGAAAGTAGAAACTCGCCCGATTACAACGGTATGTGTATTTTTTCCCTAGCCCATTCTGGTTAAGCGTTTGGAGCAGCTGAAGTGCGAAAAATTTGTTGTCTTCTCAACCATTTCGTAGCTTCAAAGTCCCATATCTCGCGAGCGGATTGACCTAACCCAAAAATTCCTATTGCATCTGAAAGTAGAAACTCGCCCGATTACAACGGTATGTGTATTTTTTCCCCAGGCCTTTCTGGTTAAGCGTTTGGAGCAGCAGAAGTGCGAAAAATTAGTTGTCTTCTCAACCATTTCTTAGCTTCAAATTCCCATATCTCGCGAACGGATTGACCTAACCCAAAAATTCCCATTGCATCTGAAAGTAGAAACTCGCCCGATTACAGCGGTTTCTGTATTTTTTCCCTAGGCCATTCTGGTTAAGCGATTGGAGCAGCAGAAGTGCAAAAAATTTTTTGCCTTATCAACCATTTCTTGGCTTCAAACTCCCATATCTCGCGAACGGATTGACCTAATCCAAAAATTCCTATTGCATCTGAAAGTAGAAACTCGTCCGATTACAACGGTATGGGTATTTTTTCCCTAGGCCATTCTGGTTAAGCGTTTGGAGCAGCAGAAGTGCGAAAAATTTTTTGCCTTCTCAACCATTTCTTAGCTTCAAAGTCCCGTATCTCGCGAACGGATTGACCTAACCAAAAAATTCCTATTGTAACTGAAAGTAGAAACTCGCCCGATTACAACGGTATGTGTATTTTTTCCCTAGCCCATTCTGGTTAAGCGATTGGAGCAGCAGAAGTGCGAAAAATTTGTTGTCTTGTCAACCATTTCTTAGCTTCAATCTCCATATCTCGCGAACGGATTGACCTAACCATAAAATTCCTATTGCATCTGAAAGTAGAAACTCGCCCGATTACAACGGTATGTGTATTTTTTCCCTAGGCCATTCTGGTTAAGCGTTTGGAGCAGCAGAAGTGCGAAAAATTAGTTGTCTTCTCAACCATTTCGTAGCTTCAATGTCCCATTTCTCGCGAGCGGATTGACCTAACCAAAAAATTCCTGTTGCGTCTGAAATTAGAAACTCGCCCGATTACAAAGGTATGTGTATTTTTTCCCTAGGCCATTCTGGTTAAGCGTTTGGAGCAGCAGAAGTGTGAAAAATTTGTTGTCTTGTCAACCATTTCTTAGATTCAAAGTCCCATATCTCGAGAACGGATTGACCTAACCCAAAAATTGCTATTGTAACTGAAAGTAGAAGCTCGTCCGATTACAACGGTATGGGTATTTTTTCCCTAGGACATTCTGGTTAAGCGTTTGGAGCAGCAGAATTGCGAAAAATTTGTTGTCTTCTCAACCATTTCTTAGCTTCAAAGTCCCATAACTCGCGAACGGATTGACCTAACCCAAAAATTCCTATTGTAACTGAAAGTAGAAACTCGCCCGATTACAACGGTATGTGTATTTTTTCCCTAGCCCATTCTGGTTAAGCGATTGGAGCAGCAGAAGTGCGAAAAATTTGTTGTCTTGTCAACCATTTCTTAGCGTCAAAGTCCCATATCTCGCGAACGGATTGACCTAACCCAAAAATTCCTATTGTAACTGAAATTAGAAACTCGTCCGATTACAACAGTATGGCTTTTTTTCCCTAGGCCATTCTGGTTAAGCGTTTGGAGCAGCAGAAGTGCGAAAAATTTGTTGTCTTCTCAACCATTTCGTAGCTTCAATCTCACATATCTCGCGAGCGGATTGACCTAACCCAAAAATTCCTATTGCATCTGAAAGTAGAAACTCGCCCGATTACAACGGTATGTGTATTTTTTCCCTAGGCCATTCTGGTTAAGCGTTTGGAGCAGCAGAAGTGCGAAAAATTAGTTGTCTTCTCAACCATTTCTTAGCTTCCAATTCCCATATCTCGCGAACGAATTGACCTATCCCAAAAATTACTATTGCATCTGAAAGTAGAAACTCGCCCGATTACAACGGTATGTGTATTTTTTCCCTGGGCCATTCTGGTTAAGCGTTTGGAGCAGCAGAAGTGCGAAAAATTAGTTGTCTTCTCAACCATTTCTTAGCTTCAAATTCCCATGTCTCGCGAACGGATTGACCTGACCCAAAGATTCCTATAGCATCTGAAAGTAGAAGCTCGCCCGATTACAACGATATGTGAATTTTTTCCCTAGGCCATTCTGGTTAACCGTTTGGTGCAGCGGAATTGCGATAAATTTTTTGCCTTCTCAACCATTTCTTGGCTTCAATCTCCCATATCTTGCGAACGGATTGACCTAACCAAAAAATTCCTAATGCATCTGAAAGTAGAAACTCGCCCGATTACAGCGGTTTGTGTATTTTTTCCCTAGGCCATTCTGGTTAAGCGATTGGAGCAGCAGAAGTGCGAAAAATTTTTTGCCTTCTCAACCATTTCTTGGCTTCAAACTCCCATATCTCGCGAACGGATTGACCTAACCCAAAAATTCCTATTACATCCGAAAGTAGAAACTCGTCCGATTACAACGGTATCGGTATTTTTTCCCTAGGCCATTCTGGTTAAGCGTTTGGAGCAGCAGAAGTGCGAAAACTTTGTTGTCTTATCAACCATTTCTTAGCTTCAAAGTCCCATATCTCGCGAACGGATTGACCTAACCCAAAAATTGCTATTGTAACTGGAAGTAGAAACTCGCCCGATTACAACGGTATGTGTATTTCCTCCCTAGCCCATTCTGGTTAAGCGATTGGAGCAGCAGAAGTGCGAATAATTTGTTGTCTTGTCAACCATTTCTTAGCTTCAAATTCCCATATCTCGCGAACGGATTGACCTAACCCAAAAATTCCCATGGCATCTGAAAGTAGAAACTCGCCCGATTACAACGGTATGTGTATTTTTTCCTTAGGCCATTCTGGTTAAGCGTTTGGAGCAACAGAATTGCGAAAAATTAGTTGTCTTCTCAACCATTTCTTAGATTCAATGTCCCATATCTCGAGAACGGATTGACCTAACCCAAAAATTGCTATTGTAACTGAAAGTAGAAGCTCGCCCGATTTCAACGGTATGTGTATTTTTTCCCTAGGCCATTCTCGTTAAGCGTTTGGAGCAGCAGAATTGCGAAATTTTTTTGCCTTCTCAACCATTTCTTGGCTTCAAACTCCCATATCTCGCGAACGGATTGACCTTACCCAAAAATTCCTATTGTAGCTGAAAGTAGAAACTCGTCCGATTACAACGGTATGGGTATTTTTTCCCTAGGCCATTCTGGTTAAGCGTTTGGAGCAGCAGAAGTGCGAAAAATTTGTTGTCTTCTCAACCATTTCTTGGCTTCAAACTCCCATATCTCGCGAACGGATTGACCTAACCCAAAAATTCCTATTGCATCTGAAAGTAGAAACTCGCCCGATTACAACGGTATGTGTATTTTTTCCCTAGGCCATTCTGGTTAAGCGTTTGGAGCAGCAGAAGTGCGAAAAATTAGTTGTCTTCTCAACCATTTCGTAGCTTCAATGTCCCATTTCTCGCGAGCGGATTGACCTAACCAAAAAATTCCTGTTGCGTCTGAAATTAGAAACTCGCCCGATTACAAAGGTATGTGTATTTTTTCCCTAGGCCATTTTGGTTAAGCGTTTGGAGCAGCAGAAGCGCGAAAAATTTGTTGTCTTCTCAACCATTTCGTAGCTTCAAACTCCCATATCTCGCTAGCGGATTGTCCTAACCCAAAAATTCCTATTGCATCTGAAAGTAGAAACTCGCCCGATTACAACGGTATGTGTATTTCTTCCCTAGGCCATTCTGGTTAAGCGTTTGGAGCAGCAGAAGTGTGAAAAATTTGTTGTCTTGTCAACCATTTCTTAGATTCAAAGTCCCATATCTCGAGAACGGATTGACCTAACCCAAAAATTGCTATTGTAACTGAAAGTAGAAGCTCGTCCGATTACAACGGTATGGGTATTTTTTCCCTAGGACATTCTGGTTAAGCGTTTGGAGCAGCAGAATTGCGAAAAATTTGTTGTCTTCTCAACCATTTCTTAGCTTCAAAGTCCCATAACTCGCGAACGGATTGACCTAACCCAAAAATTCCTATTGTAACTGAAAGTAGAAACTCGCCCGATTACAACGGTATGTGTATTTTTTCCCTAGCCCATTCTGGTTAAGCGATTGGAGCAGCAGAAGTGCGAAAAATTTGTTGTCTTGTCAACCATTTCTTAGCTTCAAAGTCCCATATCTCGCGAACGGATTGACCTAACCCAAAAATTCCTATTGTAACTGAAATTAGAAACTCGTCCGATTACAACAGTATGGCTTTTTTTCCCTAGGCCATTCTGGTTAAGCGTTTGGAGCAGCAGAAGTGCGAAAAATTTGTTGTCTTCTCAACCATTTCGTAGCTTCAATCTCACATATCTCGCGAGCGGATTGACCTAACCCAAAAATTCCTATTGCATCTGAAAGTAGAAACTCGCCCGATTACAACGGTATGTGTATTTTTTCCCTAGGCCATTCTGGTTAAGCGTTTGGAGCAGCAGAAGTGCGAAAAATTAGTTGTCTTCTCAACCATTTCTTAGCTTCCAATTCCCATATCTCGCGAACGAATTGACCTATCCCAAAAATTACTATTGCATCTGAAAGTAGAAACTCGCCCGATTACAACGGTATGTGTATTTTTTCCCTGGGCCATTCTGGTTAAGCGTTTGGAGCAGCAGAAGTGCGAAAAATTAGTTGTCTTCTCAACCATTTCTTAGCTTCAAATTCCCATGTCTCGCGAACGGATTGACCTGACCCAAAGATTCCTATAGCATCTGAAAGTAGAAGCTCGCCCGATTACAACGATATGTGAATT